>NC_030858.1:29936888-29944389 GCF_000208745.1 Theobroma cacao
AACTTAAATATTAATATATATATATATATATATATATATATAAATATATATATATATATATATATATATACTATCAATTCAAGGCTTATTCAATGCAAACTATCAATACATTTCTTACTCGATACAAACTATGAAACCACTTATATGATGTAAGAGTCCAACTACTTGAAGAACTCCATGACCCAGAAGTTACAAACAGAACACTCATATCTGATGCCAGCGAATCCAGCTTTAGTTGCCAAGGCTTCGAATTCTGGTTTGGTCCGTTCCTTCCCTCCTGGATTCTGAGTCATCATAAGCACATCCATCATCGAAGTGCCTCTCACAAAAGCATTAGCCTCGGGTACAATCGGGAGGACAGCATCGGCCACTATAACTTTTCCATCATCTGGTATGGCATTGTAACAATTCTTCAACAGCTTCAAACAATGTTCATCGCTCCAATCATGAAGTATCCACTACAAAATTTTTTGCAAGTTAATTATGTCATTAATTTGTTAGCTCATATTTCAGCTTCTACTTTTCTGCAACTTTTGATGAAGCAAATAACAACAAAATCGAGCAAGGAATGCGATAATCAAAAAGTGAAAATGGACTAGTAATTGATGATTTTTGGTGAAGAGATGATTGAATCTGTAACTCACAGTTGCATACGAGGGGAAAAAATTGTCTACAAATGATATCTTACCTTCATGAAAATGGCATCTCCTTTAGGAACACTTTTAAACATATCTCCCCCTACATGTTCAACGCCTGTAATGTTTTGTTGATTGTCCTGTTAGTGTACAGGCAGAGTATACCAAAGCAAGTAGAAAAAATATGCCATTTTGTATCAATTATGAAATATGTTTGATGAAATTAACTGAAATCCCAAAATGCAGAAACCATATGTAAGCTATAAATTGGTTTTTGAAAAAATTTGCAATTTCAAACGATTCAGTTATCTTTCTTTTAAACACAAAATTACAAGATTCGCTGCCTGTTTATGGTGTCATATTTGTAATACACAGGACTAATGCAATTGCATTAAATTGGACGAACGAGGAAGGGAATGCATTAGGAACAATTATCTAAGCATTTACTCTCACATTCTGGATTGAGGTAAGTTGTTACCAGGATAGGCCGGGGCATGTTGTATAACATGAGGCAAGTCAAAATTAATACCCCTAATAGAGGGGTACTTGGAAGTGATAATGCTGAGAGTGACTCCTAGACCACCGCCAACATCAACCACTCGGTTGAGCTGCTCAAAACCCTTGTAAGTCTCCAGGATCTTCTTCACGATTATAGTCGTGTGATTGATCATTGCAGTATTGAAAACTTGATTGAACCTTGGGTCCTTGCCAGGGTATTCAAATGCGTTTGTTCCATGGACTCTGTCAAATGGAATTCCTCCTTCCAGAATTGCATCCTTCAGCTGGGACCTAGCCGTACATTAATACATATGAGAATCAACAATGCATTGAATAAAAAATAGATTTAAAGTAATATTTTACATATATACTTCACCCTCTTCGCCACAAGTTTTAATGCTCTATTTGAGAATCACGCTACATGAAATACGCACATATTAGCTATTGAAAAACCAAAACATTAGAAGTTCAGCTGCCTATAATTGAAAATATATTCCGAATCTCAACTGACCCTGCGGACAATAAAGTTCCAAGTAGACAAGAAACAGAGCAAAAGTTAATGGAGGACTAAGAACAATGGCTTCATCTAGTCAAGAAAGGAAGAGAGAGAGAGAGAAGAAACACACCAACTATCAAGGAAGACCTTGTCCTGAAGCAAGGACATCAGGGGGCCTAATGATACACCATCTTCATTTGGAACAAAGAATTTGGAAACAGGCGTCAAACTATAGAGCCTCTGAGGATTGTTACCCTGTTCATCATCAGCTACAGAGCAACCAACAATATTATGGCTGGCTAAAACTCTAAGTAGGCGGTCCAGCATCGACGGCGCGTCTGGATTCTTGGTACGTAACTGGGCTGCTATCTCCTTTGGGGAGAGCTTGGCATCTGGACCAGCTTTGGCTATAATCTCAAAGAGTTGAAGCTGAATGGCTGCATGCATAGACATGGGCAGCGCATTAGAGGTGACAATCTGAATGGCATATGAAAAGCTTTCTTGATTCTGCTCCGCCGAGGATTCCATTGGACTGCAAAGTTTTTTTTTTTTTTTTCTCTCTCACTGAAATTAACTTGGATCTGTGGAATTGTGAAGGGTGACAGATAAAAATGGAGGGCGACTCTCACCGCAAGTTTGGAATGACTATGATAGCTAGTGGCCTAATGCCAGTGCACACTTTCCTCCAAAAGCAACAAAAGATAATTGAGAGAGGGGCCAATGAAAAGACAGGCTGCGTGATTTTGCTTGGCGCCAAAAGTTACGCGGGAACCAGGTTTATGTAGGCCACTGCCAAGGCCATTCCATTATAGTGTTTGAGAATTGAAATGTGCCTATGTGCACGTGATACGATAATATATGTAGTGATAATTGTGTTTATTATGTTTTTTATTTTATAATTTTTTTAAATAAGAATTAAAGTAAATCAATATATTAAAAATTACATATATAAAATGTTATAATCAATAGTAAAAAATGTAAAACAATGTTATGACAATTTGTAATTTTGTATATTGATTGTTTAGTTTGATTACAAAAAGCAATGTCTATAAATAAAAGTAAGTATAAGATTTTGACAAAGCTCCACAAAAGATGTACTGTTTTACGTCTTTTTGAAGCAATGCGTTAATGTTTTGTCTGTACTCTAAGCATAAATAAAAAATATAGTGATAATATAAAATAAAACATGAAACTTTGTGACTAAACAATTATTTAAAACTAATAGTAGTTGATATTGGGCTTGGAACTATAGAACTTCATATTAAGGATATTGGGTATTTTGCTTGGAATTATAGCATTACAAATCTAGGATAATTAATTAAGTAGTGGATATCAAACAGATATCACGACATATCAAAAATATCAAGCATTATAATTGGAACTATAGCACCTCAGATCAAGGAGATCAAGCATTATGCTTGGAAACATAGCACTAAATCAAGAATATAATTAAGCAGCATCAAGGATTTAGATACCCCATTTTGTTTAGGTTGTCTATTGAATTTTGAAAAAGATAATAAATAATAAGATATAAAATAAAAAGAGATAAATATGAAAAGGATAAAGATTTTTTTTTTTAAGTGGGGGAGAGGGGATTCGAACCATACTGATTAAGCACCAACCAATGAGCTAAATGCTCGGCATATGAAAAGGATAAGGATACATGTACAATAATCCTAATCTTAAATGAACTGGGAAATCTGAAAAGAGATTAAGTTAGGTTGAATTAAAACTCAATAAACCAATTAAAGAAGGAATAGAACACATTGGTTATAATTAAATATACTTGAGCATCAGTGTCAAAAAAACATAGAAAGTGAAGGGTGAATACAGAGAGAAAAAATAGTTCTTCAGTTCTTAGGTTCTTAGAGTGTGCTTGGTTGGAGGGAACAGAATAGCGATTCCTCCGCTATTCTCATTTTTGAGATAAAACTGCATTTAGTCAAAATAGCCATTTCCAAGACCCCCTTCGTAATGGCTATTATGAATTGTTAAAAATAAGAAAAGAAGTTGATTAGACAAAAATCTCCTTTTACAATTTAAAAAATTATCTTATAAAATAATACTAAACTTATTTTTTCCCTCTTTTCCTCACTCCTTCTATTTCTAAAGCACGGAAGACACAATTTTTTACTTCATTTAAAAAAAAAAGAAATGAAAATATTTAAATATTATTTAACTATAATAAACATTATAAAGAATATTATTTAATATTATTATTTGAGTATAATAAATGTAACAAAGAATATTATTTAATTAGTATTATTTAAATTTAATGAAGAATATATTTTGTCTTTTAATATTAAATATTATTTAATTATAATAAAAGGTTTAATTATATCCTAATACAAAATATTATTAAATTATAATAAAAATATGTTTGTATTTTGGTGAAAATATTATTTAATTATAGTAAAAGGTATTTTGATTTTATTCCTTGAAATATTTTTATCTTTTAACAAAATAAATTTTTTAATTTTAATAAAAGGTATTTTTATCATTTACCACTTATTCCTTAATTATTCATAAAACTATTCCTGTCAACCAATCATTGGAATAAATCATAATAATAATTTCTATCTTATTCCATTCTGATGAACCAAACTATATAATAACTATTCATTCCTTATTCTATTCCTATAGAATGACGATTCTATTCTCCATTTATTCCATTTTGCGAACCAAACGTATACTTAGGTTTCAATTTCTTTTAGATCTAGGAGAATCAATTTCGTATCTTTAGAAACTATTTTGATTAAAGGGAGAAATAAGAAGAAAGAGTGTTCTAGTTTCTTGAATAGGGTTTAGAGAAGTGCTCCCAATTCTTAGTAGTTCATGCTTGGTATTTGGATTTGTAGTTTGGTTTTCATTTTGGGTTTTTCAGAACAATTAGGTAAGATTCTTTTTACATGATTTTAATTTTTATTTATTTTTGAGTCTTTAAAAAATAGAAGTTCATATAATTTATGTAAATTCCCCAATGATGAAATTTCAAGAAAACCAAAAGTGGCTTCTTGAAAATTTCTAGGTGAGAATATTTCAAAATTCTACTATAAGCGTTTGGAGATTTTAGAAAATTATCAATACAAAAGGATTTACATAAATTTTTTAAAAAAGATAAAATTATAGAATTAAATAAATACATTCTCCAATGATGAAATCTAAAAAAATCCAAAAGTGGTTTCTTGGGAATTTCTAGGTGAGAGAATTTTCCAAAATTTTACCATAAGTGTTTGGGAGATTTTGGGAAATTTTCGATATCAAGAATTTTTATTTATTTTGAAAAACTAATAAAATAAAAGATAAAATTAAAGAATTAAATAAATAAACTCCAATGATGAAATCTCAAGAAAACCAAAAGTGACTTCTTGAGAATTTGTAAGTGAGAGAATTTTCCAAAATTTTACCATGGGCTTGGGTGATTTTGAAAAATTTTCAATATCAAGAATTTTTATTTATTTTGAAAAATTAATAAAATAAAAATAGAAAAGAAATAGAATTAAGTATTGAACTAGATTTAATAAGACTTAAAGGACACATAACTGATAGGGTACCAAGTAAATGGATGTTGTGGGGTACTAATACCTTCCTCACATGTAAAGGACTTTCGAACCTAATCTACTTTGTAGACTAGAATCTATTATTAATGAGCTTAAGTAAAGCCTAGGACCTCATAAAAAAATAGATTCATCTGGATTGTCAATCACACCTAAACAAAAAATATTGATAACGACTCCTTTTTAAGTCAAACTATTGAGTTATAGGACTCACCATGTTATGATAGCTTGGTGACTCCATTGGGGACATTAGAAAGTCGAGCCAATAGTATGTTATATTGGGATAAGCGTCAATTAGGATTGGTTAAGGCTTAATTTCAATAATATAACAATATCATTCATGTTGATGTTAGTTATGTTGAATCATTCATAAATAAATGGAAGAAAATATAAAAAAATATATTTAATCATAATTAAAAATAGGGTAGGTAGGTAAGAGAATGAAACATTTAGCTACACAAATGTATATAGGTACATATAGAAAATAAAAAATATGATATAATATAAAATTATAAATATAAAATAGAATGATTGCTTTGGACTAATATCAATGACGGAATTTCATCCAAAAAGACAAAGAGTTGCTATTCTCGAGATGACTTTCCTAGGAACGGAATTCAATTAGGTTTTTTTTCGAAGTGTCAAGATAAATCCTAATTTTATATTCCGATATTCTGTTGATTCAAGCAATTATCTTAAATTCATAAAGAAACAAATTCACATAATATTCCATTTAAAATTAAAATTGATATGATTATTAATTAATTTAAACAATGATTGTCAATAAAAGATTAGTTGTTTATTCAATAAAAAATAGTTCAATAAAATAAAATAATATTAACTCAAAATATTAATTAAAAATTATCTATTCAAATAGAATGTTTCTTAAAAAAAGATATATCGTAAAAATCAATTAGGTATTTAGTTACATTAAAATATTAAATATATTGTTATATAAATCAACAAAATTATATTTATAAACACATATATTTAAATAAAATGTTTCTTTAAAAGACATATAGTAAAAAAATAAATGAATTATTTAATTATATTAAACTATTAAATATATAAAAATTGTAATCAACAAAATTATATTTATAAACGCGCTTATATGACATCATTCATAATTTTATTTTGGCATAGCATATAACACATATATTTTGTTAATGTGACGAGAATTTCAATGATAGGAGTTTCTCAAGAGACTTATAGAGATGAGTTCTTCTGAGAGTATTCCTAGGTGGAGAAAACTTCTAGACCTCACCAAAGCATTGGATGGTCTACGAATAATTTTTTCGATACAAGGTTTTCACTTTCCATCATTTAAAATAGGTAAATCATGACATCATAATTGCATCATGTGCAATCGTAAAACTGAAAAATCAACTTTAGTTTTTTTAAAAATATATATAATAATAAAAAAAACATAAAATTTGTAATAATAAATTAGAAATCAAGACTGTAAATTAGACATGTAAAATCAAGACTAAAAATAATATTAGCACAGGGGTGTTAATCATTTCTCATGCATAATTGTACTCTCGAACTCACTCTAAAGCCCATAAACCAGTTATCATTCTTTAGATAGACCTAAAGTTAATTTAAGACCTCGTCGATTAGAATCGAGTCAATAGATGACCAATCACACCTAGATAAAAAAAGCTGATAACGACATCCAAATCACCACATCTAGCGATCAAGTTCCTGAACCTACATGTTATGACACTATCTAAAAATAATTCTTATATACCATACACTGAAAACATTTGTCAAACCCTGTTCTATAAAATAATTACGACGTCATTTACATGCTCAATAGAATGTTTGCATATTTAGGAAGTTCGAGGAATCTTTAAAAGACGATATTGCCCCTAATGGTATCATTAAGTCGATTAATTCTCGAACTAGTTCAAATAGGAATTTTAAGGTGAAATTAAGAGTTTCACAGTTCAAGGATGACTCAAAATAGTAATTCGGAGTTCAAGGATCAATTTGGAGTCAAATCGAAATTTTCACTATCTAGGGGTAAAATGGTAATTTGCCACTTGAGGATAAAATGGGAATTTTGAGAAAAGATTTTTTGGTCCATTTGACGTATTGGAGTATGATTTGAGGTTTAGAAGTGAAAAAGTTTAATTCCGGTGATTTCTGGAGTGTAGGGGTAAAATCGTAATTTTTTCAATCGCGGACAAAATTTGAGATTTTGAGAGAATTTAGATCACATTTGAAAAATTGGAGAATGGTATGAGTATAAGGGATGAAAAATATGTCTATGGGCAATTTTTCAGTTTTTGGGGTAAAAATGTAATTTTTCA
>NC_030858.1:29947123-29951372 GCF_000208745.1 Theobroma cacao
GTTGGAAACAGTTTAAAATCTTTTAGAATGTGGTATTTGGAAACAGTTACCCACAGGGGAAATGAGAAGCTGATATTAAAGCCTTTCGGGATTTCGGTTGACATTCCGGGTAATGAATGTTTATCGAGACGTCGCAGTGGTTGTTACGGGCTTGATGGGAGTTCCGGATCGTGACAACATTGTTTATGAAGAAATTTTGCAAGCTTTGTAATAAATATGTTTTTCCATTTCTTTACATTGTTATATATTTATTTGATCATACTCTTTTAATTAATGATTCAAATACTCATTCTTTTATTGAAGGATGCAAACAAAGTGTTATATAGTACACAATTGTGTATCAACATCTAAATCAAATATTAGTTATTTCACTTCAATTCATAAATTTATTATGTATTATCCTTTGTTAATATTTTTGTATTATTTTTTCATCCAGTAATGTATTCAATATAATAATTTCTTTGATATCAAAACTATCTAACATGAGTTTATAAATTTTACAGGAAATGTGGGATTTGTAATATATGATGTTATGTCAGATGGCTTGATGCGTTGCTATTTGGGGTGGGCATTGTTTGTATCTTTTATTTGCTATTGCTTTCGAGGTTCATTAGGTATTGCTGTTTTTTATTTTATTTTGTTTCATTGAAGGTGCTAATGAAATAAAAAAATATTGTTATGTTAGATGATGATTATTATCGGGTTGATTGTTGTTTTCATATAACTGTCTATTTTGTTGTATTCTGTATTGTTTTCTTTGGTTGATAAATGTTTATATATTACTTTTTATGTTCAGCTGAAATTTTATATTATGACTTTTTAATTTTTGCAAAGTCTTAACCGAATGTTTATCATCAATGGTAAACCTGCATTTAGAGTGCTATGAAACACTGTAAAGACTTTCCTAGATCCCGAAATCCCTTTCAAGACTCAAGTATGTTAATACTTTCTTGCAATATTTTGATGCAAATTATACTTTCTTTTTTTGGTTTTTGACTTCTCATAAACTAAGCTCTGAATAAATCAAATAAGCTGCTCTCAGTTGTCTATATATATTCCAACTGTAACTGAAATTTGCCACAATTATGAAGCATCTTGAAACGTCCTCAGGGACTCTATATAAGTTTGAAAAAGAAGTATAAATGTCTCTTTTTGTTGTATAAATTTGCACCTCCAACTTAATTAGATTCGACTTAACCTAGTAATGGGCAAGGGAACAATTCTTGATGTTTTGAAGAACTGGCTTGAAAGGAGTATTCAAGTTATTTTTTCGATGTTTGGTGAGGTCATTTACCTTCCAATATTCTGATTGTGTTCTTTTCTTTATAACTATAAGCAATCCTCCTGCTAAATGCCAAAATTTTTCTTGCAATGATTGCTATGAGTTATCTTGAAATATTCTTGGATTAATTTATAATTTAGCGTAAAATCAAAACTACTTCTAGCTTTCAAACTTCGTATAATCGGAGATGTAGGATTAGAAGTAAGACTTGAATTCTTGGCATCATACTTTATATTTTCCAAGTATTCACTATTAGGATCTACACTTTCACTTTCCTTTGGAGAATTTGCTAATCAGAGACTTTATGTTGGGACAGGTACTTAATAACTTAAAAGCTAATGCAGCACGAGAAACTCAAGCTAGCAATACAGAATCTAGGCTACCTCTGGAATTTTTTGATAATAATGGGACGTGGAAGCCACAAATTGGTAACAATTATTGAATACGGTTGTACTTTTATCTATTACATAGATTGGTTCCTTAACAAAAATGTTGGCTCATAGCTATTTTACTTTTGATGAGGATGCTTACGCTGTAGGAGACTGTGTTAAGGTAATTTTTTTTCAGTACATTATGTCATTTGTGAGTTTTAGATTAATTTCATTATTCCTTAACCATTTCAGGTGTTTAATCCGAAGCATGTGCCAAAGGAGCTACCCTCATCTCCAGTTCTTGCATCCTGCTGTATTGCATTGCTGGAGGTGCATCATATATTGCCATGGTAAGCTTGGAATGAATAGAAGAATATAGCACTTAGAGCTTGAACATACCTCAAGTTTTGGGCAATTTATGTATGTAAATAAACAACATTTTACCCAGACTTAAAACAGGTTCTTTTATTTATTTCTTAATATTTCAATTTCAAAATTGATGCTTAAAAAAATTTAATTAACCCGCAACGGAGCACAGGTTTATATCTAGTTAATTAAGATTATTTGGTACACAAATTTTATGTGGACAGAATTTCTAGCTTACATGGGTGCCTTTATTTGTAAGAAAAAAGCGCTTCCTTTTAAGGAGACAAAGTGTTCATAGCTAGAATATATATATTTGATGCATTAATTGTGCATAGCTTTTATACACTATCAATTCACCAAAATGTGTCATCTCATTAATGAGATAAAATAAAAAATTATTAATAATTTAAAATTAAATATTAAAAAATTATAATAATTAATTAAATAAAAAATTTTATATTTGATGCAGTGACAGTGTATAACTTCTATATACTATTAGCTTATCAAATTCTATCATCTCATTAATAGGGTTTATATTTTATATTCTGTCAAATATAAATCCAATTTAAAAACTGTATATTAAATGTGTAGAATTTATAATCTTTATGTGTTCACTTAATTATCATTTTAATTTTCTAATATTTTTTAATTATACTTTAATACACATGTGAGAACTTGTAAACCACTTGTAAAATTTAAATATTTTCATAGTAGGTATATCCCATAATGCACTACCCAAATGTCTAGAGTTTATAATTTTTATTGTTCACCTAATTATCATTTTTATTTTCTAAAATTTTTTAATTATACTTTTATACACATGTGAGAACTTGTAAACCACTTGTAAAATTTAAATATTTTCATAGTAGGTGTATTCCATAGTGCACTACCCAAATGCATTGATATGCCCGTCAACTTTTTTTGGGGCCCAGCAAGATATAAAAACAAAAAATGCACCTCCCGAGTGGCGGACAAAAAAGGTATGGATGGTCAAATCAAGCATGCATATGTAACTTTATTATTATTATTACCAGAGTGGTGCCCCGCTTTGCATGGGGTTAATTTTTTAATAAATATTAATTTTAAATTACATAATATTATACGTAAAATAACAATAATTAAAAAGTAATTTTAAATTTGTAAAAATTATAAATAATAGTAATCATAATAAATTAAAGCTTATTATTTTAAAAAATCAATATTTTAAAAAGATTTTCCTTTGTCTTAGCAAGTAAAATTTTTTATTTAAATCATTTTTACAAATATTTGATTTTTTGTATCTTAATATATGTTAATATTAATATAGTCATATTTTGTTAATTATGATGAATCCAATAGTAAAATAAAATTAAAATTAAGAAAATTTAATATATTGAAAGTTATTATTCATAAGCTACATAATTTATATGAGTAGCGAAATAAAAAAAAAGCTACATAATTTATATAATAAAATTATTAAAATAAAATGAATATTTCTTCTGAAAGTGAAAATAAAATGAATATTAATAAAGCATATTAAATTTTTTTTAATTTTAATGATGAAACTTTATGAATTATCTTCAATTTTAATTATTATTTTTTTATCTTATGTGTCACGATCCGGTACTCTCCTCGAACCCGTGACAACCGCCGTGATGTCCCGGTAGATACTCATTATCCGGAATGTCAACCCGAAACCCCGCAAGGCTTTACTATCAGTTTCTCATTTCCCTTGTGAGCAACCATTGTCAAATATCGTGTTCTAAAATATATTAAACTGTTTCCAACTATAAATAAATAAAATATTAATTTTTGTCTCACATGGGTATTTTGGTCATTTTTTCTCAAAATTTTTGAAACTGGCTAAAACGTAATATACAAGTACAAAACACATAATTCATATTCAAAATGAGTTTAAAAGTCTAAAATCCTCATTTAAAACGAAATTACGATTATTTGAATATAATAAGAAAATAAAAAAAATATTAAGTAAAATATTCTCTTTTCTTATAAAACAATATTTATAGAGTTATACGTGAATAATTTTTATAGCGTAAAAGCTAAATAAATTTATACATACTGAAATACAGTAAGCCAAAATATTTAATTTAATTTACAATAACAAGAGGGCCCCCGAATAAACAAAAGTAAAGAGGACTGTGAACCTACGGTTTGGAAAATGCAGATCCAATGGTAGTCCTCGATGAGATCAGCTATCTACAGTCTATACTGAACCTGAAATGGGTGGAAA
>NC_030858.1:29954072-29959090 GCF_000208745.1 Theobroma cacao
CTTCAAACTCCAAATCTTTCCTTTGTTTATCTGAATAATTCTTCTGCCTATCTTGAGCTGTCTTTAACCGCTATTGGATAACCTTGACCTTATCATTTGTCAGATCAATCAATTCCATATTCACCAATTTCCTCTCACCTACTTCATCCCAACAGAGCGGAGTTCGGCACTTTTTTCCATACAAAGCCTCATATGGTGCCATCCCAATACTAGACTGAAAACTGTTATTATACGCGAACTCCACCAATGGCAAGTGTCTGTCCCAACTCCCAATAAAGTCAATGACACAAGCTCGTAACATATCCTCCAAGGTCTGAATAGTTCTCTCAGATTGACCATCTGTCTGCGAATGAAATGTAGTACTAAATCTCAATTTAGTTTCAAGAGCTTCTTGAAATTTTGACCAAAATCGAGAAGTAAATCGAAGGTCTCGATTTGACACAATAGAAACTGGAACTCCATGTAATCTCACAACCTCATCTATATAAAGTCTTGCCAGCCTCTCAATAGAATACGTGCTATGGATAGCCAAGAAATGGGCGGACTTAGTCAATTTATCCACAATCACCCAAATCGCATCCTTCCCACTTTGTGTCCATGACAAACCCAATACAAAGTCCACAGTCACGTGTTCCCACCTTCATTCAAGAATCAGTAAAGGTTGAAGAGTACCTGACGGTTTTTGATGCTCCGCCTTAATCTGTTGGCATGTGAGACATTTCGCTACAAACTCTGCTATGTCTCGTTTCATACCCGGCCACCAATAACTTTCTTTAATAGTTCGATACATCTTGGTGCTTCCGGGATGTAAAGCGTAGGCGAAAGAATGAGCTTCCTCCAAAATAGCTCGTCTCAACTGATCATCCTTAGGGACACAAATTTGGTCTCTAAGCATCAAAGTACCATCATCGCTGAGTCTAAACTCACTAGTTTCTCCATCTTGCAGCTTTTGAACTTCCCGTTTCAACCAATCATCAGATTTCTGCAATTCTCTTATCTAATTCAACAATGAAGGTCTCACGATGAAACTAGCAAGTAGGGTTCCATCCTCACCATTTTCAACTGGATCCCTAGAGATTTCCATCTCAAGTAACATCGAAAAATAAGAACTCCGAAGTGTTGCTAACGATGATGAGGATTTACGACTTAAAGCATCCACTACTACATTTACTTTTCCCGGATGATAATCAATCACTAAGTCATAATCCTTAATCAACTCCAACCATCGTCTCTGTCTCAAGTTAAGCTCTTTCTGGGTGAGCAAATACTTCAAACTCTTATGATCAGTAAAAGTCCAGCAACGCTCACCATATAAATAATGTCTCCAAATCTTCAATGCGAAGACTACTACTGCTAACTCCAAGTCATGAGTAGGGTAATTCGTCTCATGCTTTTTCAACTGTCGGGAAACGTAAGCTATTACTTTCTCATCCTGTATCAATACACACCCTAATCCCAACTTAGATGCATCACTATATACCACAAATTCTTTTCCACTAACAGAAAGTGTTAAAACGAGAGCAGAGGTTAACCAGTTCTTTAGCTCCTGGAATCGATTCTCACAAACATCAGCCCACTCATATTTAACTCCTTTACGAGTCAAACGAGTCAGAGGAGCTGCTATCAAAGAAAATCCCTGAACAAATCTCCGGTAATAACTGGCTAAGCCAAGGAAACTATGAATCTCAGTTACCGTTCTCGGTTACCCCCATTGTAAGATTGCCTCAATCTTCTTGGGATCGACATATATTCCAACTCCAGACACCACATGTCCCAAGAAAACCACTTCCTTCAACCAGAATTCACATTTAGAGAACTTGGCATAGAGTTGCCTCTCGAGCAAAGTTTGCAACACAATGCGCAAATGGACAGCATGTTCATCATCATTCTTCGAATAAACCAGGATGTCATCTATGAATACTATCACAAACTTATCCAAGTATGGATGGAACACCCTGTTCATAAGATCCATAAAAACTGTCGGGGCATTAGTCAAACCAAACGGCATCACCAGAAACTCATAATGCCCATAACGCGAACTGAAGGCAGTCTTGGGTACATCTTGCTCCTTAATCCTCAAGTGATAGTACTCAGATCTCAAATCAATCTTAGAGAATACCATAGCACCTCGTAATTGATCAAAAAGATCATCCATTTGGGGTAAAGGGTATTTATTCTTGATGGTCACTCGGTTCAGCTGACGGTAATCGATACACAATCGAAGAGTGCCATCCTTCTTCTTTACAAATAGGACTGGTGCTCCCCAAGGAGAAATGCTAGAGCGAATGAAACCTTTATCCACCAAATCTTGCAATTGGACATTCAATTCCTTCAACTCTACCGGAGCCATTCTATATGGAGGAATAGAAATAGGTGCGGTACCCAAAAGTAAATCAATAGGGAACTCAAGCTCTCGATCAGGAGGTACTCCCGGTAAATCATTAGAAAATACATCAAAAAACTCACTTACTATTGGGACATCCTCTAACTTAGGTTCCCCCTTTGAAGTATCAATCACCTATGCCAAATAAGTCGGATACCCTTTTTGCACTAATTTCAAAGCTTTGATGGCCGAGATTACACAAGATGGTAATACTCGACGTTCCTTTACAAACACAATCTCTACTCCCTCCGAATTTCGAAGAACAACTTCTTTTCGAAAATAATCCACGTTCACCTGATGTGCAATTAACCAGTCCATACCCAATATTAAATCAAAATCCAAGATCTCTAAAGGAATTAAGTCACCCCTAAATTCTTCCTCACCTACCCTTACCCCACAGTCTCTATAACAAGTATTTCTAATCAACTGTTCTCCTAGAGGGGTATCCATTACAATTTCTCCCTCCAATGGTGACAGGTTTCAATCAGCAATTGATGCAAATATTGTACTCACATAAGATCTATCTGAGCCAGAATCTATCAAAACATAAGCATGTTTATCAAATAAAGACATAATACCTGTCACTGCTCCAAGTCGGACCCGTGCCTCATCTTCAGTCACAGCAAAAACTCTTGTCGAAGTACGAGTCTGTGGTCTCGAAGGTGGATACGTCGGGGTATTACTCTCAACACCGGACCATATGGCTACTCCCTATCTCGATGGTAACCCAGAAGAATCTCTCCTCTGCATATCAGTGCGAGCTGGTGGAGATGATGCAGCTACAGTGGCTCGTCCTAACCGTGGGCAATTACTCCTAATATGACCCGGCTGACCACAATGAAAACATAATGCAGGCCCCTTACACAGCCTAACATGATAATTTCCACAATTTCTGCATCTGTTAGAACCTCCAGAACTTTTCCCAGAACCAGTCATAGCAGATCTGTTAAACCTCAAAAGTCTCTGCTGTGATGGTGGAAATGGAGGTCAAGGAGATGTCACGGAAACAGAAGTAGTGCTCCCTGAAGTCGCTGAGTCCTTGCCTCTTTTTAGTGGCTAACTAGAAGATATACTAGGATTCCTCTTTTTTGCAAACTCAGTCCGAATCCTCTTATTCTCAGTCCCTAACTTCTCAGCTCGTAAAGTCATCTGTACCACCTCCTTATGTGGCTCCCTACCAGTCACTGTCATTCGCTCTCTAATCTCAATACGGAGCCCTTCCTCGAAATAGCTGGCCTGATCTTGCTCAGATTTCACCAGATCTGGCACATATAACATAAACTAGTTAAAACGAGTCTCGTACTCCTTTACAATTAGATTCCCCTATTTCAAACTCAAAAATTCTCTCTTCTTTTCTTTCTGATGAAAATAAGTGAAATACTGACAATCGAATTCCCTGAGAAAATCGGACCATGTCTGAGAAGTAGTGGAACTGGACTTCACCGAATTCCACCAAGTACGAGCCCTCTTCTTTAATAATCTCGTAGCCACCATCAGCTTCATGTTGTCATCTAATCCCATATCAGAGAGAGTCTCTGAAACTTGATTAATCTAGTCCTTTGCCATAGTGGCATCCAACTCACCCGCAAAAGACACACAACCCAACTGTCTAGCCTCTTTTAGTTTCTTGAAATTGGATACATCTTGTACCGGTGGTGGAACTAAAGGAGTAGCTTGAGGCACTAAAGGTGGAACTTGACCAGTCTGAGCTTGACCAGCCATTGCGGTAAAGAAAGCTGCCAATGCATGTGCTGCCTCGGTAGGCATGGCGGGAATACCAATAAGTGGCTGAGGATGTGCAGGACTATCGGCCTGCTCAGCAGCAGGTGCTGCCCGAATGGTAGACGCAGTTGATTCTTCCCCTACTGCATCTAGTTGATGATGTTGGGAACGACCTCTTCCCCTCTCAACCGATCTAGTGAGAGGTGGGCATCCACGTCGAGGACACATAATAATCTATAAGAGAAAGCGAGCAAGCTTAGGGAACCTTAGGCTCTATATGAAAATGCATGCATTCTATTCCACCTAACATAACATAATCTAGGGCCACACTGATACTGTAAATTTTTAAAACAACTTTAAAACCAAAAACTTTGATCTTTAAAACCAAAAGCTCTGGTTCCAATCGAATTGTCACTACCCGGTAATCCTCTCGAGCCCGTGACAACCGTCGCGATGTGCCGATAGACACTCATTGCCCGGAATGTCAACCCGAAACCTCGTAAGGCTTTACTATCAGTTTCTCATTTCCCTTGTGAGCAACCATTGTCAAATATCGTGTTCTAAAAGATTTTAAACTGTTTCCAACTAAAAATAAATAAAATATTAATTTTTGTCTTACAAGAGTATTTTGATCATTTTTCCCCAAATTTTTGAAACTGGCTAAAACGTAATATACAAGTACAAAAAACATAATTCATATTCAAAATGAGTTTAAAAGTCTAAAATCCTCATTTAAAACGAAATTACAGTTATTTGAATATAATAAGAAAATAAAAGAAATATTAAGTAAAATATTCTATTTTCTTATAAAACAATATTTATAGAGTTATACGTGAATAATTTTTATAGCGTAAAAGCTAAATAAATTTATACATACTTAAATACAGTAAGCCAAAATATTTAATTTAATTTA
>NC_030858.1:29962152-29964811 GCF_000208745.1 Theobroma cacao
TCTATAGTTGAATCGGTTAGGGCTTGATTGAATCCAACCCATTTCTTCTTTTTCTTCTTTTTGTATCCTTAAAACGATGTGGTTTTGATTTCCCTAAACCTAGCTAGCAACCCTTTTCCCTTTTTTTCATTTTTGCTCTCTTCTAACCCTAGCAACTAACCTGTTTCTCTAAACCCTCTCTCCCTAACTTAGCCATCGACGTCGTCACCTTTGTCGGACTGGGCATTTCTGGCAACAACTCCCTCTTTCTTTCCCTTTCCTCTTTTTTTCTTTTCTTCTCTTCCCCTTCCTTCTACCGCCAATTTCCTCTCTTTCTAAAAAACCCTAGTCACCTTTCCTCTCGAAGTGCAAGTTTCCTTGACTCTGCTTCACTTTGTTTTTTTTTTTTTTTGGAAGTGGTTTTTACTTTGCTTCCTTGCCTATTAATGTTTTCTGGAGTAAGACTCAACTAAACCAAAGCCAAACTGTGAGTTGGTTTTAGTGAGCATAAAAAGAAAATACCACACATGCATCATCAACAAATCAAATAATACTGAGATGATATGGAGTCTTTTGAATAAGATGTTATGGTTACTTGAAAAGACATGTGATCTAGAGTTCAAAATTTTGGATTAGATTACAACCTGTGTCACGACCCGAAACTCCCATCGGGCCCGTGACAACAGCCGCGATGTCTCGATAGACACTCATTACCCCGAATGTCGATCGAAACCTCACAAGGCTCTTGTATCAGCTTCCGCATCTCCCCGGTGAGCGATAGTTATTAAATCTCACTTTTCAAGAAATCAATAGTCATTTCCAAATCAAAATAATAAAATACTATTTTTTTTGGCTCACAAGGGCATTTTCGTCATTTTTCTTCTAAAAATACCAAAACCTGCCAAAGAAAATGGTGTAAAAGATAAATATGTTCATACATACTTTAAATCAAATAACTGAAGTATAAAATTACTTTTACAGTGACACGTGGGCCCCCAATTGACCAAGAAGGTGTAAAGCTACGAACCCTTACTTTCTAGGATGCAACTCTGAGATTAATTCTCGTCTTACTCAACTATCAACAAACTGTCCTGAGCCTAAAAAATGGATAGGAAGAGGGGTGAGATTATGATTACATAATCCTAGTGAGTAAACAGATACCATCTAAACCATCTAAAGGCGAGTAAATGGAGACGAATTAAAATATTCATTTTCAATATATGTTTCATAACATGAATGTTCAGTTTACTCAATTAATCAACATGGCTTATATATCTCACAAAACTTGGCTCCTGCCAAAATCATTCCCGGGGATGCCTTGGCCTAGGCATCTGACCGAGACCACCAAGGCTATTAAATATCTTTACATCCGAAATTCTAGCCATACCTTGGCGTTGGCTGAGTCTCACTTTCACGCGGTGGTCCACGTGAAGTGCACTCCAAAAGCCCACCTCAAGAGATACCCTACGCGCCTCTACGACCGATGTGAGAATATAAAGGAGTTTACCGTGCCCCTCTAATAAGCTGGTCCACAGAACCCCGCCACTGTAGTAGCTAATCTTTATTTTATCTACCACCTGATTTATAAAATCCTTATCTGCATGACATGGCAATTTATCACAATCTAGCCTCTCAAGGCTGAATACATAGTATATATAATTTTGATACAAATACCCACTTTGCCATTCACGCTCACATATTGTTATAAGCTATATAATTTAAAACACAATTTATAATACAAGCAGACAGTCTCTAATCACTCTATTTTCAAAACCAGTATTCAATTTTTCATAAAATTTATAAAATCATTTTATAAAATCACAATTTCTCCTAAAACACAGTAATTTACCATTTAAACATATTTTTCATAAAATCACATAATTGTATAAAACTACTCTAGATAATTAAGACGATAATAAGTTTACTCACTGTTTTCGAAAATTAAATTCGGGTACTCCAACTATTACTCCTCGAGTGCGATTTCTTTGCCCTTGCTAGAGGATTCGCCATCTTGACAAATTGCACAATTAAGAGGTTTACTACTTTGGTACTAAACCAAAATAAACTAATTTATACTACTAATGCATGATATGAAGTGCAAAATGTCTAAATTTTACCTAAACGCGGTGTTAGCCTATTTCGATCTTTTACCCGATAAATCGATACACGCATCCGTTTAAACTCCAAATTAATTTTTTTCAGTTTCTATCCCTCAATTGCACCCAAATTGACTTAATGTCCCTCAGTGTGGTGCAAATTATCAGTCTCGATAGCAAATTATGAAAATACCCCTAGTGGGTAAAAATTCATATTTTTGCTCCAAAAATTCCCATTATTTTTCTAGGCTCATAATTCATCATTATTCATCATAATTACTCAAATAAACATCAATATTCCCCTAGAAAATTCGGCATAATGGGTTTCAATGGGAGAAAATTATTTCTCTAGCTTATTTTTGCTATATTTCAATATAACCTAACTAAAATCACTTAATTCAATTAAAATCAACCAAAACTCAAGCTCAAAACTCATCCATGGAGGTTTGGCCAGCATGGGTGTCCATACCCACTTTCTAATTTTGCATGGAAATGAGAAAAAAATGCATGGGTAGTGAAAATCACAAGGAAAATCAATGAAATTTACCTTTTTAATGCTTGATTTCTTGATTTCTCTTGATTTT
>NC_030858.1:29968084-29971276 GCF_000208745.1 Theobroma cacao
TCTTTTCTAAAATTCCCATTTTGTCCCCAGGTGGCAAATGACCATTTTGCCCCTAGTTAGTGAAAATTCCGATTTGACTCCAAATTGATCCTCAAACTCCAAATTACCATTTTAAGTCATCCATGAACTGTGAAACTCTTAATCTCACCTTAAAATTCCTATTTGATCTAGTTCGAGGATTAAATAAACTTTGTTGTACCTCTAGGTACAATACCGACTTTTGTAAATTTTTCGGGACTCTCCTAGCATGCAATCATGCTATCATCACATGTATGTCATGAATAGTATTTTATAAGGTCGGGCTTTACATCCAAAGTCTTGGTGGAGTAATTTTTAAAATTTACACTTTTACCCCCGTAAAAGTCAAAAATTATATTTTTGCCCCAAAAATTGAAAAATTGCTCATAGACATATTTTTCATCCCTTATACTCATACCGTTCTCCAATTTTTCAAATTTGATCTAAATTCTCTAAAAATCTCAAATTTTGTCCGCGGGTGGAAAAATTAGAATTTTGCCCCTACACTCCAGAAATCACTGGAATTAAACTTTTTCACTGCCAAACCCTCAAATTATACTCCAATAAGTCTAATATAATCAATCTTAATCAAACGGGATTAAAAAAACTTTTTTTTTCAAAAATTCCATATTTGTCCTCGATTCTCTGTTTAAATTAGTTCAAAACTTATTTAACTTAATCGTACCATTAGGGGCAATACAGTCATTTAACTTATTTTTTGGGGCAATTCAATATACAAACATGCTATCCTAAGCATGTGAATGATATATCACAGATAATTTAGGGTCGGGTGTTACAGCACTACCCCCGTTAAAATAAAATTTTGTCCTCAAAATTTCACTGATCAATCTCAAAGAAAAAGTAAGGGTATCATCTTCAACTGTTCCCACAAATTCAAAAAATCATCCTCTTTCTTCAATTATCTTTCATACCTCTACGTTACCTTGTACCCTTCTCGCATTCCGGCATTAATTTGTCACTTAAAACTCCAAATAATAAAGTTTAGCATCAAAATCAATAACCATTTATATTCTCTTGTGTTTATCACATATGATAAATAAAGTCGATATTTCCAAATTCCTCTCTCTTTATATCACATGTCAACATCAATGAATCCCACTTTAGAATACTCTTTCCATATTATATAGTAATTTCACCATATAGTACTATAGCACTATGTTCCTCTATTCTACTGTCATGTCTACTCCACAGTCTCTATAACAACTATTTCTAATAATTGCTAGAACCAGTAATGGCTTCCTATTTCAACCTTCAATACTTATTTAAAATAATCGATCTTGCCACCAAGATAATTATTCATCCTCAATACTTTTATTACTAATCTACCTTTGTCATACTAAAAGATTTTTATACTCCTTCTGTCATTTAAACAACTACTCCATCATCCGTTTATATTATACAAGACAAAAGTCAACTCCTAAGCCTTTTATACAGGGGATTATTATCCTTCTTATACTGTATCTGCCTAGGATTACAGTATTACAAGCTTCAACAAGGCACTAAATATCTTTAGGATCATTATCATCTTGATCCTTTTTCGAGTTCGTTTCAAGTTCTCTCTTTTTCTTCTCTTGCCATTTACTTACATTGCTCCCACAGCCTGGGGGAGAATGTCTAACGACCGATGTCGATGCTTTCCCACTACAATATTCTTCTTCTGCTATCCTCATTTTCTTCCTCCATTTGGCATATTCCTCAATTCCTTTTAAAAGAAAGTTTCTCATGCCTTGATTTACGTCATTACTATCAACACTCTCATCAGTCTCACTATTACTAGGACCTTTCCTTATTTTAACTTTCGCTCCCAAATCTGATGGAACCCAATTAATAGGTACTCTAAATGGATCTCCTTATGGATTATTAAATTCAAGACAGCATCGACTTTCAGTAGTGAAATTTGTTGGTCCCTCACCAATACTTTGTGAAATGTCAGAATCACTATCCCCCCTAGACATGTTAAGCGTAATCCAACACACTTCAAAACCTATATGAAATCAAACGACAATCACTTAATTTCCTATACACCCTAAAAATAAACAGGTCTTTATATGTAGACTTATGCATTCTATTTGACTTAATTTAACTTAACGTGGGGCCACGTTGATACTGTAAATTTTAAAATAACTTTAAAACCAAAAACTTTAAAATTCAAAGCTTTAAAACCAAAATCTCTGATCTTTAAACCATGCTCTGATACCAACTTAATTCGACTCAACCCCTCAGGGCATAATGGCATTAAATGGTACCTATCAAAGCACTCGACAAGGGGTGCACTTCATTCCAGGGAGCACGAAGCAGTCCCTTCCCTCCCCTTCCAAGCTCTCGGGCGGAGAGTCATACTTCGCCATAGAACATATGCGAGAGTTCCCAGGAATAGGGTTATCTTTCCCTTTGCACTGATACCAACTTAATTGTCACGACCCGAAACTCCCATCAGGCCCATGACAACCGTCGCAACGTCTCGATAGGCACTCATTAATCTGAATGTCGATCGAAACCTCGCAAGGCTCTCGTATCAGCTTTCGCATCTCCCCGGTGAACGATAGTTATTAAATCTCACCTTTCAAGAAATCAATAGTCGTTTCCAAATCAAAATAATAAAAAAAAAATTTTTAGCTCAAAGGGGCATTTTCGTCATTTTTCTTTAAAATTACCGAAACCCGTCAAAAGCATGGTGTAAAAGATAAATACGTTCATACATACTTTAAATCATATAACTGAAGTATAAAATTACTTTTACAGTGACACATGGGCCCCCAACTGACCAAGAAGGTGTAGGGCTACTAACCCTTACTTTCCAAGATGCAATTCCGAGATTAATTCTCGTCTTAATCAACTATCAACAAACTGTCCTGAGCCTGAAAAATGGATAGGAAAAGAGGTGAGATTATGATTACATAATCCCAGTGAGTAAACAGATACCATCTAAACCATCTAAAGGCGAGTAAATGGAGATGAATTAAAATATTCTTTTTCAATATATGTTTCATAACATGAATATTCAGTTTACTCAATTAATCAACATAGCTTGTATATCTCACAAAACTTGGCTCCTGCCAAAATCATTCCCAGGGATGCCTTGGCCTAGGCATCTGACCGAGACCACCAAGGCTATTAAATATCTTTACATCCGAAATTCTAGCCATACCTTGG
>NC_030858.1:29977233-30032508 GCF_000208745.1 Theobroma cacao
TATATATATATATATATATATATATATATATATATATATATATATATATATATATATGGGCCTGGCAAGATAGTTGTTGGATATTTTCAAATAAAATATATTAGAATAAAAAAATTATGACTGTTAAAAATTAAAAATTAAAAGAAAGATTATGTCCATTGAAAATAAATAAAATAAAAGAAAGTCACGTTTGTTGAAAAAGATCAACAAGAGTAGCTGTTTGAAACAAACACAAACAATGTCTGTTGGGAACAAGCATCTAAGCTTATAAAAAAAGGACTTTCTTTGCCAACAGAAGGTACATCAAAAAATAAGAAAATCTTTCCTTCATTTCTCAAACATTCTCCAATTTTTCGTTTATATTATTTTCCTACAGAAAATTATTATAGAAGTTTGATAATCTTGTTATACTCTAGTAAGTGCTCAATGGAATGATTTCGTCAATGGAAAACACCGTCAATCACTAGGCTTCATTGTATTTTCAATATTTATACACTGGTAACTCTTTTGCACACTACAAATGAAGGCAAATAAAACCTTAAAGACAGTGGCATTGATACATGCCTTGAAGCCAATTTTTAAGTTTTTCGGTTTGGTGTTCTAACAATCTTAAAGTTTTATTTCATTTCAACAATGGCAACCGCAAGTGGAACACTAAGAGAATTGGCTTCTGTTTTCGTGAAATTGGACTGAGCTGATGTTGACAAAGACAAAAGAAAAATGATTTTTCACAAGATTAACAGATAAGATTTCTTTCTTTAATTAATTTGTTTTACATGAATTGTTCTAACAAAGCCTGTTGCCATTCAATAACATTTCGTTATCCCTCATTATCAAGTCAAAAGGGGAAGATCGAAATTGCATAGCAATTTTATTTCTTAATGATTAATTTTAATTGGTAGTCGATAAATATGACCTCAAAGACCACAAAATAAGAATCAAAAAACATAGTTGTATTAGGAGAGAAACTATAAAAATAAGAATTATTTGTTGTTGATGTATTTCCATTTATCTTGAACTTTTCTTCTTCTTTTTTGAAAAATATCTTGAACTTTTCTTCTCAGATCAGAAATAAAAATTCAGAGGTGGAAGGATAATTGATTAATCTGTTCTAAAGTTGACTTAAACAAGTCATTATTTATTTGATGTGATTTTTTGAAATAAAAATGACACTATAGACACTTAACGTGTTGAAGGCTTGTTTATGTTTCAAAATTTTCATAAAGATGTTAGTAGGCTTGCCTTTCGAGTCTCGCACTTTAATCGATGCCATAAACTTAAGTTCATTAATTAAAACATGTCAATTATTATAAGTTAGAACAAAGGTTCATTGTTTCATTCATAGAATAAGAAAGCAGATACGTGATGCCTATTTTTTTATTTTTTGGAGTTGTGATAAAGAAGAGAAAGACAAGCCGACATGAACAAGTTGGTTGGTCAAAATTTTATATATATACATATATATGGTTATTTTATGAAAAAAATACTAAAATTCTAGAAAATGAGAATTTTGAGATTGAATTAAAAATCGAAAGAAATAGAGCATTGGGGTGTTCTAGAATCGAAAGAAAAATGGGAGATAATAATTTGATGATCTCTATTATCATATTCTTTTAAGTGATTTAGATGGAAATTTTGTTGGGCATCTAAACTCAAAGCCAACAGCAACATTTTCTTCAATACAACTTTCCTTAGAAAAAAGGAAATGCTAAATTGGTTCAGCAACTTGAGAATTCTCTTGTAAAAGATTTCTAAAGGAAATATGGATTTGATAGGATATTTCCTGGATATCATCAAACAATGAAAGGTATGAGTGTATCAGATGTTATTTTAGAACTTAAAATATTTCAAAATGAAAATAACATAGTTCTATCACAATCGTTCTAAATTGAAAAAGTGCTTTAAAAGTTTGATCTCAATAATTGTATATCAACATTTACACCCATGAATCCTCAAATTAAATTAGTACCTAATTTTGGCAAGGTTGTTGACCAATTACAAATATACAAGAGTAATTGGTTGCTTAATATGTTGCAATGACATGTACAAGGCTAGACATAGCATTTGCTATTGGATTACAAGTTTAGAAGATCATGCTCTCACAAGCTGATGGATCTTCATGCTTGGTGGGGGTGCCATTTCTTGGGGGTTCAAGAAACAAATGTGTATAATGGATTCTACCATGGCAGCTAAATTTATTGCATTGGCTGCTGCCACTAAGAAAGTTGAATGGTTAAGAAATTTACTCTATGGTGTGCCTTTATGGCCTAAACCAATTTCTCCAATTTCTATTTGATAGTGAAACAACTCTAGCAAAAGCATATAGCCAAGTGTATAATGAAAAGTCTAGACATATTAGATTAAGACATAGCTATGTTCGACAATTAATTTTTGACAGAGTGATTACTATAACGTTTGTAAGGTCTAGTGAAAACTTGACAAATCCTCAACAAAAAGTCTTGCTAGAAATCTTGTAAATAAGACCTCAAAAGGAATGGAGCTAATAAATTGAAAGTCACCCATGGTGAAAACTCGATTCAACGCTTGGTATAAAGTCAAGTCTTGAGTTCAATGAGACAAAGTACATCATATGTATGTGGCTACTAGCACTATAATATAACATATTATATTCCATCCCCAGTGAAGTGCTAGGTACTCGTAATGGTAAGGAAAGGATGAGTTATATATCTTAATAGACTCATAACATAAATTTGTTAGAATGCTTTAGTTACGGGGAGCATTCATGGGATCTACCTATGTGAGTCTGAACTGTAGCCGTTTCTAGGAGTTCAAGAGCTTAGCTCTAACAGCACTCATGAAATGATGATACAGATGCATGGCTATTAAAACGTCGTCGGATACTATGCATTCATTAGTGTTGAAATCGTTGTGTAGATGTGTTTGATTAACAAAATGGAATAGCTGGTTCAAATCATAGTTTACCATGCAATTCCGATTAACTTTAATACGTTTTCACTAAATGAAGGTTCAATCGGAAGACACCTTCATTTATACAATTGATTTCCAAGATTATCAAAAATTTAGATTAATTTGAAAACGGTGGGGGATTGTTAGATATTTTCAAATAAAAGATATCAGAATAAAATTATGACGATTGGAAATTAAAAATTAAGAGAAGGGTTATGTCTGTTAAAAATAAATAAAATAAAAATCACGTCTGTTGAAAATGACCAAGAGGAGCGACTGTTTAAAACAGACACAAATAGTGTCTGTTAAGATTAGGCAACTAAACCTATAAAAAGGACCTTTTTTATCAACAGAACGTAGATCAGAAAACAGGAAAATCTTTCCTTCCTTTCTTAAACATTCTCCAAGTTTTCTTTTATATTAATATTATAAAAGTTTGATAATCTTATTATACTCCAGTGAAGATGTAACGACCTAAGTCCAATCATTGGTCAAGCAATTTTTTGAGCCTAAACCACGTGGTCATCAAGTTACTAGTAGTTATGGATTTGGATTGTTATATAGGTCTTAATAATCACATTCATATCTGATGTGGGATGTGAGGTATCGCATTCCCACCCGCTCAAATCCTTGATGTCCTCATCAAGGCTACACATCATATCCACAGAACCAACATCATATCCACACACCCACTCAAATCCTTGATGTGCTCATCAAGGCTACACATCATATCCACAGAACCAAAATCTCACCAGAGCAATGTGAAAGCTTACATCGGACTAGCACAGGCTCTGATGCCATTTGTAACGACCCAAGTCCAATCACTAGCTCAGTAGCTTTTTGAGTCTAAACCACGTGATCCTCAAAAGCTTAAGCTCAAAATGCTAATAGTTATGGACTTGGATTATTATATAAGTCTTAACAATCACATTCATATCTGATGTGGGATATGAGGTATCACAGGATTGATTTTATCAGTGCAAAACGCCATTACTAGGTTTCATTATATCTTCGAGGTTTATACACCGATAACTCTTTTGTACACTACAAGTGAGGACGAATAAAACCTTAAAAGATAATGACATTAATACATGCCTTGAAGCCAATTTCTAAATTTTTCAGTTTGTTGTTTTAACAATAGCAACACCAGTGTGGGGGCACAAGATGGGACCACAAAATGCTTTAGTCTCTGTGAGTCTTTAAATGTTGTTTTTAATTATGAGGCCCTTACAAAAGTGTTTGCTTCGAGGGAGTTTATGTAATGTATCAAATGGCGGCTGGGATGATTTGCCAATAAGTTGGAGGGGTTATGCATGATGGTCGTGTTTAGGGAGGACAAGGGGTGTCTGTACAGGGGCTGTTGGTAGTGCAGAATGTTGTATAGGGTATAGGTAAAATGTCAAACTTTTGTTATTTAGATGGATTACGAAATTGAGTCATTCCCACGATTTAATGAAATTTTCTAATGGCTTATCGAAGAAAGAAAAGAGAGCAACACCGGTGTTCCCCTACAGGTCTTGAGAACTGGTTGTGTGTGACATAGTAGACTAATTTATACTAAAAAACGGGTGACTTGTGGGTGGACAGGTTCATGAGAATGACAGGTTGGACGTGGTGGAGGGCAGGAATGATTCGATGCAATGGTGACCTTGGTATTGGGCGCCCTGTTTCCAGAGTTCAGATCACGAAACAGAGTAATGCCGTTTATTGGGAGCTATTTGTATTTGACTAGTGCAAGGTTATGTATTGAATTGAGGATCTGGTTCTTAGTTCATGATAATTACTTTGTTGAGCGATGTAAAGCTGTTTGGTTATCTGTTAATGTTTAAAGTTTACTGTTTGATTATCTATTAATGTGTAAAGTTTGAGTGTATGGGTACATGTCAATTTTGTAAGTTGTGTTTAGATTGTATACTGTATTCCAATGTGTTGTTTGGCTAAATTTTAAATATCTATGGATCTGGAATTTTGTTGATTGTGTTAGACGGTAGTGTCATATTTTTTTTCAAAAAATAGTATTTTATTGAGATCTCACAAGCTAGTATGATATCATAAATCTTGAATCATGATGATAAAAGACTTCTAGTGGCATAAGAAGATTAACTTTGGAATAAGAGAGTCCTCTACAATTACAAAAGCCGATTGTTGCTCAATTAAGTAGTTGGCAGCATCTACTCTCTATTATGTCCTCTGTACACATATGTTTAAGCTTTCCTATTGCAAAATAGCATATAGCAAATTCATTGAAGAAATTAAGTAGGCTTAAATAAGAGCATCACAAAAAAACAGATTCATGGTAAAGTAAACTAGTAAAGAGCACACCCATTGTTGTGTTAGATTTTTGTATACGTAGAGCGTTGAGGTTTTTATGTCGATAGGCTTTACATGTAGGAACATAAAACCATCAAATCCTCTTTATTGTATATACAAGGAAAATTACACCCCTATATCAATGAAATTCAACTTCACAAAAAAAAAAAATAACACCACCAATAATATATCATCTTACATCAAGTGCCCGACGAAAGCTTAAAGATAAGGATGGTCAAATTAAACATGCATCTATAAATCGTTACCCATGTTTCAAGAACGAGAGAAGTAATTTTTTTCTCTTGAGATTTGTTTTGGGATTACCCATGTTTTAAAAGAATGAGATGGATAAGTTTTTCTCTTCAAATCTGTTCTATATATGGTTATCCACGAAATGAAAGAGATAACTTCTTCTTTAGAAAAATGCCTTGGGATACGAACGCGGTTGGGTATGATCTGTGGGAAGTTGGACGAGGATAGTTTCACCAAGATCCAAGGAATGATCTTGGATTCGATGAGCCCATCTGGTAATGAAGTGTGACTTGATGAGTGTTTGTCTATCATTTTAGCACCATCAATTTGGATTTGGACTTTTAAGGTTGACAAAGGCTTTGGATCCTAAAGAGCCACTTTAAAATCCAAGAAGCGAATAGAAGTTTACACTATGCTCGTGCAGCCATGCTTGTATTCTTTGAGTCTCGCGTCATGGCTATCCTTGAGAGGATATAGGAACACACCTTTTTGTGTCATCAAAGGTAAATGCAGTTGTTGCAGAATTTTATATCCAATAGGTAAGAAACAGATATCGGATTGTATTAATTTAGTTTTTTGAGAAGAGAGTAATGATTTCATGACAAATTAATATAAAAAATTTTGAATTCAACTTTGATATCATATAAGTAGTCTAATGAGTGAAGTATGTAAAGTGATTCGATCTACTTGATCTATGATAATAGGGTCATAAATACAAATAAGAGAGAATATTACGAAATTCCACATCAAATAAGTAAAATAAAATTCTTAAATTTATAAGTGTGAGCATTGTATATCTCATTAAATTAATTTTTTGAAAAGAATAATAATTTAGTGACAAAATAATATCAAAATTAACTCCAACTTGACTATGATGTTTAATAAGTGAAATGAGAATATTATAAAATCAAGTGAGAGAGAATAAAATCTCATATTAAGTAATAGAGACCATGTACATATAAATATGAGCTCAACTTATCTCATTAAATTAAATTTTTTTTTTAAAAATCACTCGCCCAAAGAATAATGACCGGTGACATAAACTTGATGGCTCAAAAGATACGACAAATAAATCTTCGAGCAATCCATCGGTGAGGGAATTCAAGAAGGCTGACAAAATGTCTTGTACTCGTGAGGAAATTAATCATTCTATCGAATTTGGATGATTGAATAGATTCTTTTGGGTTAAGTGGATTACTCTCTATTATAATAAGAGTTAATTAGAAATACGAAGTTTTATTAGGCGTAGCACCAAATTAATTATCAAAGTTCAAGTATAATTAAACTAAAAATAATCCTTGAAAAAGCATCGAAATCAATCATGCGCTTTAAAACTAAAAATGGAACGAGGAAGGAGGAGCAGATCGGGAGAGAAATGATTGGGCTAAAACGACGTTGTATTATAGAGGAAAAGCAAAAATATAAAACGTATAAAATAAAAGAGGAGTAGCAAGGAGAATGGGCTGGTGGTATTCTGTGGGCCCAATAAATTCGGCCCGAATGAATTTTCCTAATCCATTTCACCAATTCAAAAGTCGAGGTGTTTTTTTATTGTCAAGTACAATTTTCAATTGTTTAATTTTTTTTATATATTCATTTTGCTAATTAAAATAAAAATTTTAATTTTTTAGATGAATTAATTAATTAATAATAAATAACATTGCTTAATAATTGCTTGAAATTTCTCCAATAATGGATTTAAAAGAAATTTTTGTGACATTTTTTAAGAAATTTATACGAGGGGAATAGTTAAATGGGCTTCATTAAATTGTTGGAAAAATTTTAAATAATAATTATCTCAATTTGAGATAATTTTGAATGATAATAAATAAGAATAAAAATAATTTATTTTATAAAATAGATAATTATTTCAAAAATAATGACAATAAAAATGGTAAAATAATTATATAAATTAAAATTTATAATCAATTCCTTCCATAAAATACCAAATGAAATCTGAAGACAAATTTTCCTTAAAGAAAATAGTACAAATTTTCTGAAAATAATTGTGTTTTTTGAATGCTCTTGATATGAACAAAATTTTCTTAAGTCTCACAAATATTTAATGTTGGATAAAAAATGAAATAAAATGATAATATAAATAAGTAAATAAAATATAAGTAAATATGAAGTTAAGGATTATTAATTAAGACTAAGATAGGAAAATACATAATTAATTGATACTATTCTTTGAACAAGCATTGTAATGTGATAATATACCTTCTCGTATATAATTGTATTTTCGATTTTGAATTCTAAATCAGTTTCATATATAGATCGAAACTTATTCTTTTTAATAAACTTAAATCATGTTAAGCATCTCGTTAAAAAGTAGGTGACCTATCACATTTAAACAAAAAAAAAATTGATGACGACTCTTAATTTCACAATAAAATTCTCAATTCATATGTTACACCAACACGAAAAAAAAAATAAAAGTGTACATTGTTTACCCAACCTAACCAAAATGACACTTGCAAAACCAAATTTTATCCATTTAAATTACATTTATTATTAAAATATTAAAATTAAAAATAATTTTTATACTAAATATTTTAATATTTTAGAATTAAAATTAAATAAAAATAAATATTTTCAATTGTTTACTTATTTTTATTTATTTTATTAAGTAAAATAAAAACTTAGTGTTACAATGTACAGCTTCTAATTGGATTTTGTAAATCATGAACATGCTTTGTGCAGCTTCTCATTAATTGAATTTTGTAAATCTTGTGCATGCTTTGTGCGGTTATATGATCTGGGAGAATTGCTATGGTTACATTACCTAGGAGAACTGTTAGGTTTTCTTTTTTTGTAAAAGACCGGTTATGATTTTTTTTATAGAGAGTATATTTTAGGTTGTTTGAGGGGTGACTCGGTTTTTTGTTTTGTTTTGAAGTCCTTCTTGGAAGAATTTGCAGAACTTACAGATAATGTATTCCAGCTTTTTTAAAAGAACAAAATAAAAGGATAATAAAAGGATTTTGATAAGCATGCTAACAATATTTTCATCATTAATTCCGATATTATCACACAATACATTTATGGCTATAAATCTGTAATGATTGATTTAATATTACATTTTTTGCGTGATGAGATTTTCTGTCGTTGAAATCTTTCAGAAATATATTACTATATATTACTATCAGAGATACAGCATCAGAGATACAGCATAGATGTAGGAATCAAAGATTTACTCCATTGAAGGCTAGTGCGTGCTCCTCTTCTTCAGAAATATATTACTATCAGATATATATATATATATATATATATATATATATGCAAGAACAATAATCTACATAATCATACTCCAAAAATTTTAGTCCTCTGCTTCTTCTTCTTCATGGCTTTCTTCTTCATGGCTTTCTTCAGTGCAAGAAATAACAAAAGCTTTTCCATGGCAGTCATGTTTCTACTTCTTGGAATTTTCATGTCTAGTTTGGAGTTCACAGGTTCGATTTTATCTATAATCTCACAATTTTAATTACGTTTTCTATCTGTATTTAGTTTGTAACACTTTTTTGTACTTAAGTAGTTGATTATAATAATTATGTATATGCGTTTCAAAAAATTAAATTTAACTTTTTTTACTAATTAAAAGAAAAATGTGACACCCTTTAGAAAACTTTACAATTATTGTTGGAATATTGAAAGGTTTAGTAAGGTATAGAAGTTACCATGCATGTTTGAATATGTTTGAAATAGGGGCAAAATCCGTAGGCGTTTGCTATGGAAGAATCGGCGACAATTTGCCAAGTGAACAGGAAGTTTTGGAACTTTATAAAGCTAGTGGCATCGAAAAGATGAGAATCTATGATCCAAATCAAGCAACTCTGCGAGCCCTCGGAATGTTTCCAGACATAGAACTCATCCTTGGTGTCCCTAACGGTGACCTTGAGGCCCTTGCTACAGATGCCTCATCTGCAACCGATTGGGTCCAACGTAACATACTGCCCTACGCACCGGCGGCCAATATTCGTTACATCTCTGTTGGAAACGAAGTGAGACCGATGGATCCGGCTGCACAATTCGTTCTCCCTGCAATGCAAAACATTTACAATGCTTTGGAGTCAGCAAACAACGCAATGGAAGTACTCCAAATTAAGGTTTCTACTTCGGTGGATGCAACTTTGTTAGGCAGTTCGTATCCTCCTTCAGCTGGCGCATTCAGTGACAGTGCAAGCTCATACATAATTCCCATCGTTCAATTCCTAGCAGACAAAGGGGCACCTTTACTCGCCAACATCTACCCTTATTTTAGCTACATTGGTGACCCTACAAGCATCGATCTTAACTACGCCTTATTTACATCACCGGGAGTTGTGGTTCAGGACGGCGCATTCGGGTACCAAAACCTGTTTGATGCAATATTGGATGCCTTTTATTCTGCTATTGAGAAAGCTGGTTTCTCTAATATGGAAGTGGTTGTATCCGAGACTGGCTGGCCGTCGGATGGAGGCACCGCCGCAACTATTGAAAACGCAAGCACTTACTACCAGAATTTGATCAATCATATTCAGAATGGAACCCCAAAGAGGCCTGGACAACCCACGCAAACTTACCTGTTTGCAATGTTTGATGAAAATCAAAAGGGTCCTGCTGAAACTGAGCGCCATTTTGGCCTCTTCTCCCCTGATAAGCAGCCCAAGTATCCGATAAGCTTCTTATGAATTAATTGTTATGTTCCTTTTTTATTATTTTTTGGATATATAGTTCCTTAGGATTGGTCTTTTACAAGCTCAATTGTGACTTGAGCCATATATATTTTCCTCCTAATTAATTCAGCCATCTAACTTCTTATTTTTTAGATGAATAATTCCAAGCCTTACCTTTATTATTATTATTATTATTCTTTGGTTATATGAATTTCGTTTATTATCAAAACATATTGGAAAGAAGGTGCACCTATACTTTCTTATGCTTGGATGAGATTCTAGTAATTGCTGTTGGATTATATAACTATATAAGTACATTAACAAATTAAAAAAAAAATTACTCTAAACATGTTTAGAGACTGGAACAAGTCATATATTTGTGAAATCATCGACTATATTGTTTCTTGTAATTATACGATGAAATTACATTTGATGTGTCACAAGTAAATTATAATTAAATAATCTTATCTATATCTAGTGAAAGAAATCAATTCTAATTCATCCTCTTTTTTTTCTTATTTTTTGGATGAATAGTTGAAGCCTTCCAATATTGGTTACAAACACTTTTATTTACGTATGAGTTTCCAGTAATTCCTATTGGAGTACGTATATATAAATATATTGACAAAAAAAATTATAGTAAATATATTTAGAGGTTGGAACAAACCATATTTGTTAAGTCATGGAACAAGAGTTACTATGTTTTCTCACATTGACCAAGAATACTAGTTAATATTGGAGTTTATTAGAAATTAATTAATTATTTAAATTTGACTGGTCAATTTAATATATAATTTTTAAATAAATAGAAATGTTTTCAACAAACACAATTGATTAATTATTCAATGTTTTCAATAGACATAACTGTTAACATAGTAGTACAGTAGGAAGAGAACATACTTTCAAAACAGATTTCAATTTTTAATAAAATTCTAAAATAAACTTGTTGATTCTAGAAAATCCTGTTTGTAATTGTGGTCTCTTGCCTTGTATTTTCGTACGTTAAAATTATTGTACAGGTTATATGTTGTCGCTGGCTAATTTTTTGTAAGCCAGCCTCAAGGTAGGATCCCGGGCTGATTCTCCTGCCAGGTTCCCTCCTTTTTTGTGTATATGGGATCTTCCCTTTTGATATGAATCTATTCCACATTTAACTTAAAAAAAAAGCATGCCTCAAGCCTTTTTATCCCTTTTCTTATACTACTTTTTTAACAGTTTTCTATAATTATTAACTTGCTTTGCAGGTAAAAGATTTGTCATAATTACTCAATAATCATAAAACCATATAGTATTAATGAGCAAATATTACCGAGTTTGAGATGCATCCTTTGACACAATTTGAAATGCGATAAATATTAAAGCAAAAATATTTAAAATAATAAACATAATATTTTTTGTAATTATAATCAATTAGTCAAATGTTAAGATATCATATGGTAACAAAATAAAATAATATTCAAAGGAAAAAGTTTGGGATATTAAGCAAGTGTTTGATATCGTAAAATTAAGGATGGCTTGGTGACATAAAGCCAGACTATCGAATAACAAAAGCACAATCCGGGATATCCCACGCTAACCTAATAGGGTAGTGGTTCCTTGGAGGATAAAACGACCAAGGAAATCTACTAATTAGGTGTGCCCACCTAATCATGGAGCACTAAATTTCAATGTTGATGAGACATCAAGGGAAATACTGGGGAAACTGGCATTGGTGATATGATTCGTGATGAGGTTGGTATAGTTAAACTTATGTTTTCTAGAATGATAGAAGTAATGGAATCAAACTAGCTCAACTTTGAGTTATTAAACAAGTGTTTAAATGTCTTAAAATGGGCGAACTTGATTTCACCAATTGTTAATGGAAAGTGAATCTACAAATGTGGTAAATTGGGCGCTTAATTAACCCCAACACTGCTCCATGGAGATTAAGAAGCACATTGAATTGTATAAGTTACATATTAGCGTACGGCAAATCCAGAATTCTGCCGTGAAGCAACTGAAATGGCAGACCAACTGGCCAAAGTTGGTGTCCAATATCCTCCGGACTTTCTGTTGATGCTGGAGAAAATTGTTGCACAGGAACAAGCCGCCTTCATTTTAAACTTTATAAAATAATAATCTTTTGTTTTTTTTTTCAATTTCTTTTACAGTTATTTATATATTTTTTTAATATATAAAAGTGTAAATTACATTAATCATCGTAATCAAATAATTTTTAAAATGTATAAAAAAACTCATTATATGTATAAAAAAATCAAACAAACTAATAAATCAACATAAATTGGACCAAATCCACCGTTGAAACCTGAGAAATTTTGCCAATTTTGCCATTTCGTTGTTATCTTCGCATGTAGTTCAATTGTGGAAAAAATTTTCTATTAAATTGAAGGATTCAAAGTTTTCAACACATGAATTATTTTAAAAATAGAAATTGAACCAATACCAAATTCTCATTCTCATGATTCAAATTTTCAGTTTTTAGTATTTAAAGATTTTTAATTTTTTTAATATTGTATTTGAGATTTTATTTAAATTTAAAAAGAAAATATTGTTTTCAATTTTAAAAACAAAATAAAAACAAGTAATATAAAAGCCGAAGGTAAGTAGTTAGGTAACTTGGGGTTTCAAAAACCAACACAAAGGAGGCTTTTTGTACATGGAGAGTAGATCACTTTATTTATAGTGATTTTATTTGGATGTAATGTGTTTACAACGTTTTCTTTGCCAAAAAAACATGACAAGTGATTACAAAGCGTAAAGGGAACCTCTTCTCATGATGCAAAGTTATTTTCCCTTTGCCAAAAAAATATTACAACTTTGATTATTCCCAAATTATCCTATCCATCACTCGACCCTCTCTTCTATTTTCTCATCTCTTTTTTCTTTCATCTTTCGTCTTCTCCTTCATCTTTTTCCTCTAGCCGACTAGTCTTTCTTTTCTCCTTCTTCTTCCTCTAGCTGCCTGTAAAAACCCTAACCGCTCACCTTCACAGTTCGGTCAAAGGTAGAGATCGAGATTTGAATCTAATCTGTTGAGTGCTTTTGAAGGTTTTTATCTATGTTTGCCTTGCTTGGTTGCTTGGGTTTTTGGAGTCTTGAAGAGAGGAATCACTTTTCATTTCAGTCTTGCGATGAAGGAAGGATTAAAGAAGTTGGAGGAAGAAGCTGTCATGTGAACTAAGGTGGAGTGGAGATAAAATAAAATTATTAAGAGAAGGGACGTTGGTCTTTGGAAAAAATAAAGATAGATTAAAAATAAGGATAGATTAAGGTTTAATTTAAATATATAAAAAAGGTGCTTTCCGTTTGTTTAATTTATCTTTATTTTTTAGATTTTTTAATTTAATTGTTTTAAATATAAACTTGCTTTTACTATTTATGTATACTTATAAATAATACTACTATTAATGTTATTAAAAACGTTTGTTATTTATTTTTTAAAAAATACAAAGAGAAATCATTAGTCAAAGAAGCTCAAGACAAAAAAAATTAAAAAAACTTTTTGAATAATATTTTTTATTATTCATGTGATAATTCTAGGTATTATTTTTTATATTTATAGTTATTATTATAAAAATAAATATTTAGTAATTTTGCATTTAAAATGAATATATATTACATTTAAAGAGATAAAGTTTGAAAAGTTAAATATTTACATTAAAAGAATATAATTTTATTCAACTTTATATTTTCTAACATAAATGTAATTTTATAAATTTGCATTACATTCCTAGTAAAATGCTTTCAAGCCAAACACTACAATTTAATTTTCTCAATAATCATATGCTTTACAATCATTACTCTTTCATATTAGAGGTGAGTAAATGGGTGGATTGAAAAATTTAGTCCGTTATACCTAAAAACTAAATGGATTAAATATTTTTAAAAAACAACCAAAGTTGACCCAACATAAAAGAAGAACAAATTGATCAAATATAGAATTGGTTTGATCTGTTCAGTTTTGGACCAATTGATCAAAATTTTATCACTTTTTTTTTTTTACAAATTACAATGTTAAAACTTATAAACTTCATCCATAATTAAAAAATATACAAATAATCTAAACAAAAAAAACAAATATTTATTCCTTCACTCACATAATTATGTCTTTTTATATAAACCATTAAATTAACATTCAAGATTCAATATAACAAAAGGTCAAGGAAAATAAAATTAACATCTACAAAATAAAACTATAATGTTATAATGTTTTATATCAAAGTTTATATAAATAATAATTAATTATAAATAATATGTTATAAAATCTAAGGTGATAACTAATAAAGTTATTAAATATAATTATATAAATAAAATCTATTATAAGTAATAGTAATGGTTATATATAAATTAAATATATGTATATATAATATTACTTTATTATATATAGAGAAAATTAATGATACAATTTATATGTTATAATATTTTGTATCAAAATTTATATAAATAATAACTAATCATAAACAATAGGTTATAAAAACTAAACTGATAACTAATAAAGTTATTAAGTGTAATTATATAAATAAAATTTATTATAAGTTATAGTATTACTTATATATAAATTAAATATAAGTATATATATATTTATACAATTATATATATATTCATAAAATTTTATATTACGAAACATTACTAAGGTGTAATAATTATAACATATTAATATGTAAGATATTTATTATTATANATAATTCATATTATTACAGATTTATAAATTAAATAAATATATATATATAGTTAATATTAATTGTTATGAATATGATTTATATATGTATATATAATAAACTAATATCTTTTAAGTATATTATTAATTCAGTTTATGATCAATTCTTCTTAATATATATAAAACATATTATATATAATATATATATAATTATTATGATTTTTTGGATGAATTGGTTTAAAAATTTTTAAATTCTGAATTGATAAAAATGAATTAAACTAAATATTTTAGATCAATTAACCCATTAGATTAATTTAACCGAATCGTTTTACCTAAATTGTATTTAATTTGGATAAATAATTAATCTAATTTTATTTTATTCACCCTTATTTCATGTTGTATCAAATGTCGTAAAATTATACTAAAAAATCACATTTTCTGCCCTCACAATCGCAGTAGAATGGCAGAGGCGACAAAAAAGGTAAGCAAACCCCACGTTGAAACCAAAAAAAAAAAGACGAAAAAATGACAACCATCCCAACCCCCCTTGGCAGAGAACTGGATAAGATCATCATTCTCTTCACACATATCTAAGCAAACACCCCGGGTGAAGAAAAAACCGAAACCAACCTCTCCCTACTACCGAAATGCTGACATGGCTGACTCTTTCTGCCCAGATTGCAAGCGTCCAACCGAAGTTGTCTTCGACCACTCAGCCGGAGACACTGTCTGCTCCGAGTGCGGTCTTGTTCTTGAGGCTCATTCCATAGACGAGACCTCTGAGTGGCGAACCTTTGCCAATGAGTCTGGGGACAATGACCCAGTTCGTGTCGGCGGTCCTTCTAATCCTCTTTTGGCCGATGGTGGCCTCTCTACCGTCATTTCCAAACCTAATGGCTCCTCTGGTGATTTCTTGACATCCTCTTTGGGACGCTGGCAGAACCGCGGGGCAAACCCGGATCGTTCCCTTATCCAGGCCTTTAAGACCATTGCCACCATGTCTGACAGGTTCGTTGGTTTTTTCTTCTTTTTCTTTTTAACATGAATGCATTGTTTTATGTTAATTGTGTGTTTATTTTTTTCATTTGTATTATAGTGCTTTTTTTTTGTATGTATGGCGAGATAGTTTTGTGTTTGGTTAATGAGAAAAAAGTAGGATAGAATAGATTTTCTTATTCTTTTTTTTTTTTTTTTTGGTTTTCTCTTACAGACTCAAAGACTTCATTAGATGGTAGTGACAAGAATTACAAGACCATCAGATTCATTTTTGTCTTTTTGGTACATATTGAAACCTGTTGGATGTTGTTGTATATCTTCAATTATTTAACTGGAGGTATAAATCACATTGTCCCATTTCCTTAAGTTCAAATCTAATATCTTCAACTTAGAAATTTCAACTTCTAACTGTTGGTTTGTTCCTTCATGGGCAAATTATATTACATAAAGAAAGAAAGCTTGTCTGAGCAGCTAAGGCCCTGGATGTTGAAAATTTTGGGGAAGGGAGATATTGTGACAGTTGTTACTCATTCATGAAAGTTGAACTCAGGTTATGGTTCATTACTAGGCTAAGATTAGGTATAGAGATTATGGTATCAGTGTTCAATTAACCATGAATTTAATCAAAGAAAAGAGAAAGGAAGGAATGATTTGTGTTTGAGATATACTTAAACAATTACTCAGAAACATCTATTTTGGTTAAACATTTTCAAGACAAGATTTGTTTATACACCTCTAAAAATTGTAGCAAATATAACTGATCCTATATTGGATGTTTCAGGTTGGGCCTTGTTGCAACCATTAAGGTACGAAGCTGAACTCTGCTTTTGTTGGGTTTTTTTTTTTTCACACATATTTTCATAGCTCCTTTTTTTCGCAATTCCTTTAAATAAATTTACTGAAATTCATGCATAGATGTTTAACAGGTTTGTTATATTGGAACTTAATAACTGTATATATACATATTATTAGATTATTATTACTTAATAGGAACTTTTTTTTCTTATTTTAATAGAACTTAGTATCTTGCTCATTGCTCTTGTTTATTTTAATTGATACTTATAAATAATACCAAGCTGTGAATTTATGTTTGTATTCAATTTTATCACAAACGTATAATGGAAATTGTTTCCAAGGATTATAGTGAAGTATTGTGTTATGCAACAATCTCTCCAGAAAAAGGAAAAAAAGGACACCACATATTAATGCTTGGTTTTAGATATGTGAGTGGCCAACCTGCATCATTGCTTTTCAGACATCACAATTGCAGGTTGGATCTTGGAGAGGAAAGCATAGATTGTTTTCAAGTGACAACGCAAATTACTAAGTATCAAATAGATAGAGAGGTGAAAGAAGAGTGTCAAATAGTTGTTTGCCGATATCACTATTGGAAAATGTAAAATTTGAGGAACGGTTTGTATGATCAATGTGGGAAATTCATATCTTGAGGATGAATAAAGAATCAGTTTTAGATGTTATTCTATGAGATATGAACAGCAATTGCCTATTAGGATGGAAATTTGGTCGCAATTGCTATGGATTTGACCCTGGTTTGATGGAGGCTTGTTTTAGAGTTTAAAAGGAATGAATTATGATTTTTTTTATAAGTTTTTGAAGTGCTGAAAATTGAAGAAAATAGGAAAATGATCAATTCTAGGTTCCTTAGGCATCACTCCTATTGGTGATTGTTTTACACAAATTCAAAGCACATATTTACCAAAATATTCCTGATCATAGTTCCTTTTAAGTAGTCAATGCAGGTGACATCCAAATAGCACTGCCAAGCATTCCTAGTCAGTAGGAGACTATATTTATACAATTCTTGAATCTCAAAGAAAAGTTCTGTCACTTAGAAAGACTCAAGTCAAAGTTCTTACTTTTTATTTTTGATTGTTTGTTATCTTTCTCTCTTAAATGTAAGTGCTTCTCCAATACTTCATGGTTGATTATGCTTAGTTTCAACTTTTTGATCCTATATCTTTTGCTTCTATTGCACAAAATTTATATTGTGTTTTCCTTGTTTCCTGCTGATATAATGTCAAGAGGCATTGTAATATAGAAACTAATCTGGCTAGTGGGTTTGGGAATTTGATTTGAGGATCGAGCCAACGAAATATATAAGAAAGTTGAAGATCAGAAACCTCTTAGAGGCCGAAACCAGGATGCAATTTTGGCTGCTTGCCTCTATATTGCCTGTAGGCAAGAAGACAAACCCCGCACCGTAAAAGGTATGATTTCCAATACAATGCTTAAGAAACATCTTTTCTTAGCATGTATTAAAATTCCTGACATGTGAATTTCAATCAGAAATATGCTCTGTTGCCAATGGAGCCACAAAGAAAGAAATTGGTCGTGCAAAAGAGTATATCGTGAAGCAATTGGAGGTGGAGATGGGTCAATCCATGGAAATGGGAACAATACATGCTGGGGACTTTCTGGTGAGTTTGGTGCTGAAATAACCCACCATTTAATTGCTGTAGTTCTTTCTTTTCCCTATACACTGTTCCTTTCTGTATCTCGTAACTGTTCTGTTTTTCGAATTTGTCATTCCAACCACTGACATCCACAAATTTACAGAGACGTTTCTGCTCCCATCTTGGTATGAGTAATCAAACAGTTAAGGCTGCTCAAGAAGCTGTACAAAAATCTGAAGAGCTGGATATAAGGTCCTTTTAGTTTCAAGCAGAATTTTTGCTTCTATCTGTGGTTATTGCCTGTAGGAGTTCATTCTCTAACCACCAAGAACGGTTGCACTATGTGCCAGTAATTTTAACCTGTCTTCTCTCGAGTGATGCTTGAAAGCTTTCTGTCTATATGGCATGCCCTCTATGTTTCTCAATGAGAGTCATTGGAGAATTATTAGCCATGTGATTCTATAGATGTTGTTTTCATTCTGTCAAGGAATTTCGATTTTAAACCTATCCCCAATGATTTTTGAATTTTCTGTCACAAGTTGTTATTTTATAACTTCTAATTTTTGTCTACTGCCGCAGGAGAAGCCCAATATCAATTGCAGCTGCTGTCATTTACATAATAACCCAACTGTCAGACGATAAGAAGCTTCTCAAAGGTTAGAAAGTTGACATACAATAATTTCTCATCCCAGTTCTTGTCTTCATTAAGGTAACAAAGCCATTTGGATGCAGATATATCTCTAGCAACAGGAGTGGCTGAAGGGACCATTAGAAATTCCTACAAGGACCTCCATCCCCATGCTTCGAAGCTTGTACCAAGCTGGTATGCCAAAAAGGAAGACCTTAAGAATCTCTGCAGTCCTTAAATAACGACAGGAACCCATGCACCACCTTTTTGGTAGCTGCTTTTGTTTGTTTGGACAGGCAAAGTCACAATTCCCACTCTGAGTAATTTATTTCACCTCTAACTTGTATCAGTAAGTTGTTTGATCCTACTTTTCTTAGTGAAAACAATATCCCTTACTTTCAGCAGCAAGAGATATACTGCCGCAGTGTAGTTTAAAGTAGTCAGGTCTTTTAACACATCATGATGCAACTGGCAGATAGGATAATTGTTTCTTTCAGGTATGCGAGTGAGTCAAGTAGGTCTAAACTCTTACTCAGTTAAGAGAACCTTTTTCCATTCCTTGTAATTGAAATGTAGTCAGGTGACATTGTGAACTGATAGCTTGTTTGTAGGGCAGAATTATGCATTCATACATCAATGCCAAGTGCAAACCAAAGTGTCAAGCCCAGTTTTTAATTTTGTTTGTTATTTTTAATTTTAAATATATATATATATATATATATATTTTTTTTTTTTTTTTTTTTTTTCCTTGGATGCAACTCCATTTAATACTCAAATAAATGCTGTTATCTTCTGAAAAAGGGATTTAGAGGACATGATGAAAGAACGAACGAAGAGGTTTGGTTGGGAGCAAAAAGGTTTGAATCAAATGACCTTTGATTTGTATCTTTTCATTCTGTGCAAGATATTAGAGTGGTAGGTATTTGATCGGATTTAGGAAGAGAAGGTGGGTTGAGAAGTCCAGCAAGTATAAGTCGAGGTTCTGAATTCGTTCAGAAGATACTTGTCCGCAGTGGTTTGTACTGAGGAATCAAAATGAGGGAGAGAACAAGCTTGAACTGTAATCCCTTTGACTAGTGGACAAGCATGACAGGCAGCCATTAATTGATGTACAAACTCTTTCACCTCGACAATATTTGTCTATAGGATGTAACAACTTGTAACTGATCCATTAGCAATAACATGCATAGGGAAACTCAACCAATCACGGAGAATTTGTGCTATTGGTGTTGGCATAAAAGTGCATCATGGACAAGTAGTCCATAGCACTAAATATAAATTAAAGTATTCTAATCGGCTTTTCGACCCGCGAACGTCCTCTTGGTATCATGATTTATCAAAGCTTGGCTTTTATGATTTTATGTTGTCATGTTACAATAACCTGTTACAGCGAACTTTGTTACAACACTTCTTCTGCAATGATATAATGATTTATAAACAATTTCATGAGATAAAGGATCCACCGGAATAACAACTACAAAACATATGAGTCATGTCATTACTTATAAAATGTGAACAATGTTTATACTAAAAAGATATTTTTTGAAGTTAAGTGATGCGTCCTTCGTAAGGAAGGAGTTCCAATTTATACGCAAACCAAAGACACTAGTAGCTCAATATGTCTTCACATGGGCAATAGTAACTTGACAATGATTAAGCTTGAAAAATATAAAAGAGTATATTCTTTAATACACGTTCTTAACAAATAGATATATATATATATATATATATATTTTTTTTTGAGGTGGATTAAACGGGACATACTTCTAAAACACACTAACACACTTAATTATACATGTTTTTAAAGCGGAAAATCTTTTAGTCATTGTCATCCGAACAGATTGAAATAGGAATTATGGGCTTCAGGAATAAAATCATAACCAAGAGACAGTAGCCAATGATAGTGTAAGAGCATGCCTCCTTAGTCCGCGAGATCTGGGTGGTTGAATTATGAGAAGCAAACTAACGTTAAAGATCCTGGTAGCGTCTAGGGTCACTCCCTATCCATAGCGAGATCTTGCCACGTGGCCTGTGATAGGATCTCGACACATGTAAAACATGTGGTTTGGCATGTTCACGACTGAGCGTGTGCTTGAAACATAATCATCCAAGAGCTTTGTAATTTCCACGGTGAGCACCCTATCCCATCTCATCCAGCCAACCATTGTAATGGCTTCAATGGTACTTGGTAAGGTGTTGAGCGAGTCATAGTAATGAAGTTTTATGCTGGCAATTCTCTTGACTATAAGCTACGCAACCTAAATACATAGGCTTATGCAAAAAGCTCATGGTTACAAGCACTTTCTTATATGGCTTATACAAAATTACATAGGCTTACCAATTGAGGAGAGCATCAGGTCTGTCTCGTTCCCCAACTTCAGGTATATTGATTTCAACTTTCAACTTCCAAGTTCCAACATCGTTGCTTTTACTTGTAGAAGTGTTCCTACCTTGTATTATGGTGGACTGGGAATAAGGGATAAGGTTTAAGTTAGCAATCGGGGTTCAACTGAATTAACAATCAGGTTAGATCTCAAAATAGGTTTGGATTTAGGCATTTATGCCATAATACAGCAAAACACTTATAATTTCATTCATCAAGTATTTACTAAAAATGAAGATTACATAAATATTTATAAAGATTGCTAGATACTTCTAAACCAACTACAACCAGGGTCAACAATAAGAAACTAACTTGAAACCCCTAGTAAGCAACCAACTTGGACCCCAGAATGAGAAAACCTAAATTCCTTGAATAATGTTAAAATAAAATAAAATAAACAATGCAAAACTAAATTACACAAGAACAAGTAATGAATGAGGATCCTTGATGACTGCATCAACAGTTTTCCCATGGTTCCACTTTAAACTCTCCATACTGCATCCATAGGTTTCCCACGGTTCCACTTTTAAACTCTCCATATACTTTTCTGGTGACCGATTTACTTACCAACAGACTGGTCTTGTCTCTCTTTAACATTAACACCAGTAGAGGTAGGGTGGCGCTTGATCTTTCGCAAAGCTCTTTCTGTGTTGTACACTTCAACCTACATTGATTTATGATGAAACTCAATTGCGGAGCAAATAATACAAGCTTTAATAGGTAAAGTACTATTTGTAACAAGCAATTTGACAGATGAAATGAAGGATAATGGAAATTTTACATAAAGAAATGAAATAAGACATACTCGCCAGTTTCTAAAGTTGTTTCCCTAAGCAAATGATACCATAAAATGTCATATAGCTGCATGATAACAACTAGAATTTTAGGGAAGAAGTGGAAGAACTTTGTTCTAGGTTGAATATCAATACAAAGCTTCATTCTAGGGAAGAAGTAGAATTTGGCTAACCATATAATATAGGACTGCTTTTCTTTTCCTGTTTCTGAATTAGTTAGGTTACAACACAATTTTTTTTTCTGTTTAGTAGTTGGAGACAAGCAGCAAAGTAGTCAGTGTCATGAGTCTGAGAGAACTAGTATACTGGATTTTTTTGTGCTTCAGTTATCTGTTTTAACAACCAAATCTACCAAGAATTTCAAAATCAAAGAGCTTATAATTTATACAAAGTTCTCCACTTTCAAAGGTTATCCTTTGTCATTTAGTTTCATATTACATCACTGCATGTTATCAAAATTTCAAAGTTTTCTTTCTCCCTTCACATTTAGCACTTTAGTACAACCAATTATATTTCAGACACCCAACTATAGATTTGTAAAGAAATCTTTATACCATGACAAGAAAATAAATTAAGTAGCTAAGAAGAAGTCAGGTCCTTCAAGTTTAAGAAAACTATTTTGAAGATAATATTCTTACGGCTTCTTTAATTTGCTTTGTTATTCCCGCAGCCTTTGCCGTAGCAAGCTGCAAACATTGCATGATAACTCTTTGAGGGACACCTTCTCCACCAGCCTTTTGAATTGCACAAATATCACCATTTGCGTTAACTGTTGTAGTCATTCGTCCACCCATAACAGCTTCCTCATTGTGGGTTGGATCTATTACCTGAATTTCATCACATTTAAAGAGACCACAACTTTGGCTGTGAACAAGATGTGTTAATCAAATGTAGTTAGAATATCCTGATGTCAAAAATTAACTTACCAGAATGCTATCATTACTAAAAAACCCAAAGGTTATCGCAATTGGAAGATGATGCACAATCAAAGGAAGAGGCTCCCTTATCTGTCAAAAGAGAAGATATTTTCAACTACCATAATTACACATTCGATGGAGTCAAAATGAGAAGTGTGTTCAATATGATGGGAGACAAGAGGAATAGGAATGGTAAGAAAGAAGTGGAAAAAGTGATTAAAAGTGGTATTCAAGTTTTCAATAGTTCCATAACAAGGTTAAGGAGAAAAAATAAGATGATTGTACCATAACAGAACCATGATTCTTATTAAAAATCATAAGTTTAAGGAAAATTCACAATATTATGAGTATTTCTTTGCATTAGTTATATTCTCTCTCTTTGATTTTATTTCTTTTTCCCTCCACTTTTGTAGATACTTGAAAACAGATTGGAAGAAAATGTTAAAAGACAATAATTCTCTTCTTTTTTTTTCTCTCCTGATTTAAGTAACTAAACAAGAGAAACTTTAATATTCTCTCCAGCCAATCACAATGTAACAGTTGTAATTCACACCGCCACATCACACCCAACTACCCCCCCCCCCCCCCCCTCCCCCTCTCGGCATCCATACTCTTCTAAGGGAAAGGAAGTGCAAAACACAGGGAGGGAAGAAACCCCAGTAGCAAAGACAGTAGATATGTCAATTGGCTTTTAAAGGGCCATCCAATTAAGTAGGTTGATTGCATTACAAGCCTGAACTACAGCAACAACCCTGAAAGAGACACAGAAGTAACAGAAAGACCAAAATCTATTATCACTCAGCTTTTACACAACATTATAGCCGCTATTTAAAATTAGGATAAGCAAGAGACTCCACAAGCCAATTTCCCCCACGAGGTAAAAACAAGTCAAGTGAATTCTAAGTAGAACGAACATCAAACATCACCAATTGTTCAAAATTATCAATTTCTGGTACCTCTGTTAAAACAAAAAGAAGAAGAATAAAAATACAAAACAAAAACAAAAAGGAAAGCATATCATTCATATCTATTTACTTTACATGTAATCATGGCTGTTTGACTCATTGCATTAGGCATACAGTTTAATGTTGCGCGGTAATCATAGAAAATTGTAGTCACAAGTTGAACCTTGAGTTGGATGAGAAACTTTTTTTATTAGTTAGATAAGGAACTTAAAGACCTAAACAGCATCAGTCATGAAGCCTAGGTCAACAACCCACTAATCAATTGACTCCAAAACATGATTGAATTGATCCTTGCCAGTTTATTCAGATTTGATGAACATACTTCTTGTTGTTAAGTAGCAAAATGTAAAGAAAGTAAAATAAAGTTTCTTCTTGATGATGCTCAGGATTCATATTCTTAAGCACAATATTCACCTAGTTGTAAGAGCATTGAATGTAAGTGTCAAAACTCACTAGATGATTCCCATCTTAACAGTAGTGCTTTTAAAAGGTAATATTAAAAGCCAAAACAGTTAGGAATCTGACCTCAGGTGGATGTACTATTACTTCCTGACCATCTTCTCCTCCTAATGAGCATTCAGGCCTCCGGAATGTCAGTAGAGCAGCCAAAGCAGCAATATTAGCAGCATCAACAAGGTTTCTGTTTCCACAAAAAATATATTAGTTCCAACTGAAAATGAACGTCTAACATTAGCAGTGAAAAAAGTTATGGAATGATATAAAGTATAGGAAAATAAAAGCATAGAAAGATTGCAGTAGTACCCTCCATTATCTAGAATGTGGAGATCAATACGAATAGCCCACACAAACTTGCCAGCTAGAACACACAGTGATTCAGTATCCACAGCCTTGCTTTCCCTGTAAGATCACTCTAAACCTTCAATTACCTTTATTTCAATAAGAACAGCACAGTGACAAACCAGAAAGTAAGTTCCACCACATTCCCAAAAGCTTATTAAAGCTCACTTTAACCAAGAAAAATCTCAATCATTAGCAAAATAGCAATCATGAAAGAAAATGCACTTGAGAGCAAAGAAAGAAAATACATGTTCATTAGGTGACATCTAATTTAATAGAACAGTAACATATTACTGAAGAATCAAGCTTATAACAACAAAAGAAAAACTCACACACTATAAGCCCTATACATTCGAGGAAAAAGGAAAGACAGCGGGTTGGAGGAGTAAAGCTGACAAACTTCAGCTTCAATCAAATCTTTCAAAAGATAACAAAAGTACCTTAGACCACGATCAATTATACGTCCCAACTCCACAGCCAATTCTCCAGGATGGCCTGGCTCAAATGAAGGATCAGCCATTGGAGAAACCTCGGTGAAGATCGAAAGTATCCCTTCCTTAGGTCGGTCTCTATAAGGCTGAACCAGTTGAGCAGTAACAATGCCCATAACACGAGTCTGGCCTAGCTGCACCTCTGATGAGCCATCCTCTCTGCAAATTCACCATAGCAATTAAACAGTCGATTTTACCAACATATCCACCAAGCAAGCTACTTATAGTAACCTAAAAGAGGGAATTAAAAAATATATTAATTTATAATTTAATATCATCAGACAATGCAAAACAATTTTTGTTTCAACTAGAAGAACAGCATCAAACGTGATCCTCCAATTCCTAAACCAGAAATTGCACAAAGAACAGGGATATAAAGACATCTCACCTAAATAGGTACAAACATTGGTTCGAACCAAGACATCCAATTATTCACATACACATACATTTTCTTACATTCATGCAAGCATGCATACACATACAAATACTATTAAGGGATGTTAACCCACATCCATTAAGTTTAGAATTTGTTGTGGCCTCATGTTCAGGCACAGCTTCTCCACCAATTTGCCCATTAGTTTTAGCTTAACATGGTATTAGAGGCTAGGTTATTTGTCACCCTGTTTCATACTCTATTATGTTATTTGTTGCACGCATTGTCCACATCTTAGGCTCGTCTACTTCAATTTTAAGTATTAGCCTACACGTGAGGGGAGTGGTGTTATCCAATGGTAATTAAGTTTAGAGTTAGTTGTGGTCTTATGTTCGGGTTGAGCAATCTCCACGGAAATAGATTTTAGGTTGATTACACAATACAAAAGTCATAGACTGCAAGTGCAAACAACCCAAGCTTCGAATTAAGCAATTTTAATACAACAGCGTTAGACAGAGTAATTATAAGCTGAAAAAGAAAGAAACCCATTACTGCAAATAGCCAAATGCATATAAGTTGGTTTTTATATACGTACATTGAATAATGCTAAACTTGCCTGCCAAACTTGACAACAATCTTACGGTATTCATAGGGCTTTCGTCCATCGATTCGAATTTCAGAAAGCAAAGCAGTTCTGATGAAACTCTTGTCGTTCGCTGTCAACCGCCACGCATTCGCCAATCTACCTTCCATTCTTTCTCAGTTCCACTGCAACAATTGCTCCGATGCATTCTCTTAGCCGTTTTATCAAACAGTTTTTACCTTCTACTTAAGCTAAACTAATTAATTATTAAAAGGATTTAAAAAAAAAAAAAACAACAAAGCTTGAAACTTACCGCTTTTATCGTATCCTATTTTCTTTCTTTTTTTTCTATTTATTAGTGTTGAAGGGTTGGATTTTCCATAAAAAAGTGACAGCATCCAGAGAGAAATGCTTACAGTGAACGAAGAAGAACAGTGTAAGTGACTAAAACCCTAGGGTTTTGCTTTATTTCCTTCCCTGGCGTTTAATATTAATTACTCAAAACTCTTTTTTTTTTTTTTTTCATTTCAAGTTTTATATCTTTTTCTGCTGCTTTATTATTTGTTCAAAACTTTTTGTTTTTAAATTACGAAATTATAATTTTTTTAAAATACAAAATTAAAAGTGTGGTGCCTAATTAAACTCAACATTGGGCCAAGCCCAAGTTAAGATAATGCAGAAAATTCAGTAAGGTAGGAGGAGTGACCAAGATTGGCAAGAAAACCAACACACTTGTGACCTTGTTTGCAACTATGGGCGATCCATGAAATCTGTATAAGATGTCCATATTACAAATTTGAAGCTCGACCTTGTTATTATCAAATAGTTACAAATACTATATCATAAATTTCATATTAATAAGAGATGAGATAGATTTGTATATATAAATATTAATCGTTCATCACTTATCAAACATATCTTTTGAATTAAAAACGTGAACATATAATTTATAAATTTAAAAACTTAGACTAGTAACACATTGGGTCTAGCACGGTCTTTGTCTTCTTCCATAGTTATTTCAGTAGTTTTTAGATTAAAGCAGTTTGGTGGAGGTGGTGACCAACCAATCCAACGCGACGTGTATTTGTCATTCTGAATTACAATATATTTCTGATCGTTTGAATTTCAGCTCCAGTAACTCTTCCTGCCAAAGTTTTAAGCTTCATGCAACCCCGTAACTAGACATAAGATGGAAATGAACACCCCCACCCCTTTTTTTTTGGCTTATGATTGACAATATTTCTATTTATTAATTTATTAAAAATCACTTTCATATTCATATATTAAAAAACCAAAAAGAATAACATAGATACAGGTTTGGTTTTTCTGATAAGCAGCAGTGGTAATTGGGCTCACCAACCCCCACAACTAAATTCATGTACAAACAAACGAAACCTGCTCTCATTAACACCCCATTTAAATACGCTATACGTGGCATTACCTTACCTTACTTTTTTTTTTATTTTTTCAACTCTAAATTAATTCCTCTTTTGAATACACCAACCACACTTACATCATCGTCCATAAAAGAAAATTGATTTTTTTATAAAAAAAAAATCGCTTTCAAATTTTATATTTTCTTGAGAAAATAGGATTTATTTTTATGATTTTATTTTGTGATTAAATTTTCAAAAATTAAGTTTTAAAAAAAATTTAACTTCAAAATTTTCCAAATCTTACTTTTAAAAATTTTAATTCTACATGATATGGTAAAACATTTAAAGTTGATAAAAAATCCTGAAAGCAGAGCTCAATGTATATAGTTCCAAAAGATGGTGAATTAGAATATTTTAAATATTTTTAAAATTTTCTTTTTAATTTCAAGAAAATGAGGTTTCTTCAAATCAAATCTCCTTCTTGTGAATAAATAAGATAATTGATTTCTTATATAATAAAAGAAGTTAGAAACACAAATAAGATTAAATGAGTGAGAGAGAAAAATCAACACAATGAGTTTTATAAAGGTTTAGCCTTTTTGCCTACGTCCTCTTCCTTAGATCAATTAAGGAGTTTAAATTCACTATTTAGAAAAAGATTCAATACAATGCCGTTTGTGGATAAAGTACAATCTTATAATATAATACCCTTTTATGGTTAAAGCACAACCACTCTACCTTTTATCTTGGTTAATGTCACGACCCGGAACTCCCATCGAGCCCGTGACAACCGTCGCGACGTCCCGATAAGCACTCATTACCCCGAATGCCAATCGAAACCCCGCAAGGCTTAGCATCAACTTTCGCATCTCCCCGGTGAGTGACAGTTATTAAATCTCGCATTTCAAGAAATCATAAGTTGGTTCCAACTCAAAACAATAAAATATTATTTTCTAGCTCACTGGGGCATTTTCGTCAATTTTTTTTTTTTAAATTTCGAAATCCGAAAAAATGTAATATGTAAGTGGAAACACGTAATTCATGATTTAAATTAAATTTTGAAGTCTAAAACATTCGTTTAAAGTAAAATTATAGCTATTTGAATATAATAAAAACATTAAATAAAATATTCTATTTTCTTAAAACACAATATTTTCAAAGTCTTCCTAAAATAACTTTTGTAGCGTAAGAGTAAAATAAATTTATTCATATAGTAATAAAGATAATTAAAGTATGAAATTTCGTTTACAGTGACACGTGGGCCCCCAACTAACCAAGAAGGTGTAGAGCTACGAACCCTTACTTCCTATGATGCAACTCCGAGATTAATTCTCGTCTTAATCAACTATCAACAAACTGTCCTGAGCCTGAAAAATGGATAGGAAGAGGGGTGAGATTAAATAATCCCAGTGAGTAAACAATTACCATCAAAAGCATCTAAAGCCGAGTAGATGGAGACAATATAAAAACGTTATATCTCAATAATGTTCATAACACAAAATTCGTTTCAATCTATACCAAATAATTTCTTTTCATCAAAATTTCCCCGACTTATGAATTTTTTTAAACTTGGCCCCTGCCAATATCATTCTCGCGGGTACCTTCGTCAAGGTATCCCACTGAGACCGCCAAGGCTGTTCAATGACCCATACCCATAAACATGTTTTCACATCTGACACACAGCCGTTCCTTGGCGTTGGCTGAGTCTCACTCTCACGTGGTGGCCCGAACGTGAGGTGCACTCAAATCATACCTCAGGAGATACTTCACCCAACATCTCCCCCCGGAGGTAAGTATATAATTGAGTTACCGTGCCCCTCTCATAGGCAGTCCACGGAAACCCCCACCACTGCAGTGACCGTTTAATATACCACCAGACCCATAAAAATTCCAGTAGCATAATATGGCGAATAAAATGTAATCCAGTCTACCGAGACCAATCCAAAATTGTTCATATATTTCATGCCAACCCCAAAAATTTAGCCATCATGCTACCATAGTGTCATAAGCCCCAATTTCAATAACATATAAAATCATAAATTTCAACACAGTCTCCATATACTCAATTTTCCCAAAACAATATTTGATTTCAAAACCAGTATAAATCTCATTTTTATTAAAAAACATTTTAATTGGAAAACATAATATTTTATAATTTAAATTCACCATTCAATAAAAGCATCAAACAAGTATAATTACTCTAGATATTTAAGACGATAAATTGTCCACTCACAGTTCTAGGAGTCGATGTACTCCTAATCCCAGTCTTCAAGCACAATTTTGGTACTTTTACCAGTGTAATTTGCTCACCACCTATCCACAATGTACAATACATAATTCACCACATCAATGCTTGACCATTATAAAATCAATTCAGGCTCGGTATATATGCATGATATGACATGCAACTTATCCGACTACCGCTTAAATGCGGTGCTGACCTAATTCGGCCTATTACCCGATTAAATTACTAACGCGTCCAATTTAATCTCAAATTAATTTTTTTCAGTTTCTATACCTCAATTGCACCCAAATTGACTTAATGTCCCTCGGTGTGGTGCAAATTATCAGTCCTGATAGCAAATTACGAAAATACCCCTAATGGGTAAAAATTCATATTTTTGCTCCGAAAATTTCCATTATTTTTCTAGACTCATAATTCATCATTATTCATCATAATTCCTCAAATAAACATCAAGATCATCAGCCAATATTCCCCTAGAAAATTCAGCCAATAATGGTAATGGAGGAAAATAAATTCTTTTCTTGTTGTTTTGTTCCTAAATATGCTAAACTAACTTAAAACACTAACATAACTTAAAATCAAATTAATCTAACAAGTTTCTCTCTCCTAACCCATTTTTCCAGAATTGAATTCATCCTCAAATCACATGATTCAACCATGGAAAATGATGGGAAATGCATGGGAAAGGTAAAGCACAAGTCAAAATCAAGAAATTTTACCTTTGGTCACTTGTTTCCTTGAATTTTCACCAATTTTTCCTTGAATTTCTCCCCCTAGGTTTTTGTTTTTCTTTTCCCCTTTGTTTTCTTGCTATGGCCGGCCATAATGAAGAGAAAATGGTGGTGTGGGCTGATTTTTATAGTTAAATAATATAATAATCTAAACTTGCCACATGTCACTACATTATTGGTCCATTTTTTAAATTCTTATCTTTTAAGCTTTAAATCTCCACCACACATTATTCCTTAAAATATCCATAACTTAGATAAAATTCTCAAACTTATCCAAAGTCTTGGTGAAGTAATTTTTGATATTTACACTTTTGCCCCCGTAAAAATCAAAAATTACATTTTTGCCCCAAAAACTGAAAAATTGCCCATAGACATATTTTTTATCCCTTATACTCATATCATTCCCCAATTTGTCAAATGTGATCTAAATTCTCTCAAAATCTCAAATTTTGTCCGCAGATGGAAAAATTACAATTTTACCCCTATATAGTGAAAATTTCAATTTGACTCCGAATTGATCCTCGAACTCCTAATTACCATTTTGAGTCATCCCTGAACTGTGAAACTCTTAATTTCACCTTAAAATTCCTATTTGAACTAGTTCGAGGCTTAATCGACTTAATGATACCATTAGGGGCAATATCGTCTTTTAACGATTTCTCGAACTTCCTAAATATACAAACATTCTATCGAGCATGTGAATGATATTATAATTATTTTACAAAGCAGGGTTTGACAACACTACCCCCCTTAAAATAAAATTTTGTCCTCAAAATTTCACTTATCAACTCAAAGAAAAGGCGGGGTATTATCTTTTATTCGATGCTCAACTTCTCCTGTTATCTCCTTTATAGGGAATCTTAATTCACTAAAAATCATTCTTTATTTTAGTTAATCACAATATCAACCCCACATATGTGTATATGCTTTATAATCCCATTTATGCATCCAAGATCTATCTTGATTTAATCATCGCATACGATGCAGTATCATAATTCCTCAGAGTCATCCCTTTGTCCTTAATCATCTTTCGTGCCTCTATATTGCTTTGTATCCTTCTTGTATTTCGACATCAATTTATTGCTTAAGATTTAAGTTCATTTGAACTTTGTATACCTCAAGTATTTTTGAGTTCTAATTTCCACAATATAGTAAGAAATTCTTACAACCATATTCCATATGAACTCATTTACTATATTATTCTTGAAACCTTTATTTACACGTCCATCACTTGGTATTTACATCCCCTGTCACTATGTTACACCTTCGTCTAACTTTTCACTCACTTTCTCCAGATCGGACTCGTGCTTCATCTTCCGTTACAGCGAAAACTCTTGTTGAAGAACGAGTCAATGGCCTCAAAGGTGGTTGTGCTGGGGTGTTGCTACCCATTTCAGATCGTACAGTTACCCCCTGCCTCGGGTGTACTCCAGAGGAATCTCTCCTCTGCATATCCGTATGAGTTAGTGGGGATGGAGCAGCTACTGTAGCCCGTCCTAACTGTGGGCAGTCACTCCTAATGTGGCCCGGCTGGTCACAATGAAAGCATCTTATGCCCCAACACTCCCCAACATGATATCTCCCACATTTTTCGCATTTATTTAAACCTCCAAAACTCTTCTCGGAAGTACTACTCATCCCAGACCTGTTAAATCTCGGAGGTCTCTGCTGTAACTGTGAAAGTGGGGGTCGAGGAGATATCACCGGAACAGAAACAGTACTCTCAGAAGCAAATGTGTCCTTACCTCTTTTGGGCAGTTGACTAGAGGATACATTCGGGTTTCTCCTCTTTGCAAACTCAGCTCGCATTCTCCGATTTTCATTCGTGAGTTTTTCGGCCCTTAAAGCCATCTGTACAACTTCTTTATGAGGCTCCCGGCCTGTCACAGTCATCCTCTCTCTGATCTCGTTACGGAGCCCTTCTTCAAAATAACTAGCTTGATCTTGCTCAGACTTCACCAGGTCTGGCACATATGACATCAGCTCGTTAAAACGAGCCTCGTACTCTTCTATGGTTAAATTCCCTTGTTGTAAACTTAGGAATTCTCTCTTCTTCTCTTTTTGATGAAAGTAGGTGTAGTATTGACCGTCGAATTCTTGTAGGAAGTCTATCCAAGTCAACGAAGTAATGGAACGTGATTTTACCGAGCTCCACCATGTACGAGCCCTCTTCTCTAGTAATCTTGTGGCCACCATTAACTTCATATCATCATCCAATTTCATATCCACAAATGTCTCCGTTACCTGAGTAATCCAATCTTTAGCTGCGGTTGCATCCAAATCACCAACAAAAGAAGTGCAACCCAGCTGCCTAGCTTCCTTAAGCTTTTTGGAAATGGAGACATCTGGCACTGGTGGTGGAACAAGAGGTGGTGGTGGTGGCACTGGAGATACTGCTGGGGGAACAGTATGAGGGACTCGACCAGCTTGAGCTTGGCCCATAATGACATTAAGAAAAGCTGCTAATGCCTGGACTGCCTCAAGAGACATGGCATGAACACCAGGAGTAGCAGTAGGTGGTGGAGGAGGTGGAGGAATCTCAGTAGGCTCAACAGCAGGTGCTGCTCGAAAAGTAGGTGCAGCAGACTCCCTTTCCACGGGATCTGGCTGACTAAGTCTAGCACGGCCTCTTCCCCTCCCTACTGACCTATAGAGAGGTGGACGCCCACGTCGAGGAGGCATGGTACTCTACAATAAGAAATGGAATAGACTTAGATGACTTTAAATTCTATATGCAACTAACTCGATATAACCTAACTTAACTTGACTTACTTAACTTAACTTAACTTGGGCCACGCAGTGTCAGTGTGGATTTCTTAAAACAACTTTAAAATCAAAAACTTTGAAATCCAAAGCTTTAAAATCAAAATCTTTGATCTTTAAACCATGCTCTGATACCAATCTAATTGTCACGACCCGGAACTCCCATCGGGCCCGTGACAACCGCCGCGACGTCCCGATAAGCACTCATTACCCCGAATGCCGATCGAAACCCCGCAAGGCTTAGCATCAACTTCCGCATCTCCCCGGTGAGCGACAGTTATTAAATCTCGCATTTCAAGAAATCATAAGTTGTTTCCAACTCAAAACAATAAAAATATTATTTTCTAGCTCACTGGGGCATTTTCGTCATTTTTTTTTTGAAATTTCGAAATCCGAAAAAATGTAATATGTAAGTGGAAACACATATTTCATGATTTAAATTAAATTTTGAAGTCTAAAACATTCGTTTAAAGTAAAATTATAGCTATTTGAATATAATAAAAACATTAAATAAAATATTCTATTTTCTTAAAACACAATATTTTCAAAGTCTTCCTAAAATAACTTTTGTAGCGTAAGAGTAAAATAAATTTATTCATATAGTAATAAAGATAATTAAAGTATGAAATTTCGTTTACAGTGACACGTGGGCCCCCAACTAACCAAGAAGGTGTAGAGCTACGAACCCTTACTTCCTATGATGCAACTCCGAGATTAATTCTCGTCTTAATCAACTATCAACAAACTGTCCTGAGCCTGAAAAATGGATAGGAAGAGGGGTGAGATTAAATAATCCCAGTGAGTAAACAATTACCATCAAAAGCATCTAAAGCCGAGTAGATGGAGACAATATAAAAACGTTATATCTCAATAATGTTCATAACACAAAATTCGTTTCAATCTATACCAAATAATTTCTTTTCATCAAAATTTCCCCGACTTATGAATTTTTTTAAACTTGGCCCCTGCCAATATCATTCTCGCGGGTACCTTCGTCAAGGTATCCCACTGAGACCGCCAAGGCTGTTCAATGACCCATACCCATAAACATGTTTTCACATCTGACACACAGCCGTTCCTTGGCGTTGGCTGAGTCTCACTCTCACGTGGTGGCCCGAACGTGAGGTGCACTCAAATCATACCTCAGGAGATACTTCACCCAACATCTCCCCCCGGAGGTAAGTATATAATTGAGTTACCGTGCCCCTCTCATAGGCAGTCCACGGAAACCCCCACCACTGCAGTGACCGTTTAATATACCACCAGACCCATAAAAATTCCAGTAGCATAATATGGCGAATAAAATGTAATCCAGTCTACCGAGACCAATCCAAAATTGTTCATATATTTCATGCCAACCCCAAAAATTTAGCCATCATGCTACCATAGTGTCATAAGCCCCAATTTCAATAACATATAAAATCATAAATTTCAACACAGTCTCCATATACTCAATTTTCCCAAAACAATATTTGATTTCAAAACCAGTATAAATCTCATTTTTATTAAAAAACATTTTAATTGGAAAACATAATATTTTATAATTTAAATTCACCATTCAATAAAAGCATCAAACAAGTATAATTACTCTAGATATTTAAGACGATAAATTGTCCACTCACAGTTCTAGGAGTCGATGTACTCCTAATCCCAGTCTTCAAGCACAATTTTGGTACTTTTACCAGTGTAATTTGCTCACCACCTATCCACAATGTACAATACATAATTCACCACATCAATGCTTGACCATTATAAAATCAATTCAGGCTCGGTATATATGCATGATATGACATGCAACTTATCCGACTACCGCTTAAATGCGGTGCTGACCTAATTCGGCCTATTACCCGATTAAATTACTAACGCGTCCAATTTAATCTCAAATTAATTTTTTTCAGTTTCTATACCTCAATTGCACCCAAATTGACTTAATGTCCCTCGGTGTGGTGCAAATTATCAGTCCTGATAGCAAATTACGAAAATACCCCTAATGGGTAAAAATTCATATTTTTGCTCCGAAAATTTCCATTATTTTTCTAGACTCATAATTCATCATTATTCATCATAATTCCTCAAATAAACATCAAGATCATCAGCCAATATTCCCCTAGAAAATTCAGCCAATAATGGTAATGGAGGAAAATAAATTCTTTTCTTGTTGTTTTGTTCCTAAATATGCTAAACTAACTTAAAACACTAACATAACTTAAAATCAAATTAATCTAACAAGTTTCTCTCTCCTAACCCATTTTTCCAGAATTGAATTCATCCTCAAATCACATGATTCAACCATGGAAAATGATGGGAAATGCATGGGAAAGGTAAAGCACAAGTCAAAATCAAGAAATTTTACCTTTGGTCACTTGTTTCCTTGAATTTTCACCAATTTTTCCTTGAATTTCTCCCCCTAGGTTTTTGTTTTTCTTTTCCCCTTTGTTTTCTTGCTATGGCCGGCCATAATGAAGAGAAAATGGTGGTGTGGGCTGATTTTTATAGTTAAATAATATAATAATCTAAACTTGCCACATGTCACTACATTATTGGTCCATTTTTTAAATTCTTATCTTTTAAGCTTTAAATCTCCACCACACATTATTCCTTAAAATATCCATAACTTAGATAAAATTCTCAAACTTATCCAAAGTCTTGGTGAAGTAATTTTTGATATTTACACTTTTGCCCCCGTAAAAATCAAAAATTACATTTTTGCCCCAAAAACTGAAAAATTGCCCATAGACATATTTTTTATCCCTTATACTCATATCATTCCCCAATTTGTCAAATGTGATCTAAATTCTCTCAAAATCTCAAATTTTGTCCGCAGATGGAAAAATTACAATTTTACCCCTATATAGTGAAAATTTCAATTTGACTCCGAATTGATCCTCGAACTCCTAATTACCATTTTGAGTCATCCCTGAACTGTGAAACTCTTAATTTCACCTTAAAATTCCTATTTGAACTAGTTCGAGGCTTAATCGACTTAATGATACCATTAGGGGCAATATCGTCTTTTAACGATTTCTCGAACTTCCTAAATATACAAACATTCTATCGAGCATGTGAATGATATTATAATTATTTTACAAAGCAGGGTTTGACAACACTACCCCCCTTAAAATAAAATTTTGTCCTCAAAATTTCACTTATCAACTCAAAGAAAAGGCGGGGTATTATCTTTTATTCGATGCTCAACTTCTCCTGTTATCTCCTTTATAGGGAATCTTAATTCACTAAAAATCATTCTTTATTTTAGTTAATCACAATATCAACCCCACATATGTGTATATGCTTTATAATCCCATTTATGCATCCAAGATCTATCTTGATTTAATCATCGCATACGATGCAGTATCATAATTCCTCAGAGTCATCCCTTTGTCCTTAATCATCTTTCGTGCCTCTATATTGCTTTGTATCCTTCTTGTATTTCGACATCAATTTATTGCTTAAGATTTAAGTTCATTTGAACTTTGTATACCTCAAGTATTTTTGAGTTCTAATTTCCACAATATAGTAAGAAATTCTTACAACCATATTCCATATGAACTCATTTACTATATTATTCTTGAAACCTTTATTTACACGTCCATCACTTGGTATTTACATCCCCTATCACTATTTTACACCTTCGTCTAACTTTTCACTCACTTTCTCCAGATCGGACTCGTGCTTCATCTTCCGTTACAGCGAAAACTCTTGTTGAAGAACGAGTCAATGGCCTCAAAGGTGGTTGTGCTGGGGTGTTGCTACCCATTTCAGATCGTACAGTTACCCCCTGCCTCGGGTGTACTCCAGAGGAATCTCTCCTCTGCATATCCGTATGAGTTAGTGGGGATGGAGCAGCTACTGTAGCCCGTCCTAACTGTGGGCAGTCACTCCTAATGTGGCCCGGCTGGTCACAATGAAAGCATCTTATGCCCCAACACTCCCCAACATGATATCTCCCACATTTTTCGCATTTATTTAAACCTCCAAAACTCTTCTCGGAAGTACTACTCATCCCAGACCTGTTAAATCTCGGAGGTCTCTGCTGTAACTGTGAAAGTGGGGGTCGAGGAGATATCACCGGAACAGAAACAGTACTCTCAGAAGCAAATGTGTCCTTACCTCTTTTGGGCAGTTGACTAGAGGATACATTCGGGTTTCTCCTCTTTGCAAACTCAGCTCGCATTCTCCGATTTTCATTCGTGAGTTTTTCGGCCCTTAAAGCCATCTGTACAACTTCTTTATGAGGCTCCCGGCCTGTCACAGTCATCCTCTCTCTGATCTCGTTACGGAGCCCTTCTTCAAAATAACTAGCTTGATCTTGCTCAGACTTCACCAGGTCTGGCACATATGACATCAGCTCGTTAAAACGAGCCTCGTACTCTTCTATGGTTAAATTCCCTTGTTGTAAACTTAGGAATTCTCTCTTCTTCTCTTTTTGATGAAAGTAGGTGTAGTATTGACCGTCGAATTCTTGTAGGAAGTCTATCCAAGTCAACGAAGTAATGGAACGTGATTTTACCGAGCTCCACCATGTACGAGCCCTCTTCTCTAGTAATCTTGTGGCCACCATTAACTTCATATCATCATCCAATTTCATATCCACAAATGTCTCCGTTACCTGAGTAATCCAATCTTTAGCTGCGGTTGCATCCAAATCACCAACAAAAGAAGTGCAACCCAGCTGCCTAGCTTCCTTAAGCTTTTTGGAAATGGAGACATCTGGCACTGGTGGTGGAACAAGAGGTGGTGGTGGTGGCACTGGAGATACTGCTGGGGGAACAGTATGAGGGACTCGACCAGCTTGAGCTTGGCCCATAATGACATTAAGAAAAGCTGCTAATGCCTGGACTGCCTCAAGAGACATGGCATGAACACCAGGAGTAGCAGTAGGTGGTGGAGGAGGTGGAGGAATCTCAGTAGGCTCAACAGCAGGTGCTGCTCGAAAAGTAGGTGCAGCAGACTCCCTTTCCACGGGATCTGGCTGACTAAGTCTAGCACGGCCTCTTCCCCTCCCTACTGACCTATAGAGAGGTGGACGCCCACGTCGAGGAGGCATGGTACTCTACAATAAGAAATGGAATAGACTTAGATGACTTTAAATTCTATATGCAACTAACTCGATATAACCTAACTTAACTTGACTTACTTAACTTAACTTAACTTGGGCCACGCAGTGTCAGTGTGGATTTCTTAAAACAACTTTAAAATCAAAAACTTTGAAATCCAAAGCTTTAAAATCAAAATCTTTGATCTTTAAACCATGCTCTGATACCAATCTAATTGTCACGACCCGGAACTCCCATCGGGCCCGTGACAACCGCCGCGACGTCCCGATAAGCACTCATTACCCCGAATGCCGATCGAAACCCCGCAAGGCTTAGCATCAACTTCCGCATCTCCCCGGTGAGCGACAGTTATTAAATCTCGCATTTCAAGAAATCATAAGTTGTTTCCAACTCAAAACAATAAAAATATTATTTTCTAGCTCACTGGGGCATTTTCGTCATTTTTTTTTTGAAATTTCGAAATCCGAAAAAATGTAATATGTAAGTGGAAACACATATTTCATGATTTAAATTAAATTTTGAAGTCTAAAACATTCGTTTAAAGTAAAATTATAGCTATTTGAATATAATAAAAACATTAAATAAAATATTCTATTTTCTTAAAACACAATATTTTCAAAGTCTTCCTAAAATAACTTTTGTAGCGTAAGAGTAAAATAAATTTATTCATATAGTAATAAAGATAATTAAAGTATGAAATTTCGTTTACAGTGACACGTGGGCCCCCAACTAACCAAGAAGGTGTAGAGCTACGAACCCTTACTTCCTATGATGCAACTCCGAGATTAATTCTCGTCTTAATCAACTATCAACAAACTGTCCTGAGCCTGAAAAATGGATAGGAAGAGGGGTGAGATTAAATAATCCCAGTGAGTAAACAATTACCATCAAAAGCATCTAAAGCCGAGTAGATGGAGACAATATAAAAACGTTATATCTCAATAATGTTCATAACACAAAATTCGTTTCAATCTATACCAAATAATTTCTTTTCATCAAAATTTCCCCGACTTATGAATTTTTTTAAACTTGGCCCCTGCCAATATCATTCTCGCGGGTACCTTCGTCAAGGTATCCCACTGAGACCGCCAAGGCTGTTCAATGACCCATACCCATAAACATGTTTTCACATCTGACACACAGCCGTTCCTTGGCGTTGGCTGAGTCTCACTCTCACGTGGTGGCCCGAACGTGAGGTGCACTCAAATCATACCTCAGGAGATACTTCACCCAACATCTCCCCCCGGAGGTAAGTATATAATTGAGTTACCGTGCCCCTCTCATAGGCAGTCCACGGAAACCCCCACCACTGCAGTGACCGTTTAATATACCACCAGACCCATAAAAATTCCAGTAGCATAATATGGCGAATAAAATGTAATCCAGTCTACCGAGACCAATCCAAAATTGTTCATATATTTCATGCCAACCCCAAAAATTTAGCCATCATGCTACCATAGTGTCATAAGCCCCAATTTCAATAACATATAAAATCATAAATTTCAACACAGTCTCCATATACTCAATTTTCCCAAAACAATATTTGATTTCAAAACCAGTATAAATCTCATTTTTATTAAAAAACATTTTAATTGGAAAACATAATATTTTATAATTTAAATTCACCATTCAATAAAAGCATCAAACAAGTATAATTACTCTAGATATTTAAGACGATAAATTGTCCACTCACAGTTCTAGGAGTCGATGTACTCCTAATCCCAGTCTTCAAGCACAATTTTGGTACTTTTACCAGTGTAATTTGCTCACCACCTATCCACAATGTACAATACATAATTCACCACATCAATGCTTGACCATTATAAAATCAATTCAGGCTCGGTATATATGCATGATATGACATGCAACTTATCCGACTACCGCTTAAATGCGGTGCTGACCTAATTCGGCCTATTACCCGATTAAATTACTAACGCGTCCAATTTAATCTCAAATTAATTTTTTTCAGTTTCTATACCTCAATTGCACCCAAATTGACTTAATGTCCCTCAGTGTGGTGCAAATTATCAGTCCCGATAGCAAATTACGAAAATACCCCTAATGGGTAAAAATTCATATTTTTGCTCCAAAAATTTCCATTATTTTTCTAGACTCATAATTCATCATTATTCATCATAATTCCTCAAATAAACATCAAGATCATCAGCCAATATTCCCCTAGAAAATTCAGCCAATAATGGTAATGGAGGAAAATAAATTCTTTTCTTGTTGTTTTGTTCCTAAATATGCTAAACTAACTTAAAACACTAACATAACTTAAAATCAAATTAATCTAACAAGTTTCTCTCTCCTAACCCATTTTTCCAGAATTGAATTCATCCTCAAATCACATGATTCAACCATGGAAAATGATGGGAAATGCATGGGAAAGGTAAAGCACAAGTCAAAATCAAGAAATTTTACCTTTGGTCACTTGTTTCCTTGAATTTTCACCAATTTTTCCTTGAATTTCTCCCCCTAGGTTTTTGTTTTTCTTTTCCCCTTTGTTTTCTTGCTATGGCCGGCCATAATGAAGAGAAAATGGTGGTGTGGGCTGATTTTTATAGTTAAATAATATAATAATCTAAACTTGCCACATGTCACTACATTATTGGTCCATTTTTTAAATTCTTATCTTTTAAGCTTTAAATCTCCACCACACATTATTCCTTAAAATATCCATAACTTAGATAAAATTCTCAAACTTATCCAAAGTCTTGGTGAAGTAATTTTTTATATTTACACTTTTGCCCCCGTAAAAATCAAAAATTACATTTTTGCCCCAAAAACTGAAAAATTGCCCATAGACATATTTTTTATCCCTTATACTCATATCATTCCCCAATTTGTCAAATGTGATCTAAATTCTCTCAAAATCTCAAATTTTGTCCGCAGATGGAAAAATTACAATTTTACCCCTATATAGTGAAAATTTCAATTTGACTCCGAATTGATCCTCGAACTCCTAATTACCATTTTGAGTCATCCCTGAACTGTGAAACTCTTAATTTCACCTTAAAATTCCTATTTGAACTAGTTCGAGGCTTAATCGACTTAATGATACCATTAGGGGCAATATCGTCTTTTAACGATTTCTCGAACTTCCTAAATATACAAACATTCTATCGAGCATGTGAATGACATTATAATTATTTTACAAAGCAGGGTTTGACAACACTACCCCCCTTAAAATAAAATTTTGTCCTCAAAATTTCACTTATCAACTCAAAGAAAAGGCGGGGTATTATCTTTTATTCGATGCTCAACTTCTCCTGTTATCTCCTTTATAGGGAATCTTAATTCACTAAAAATCATTCTTTATTTTAGTTAATCACAATATCAACCCCACATATGTGTATATGCTTTATAATCCCATTTATGCATCCAAGATCTATCTTGATTTAATCATCGCATACGATGCAGTATCATAATTCCTCAGAGTCATCCCTTTGTCCTTAATCATCTTTCGTGCCTCTATATTGCTTTGTATCCTTCTTGTATTTCGACATCAATTTATTGCTTAAGATTTAAGTTCATTTGAACTTTGTATACCTCAAGTATTTTTGAGTTCTAATTTCCACAATATAGTAAGAAATTCTTACAACCATATTCCATATGAACTCATTTACTATATTATTCTTGAAACCTTTATTTACACGTCCATCACTTGGTATTTACATCCCCTATCACTATTTTACACCTTCGTCTAACTTTTCACTCACTTTCTCCAGATCGGACTCGTGCTTCATCTTCCGTTACAGCGAAAACTCTTGTTGAAGAACGAGTCAATGGCCTCAAAGGTGGTTGTGCTGGGGTGTTGCTACCCATTTCAGATCGTACAGTTACCCCCTGCCTCGGGTGTACTCCAGAGGAATCTCTCCTCTGCATATCCGTATGAGTTAGTGGGGATGGAGCAGCTACTGTAGCCCGTCCTAACTGTGGGCAGTCACTCCTAATGTGGCCCGGCTGGTCACAATGAAAGCATCTTATGCCCCAACACTCCCCAACATGATATCTCCCACATTTTTCGCATTTATTTAAACCTCCAAAACTCTTCTCGGAAGTACTACTCATCCCAGACCTGTTAAATCTCGGAGGTCTCTGCTGTAACTGTGAAAGTGGGGGTCGAGGAGATATCACCGGAACAGAAACAGTACTCTCAGAAGCAAATGTGTCCTTACCTCTTTTGGGCAGTTGACTAGAGGATACATTCGGGTTTCTCCTCTTTGCAAACTCAGCTCGCATTCTCCGATTTTCATTCGTGAGTTTTTCGGCCCTTAAAGCCATCTGTACAACTTCTTTATGAGGCTCCCGGCCTGTCACAGTCATCCTCTCTCTGATCTCGTTACGGAGCCCTTCTTCAAAATAACTAGCTTGATCTTGCTCAGACTTCACCAGGTCTGGCACATATGACATCAGCTCGTTAAAACGAGCCTCGTACTCTTCTATGGTTAAATTCCCTTGTTGTAAACTTAGGAATTCTCTCTTCTTCTCTTTTTGATGAAAGTAGGTGTAGTATTGACCGTCGAATTCTTGTAGGAAGTCTATCCAAGTCAACGAAGTAATGGAACGTGATTTTACCGAGCTCCACCATGTACGAGCCCTCTTCTCTAGTAATCTTGTGGCCACCATTAACTTCATATCATCATCCAATTTCATATCCACAAATGTCTCCGTTACCTGAGTAATCCAATCTTTAGCTGCGGTTGCATCCAAATCACCAACAAAAGAAGTGCAACCCAGCTGCCTAGCTTCCTTAAGCTTTTTGGAAATGGAGACATCTGGCACTGGTGGTGGAACAAGAGGTGGTGGTGGTGGCACTGGAGATACTGCTGGGGGAACAGTATGAGGGACTCGACCAGCTTGAGCTTGGCCCATAATGACATTAAGAAAAGCTGCTAATGCCTGGACTGCCTCAAGAGACATGGCATGAACACCAGGAGTAGCAGTAGGTGGTGGAGGAGGTGGAGGAATCTCAGTAGGCTCAACAGCAGGTGCTGCTCGAAAAGTAGGTGCAGCAGACTCCCTTTCCACGGGATCTGGCTGACTAAGTCTAGCACGGCCTCTTCCCCTCCCTACTGACCTATAGAGAGGTGGACGCCCACGTCGAGGAGGCATGGTACTCTACAATAAGAAATGGAATAGACTTAGATGACTTTAAATTCTATATGCAACTAACTCGATATAACCTAACTTAACTTGACTTACTTAACTTAACTTAACTTGGGCCACGCAGTGTCAGTGTGGATTTCTTAAAACAACTTTAAAATCAAAAACTTTGAAATCCAAAGCTTTAAAATCAAAATCTTTGATCTTTAAACCATGCTCTGATACCAATCTAATTGTCACGACCCGGAACTCCCATCGGGCCCGTGACAACCGCCGCGACGTCCCGATAAGCACTCATTACCCCGAATGCCGATCGAAACCCCGCAAGGCTTAGCATCAACTTCCGCATCTCCCCGGTGAGCGACAGTTATTAAATCTCGCATTTCAAGAAATCATAAGTTGTTTCCAACTCAAAACAATAAAAATATTATTTTCTAGCTCACTGGGGCATTTTCGTCATTTTTTTTTTGAAATTTCGAAATCCGAAAAAATGTAATATGTAAGTGGAAACACATATTTCATGATTTAAATTAAATTTTGAAGTCTAAAACATTCGTTTAAAGTAAAATTATAGCTATTTGAATATAATAAAAACATTAAATAAAATATTCTATTTTCTTAAAACACAATATTTTCAAAGTCTTCCTAAAATAACTTTTGTAGCGTAAGAGTAAAATAAATTTATTCATATAGTAATAAAGATAATTAAAGTATGAAATTTCGTTTACAGTGACACGTGGGCCCCCAACTAACCAAGAAGGTGTAGAGCTACGAACCCTTACTTCCTATGATGCAACTCCGAGATTAATTCTCGTCTTAATCAACTATCAACAAACTGTCCTGAGCCTGAAAAATGGATAGGAAGAGGGGTGAGATTAAATAATCCCAGTGAGTAAACAATTACCATCAAAAGCATCTAAAGCCGAGTAGATGGAGACAATATAAAAACGTTATATCTCAATAATGTTCATAACACAAAATTCGTTTCAATCTATACCAAATAATTTCTTTTCATCAAAATTTCCCCGACTTATGAATTTTTTTAAACTTGGCCCCTGCCAATATCATTCTCGCGGGTACCTTCGTCAAGGTATCCCACTGAGACCGCCAAGGCTGTTCAATGACCCATACCCATAAACATGTTTTCACATCTGACACACAGCCGTTCCTTGGCGTTGGCTGAGTCTCACTCTCACGTGGTGGCCCGAACGTGAGGTGCACTCAAATCATACCTCAGGAGATACTTCACCCAACATCTCCCCCCGGAGGTAAGTATATAATTGAGTTACCGTGCCCCTCTCATAGGCAGTCCACGGAAACCCCCACCACTGCAGTGACCGTTTAATATACCACCAGACCCATAAAAATTCCAGTAGCATAATATGGCGAATAAAATGTAATCCAGTCTACCGAGACCAATCCAAAATTGTTCATATATTTCATGCCAACCCCAAAAATTTAGCCATCATGCTACCATAGTGTCATAAGCCCCAATTTCAATAACATATAAAATCATAAATTTCAACACAGTCTCCATATACTCAATTTTCCCAAAACAATATTTGATTTCAAAACCAGTATAAATCTCATTTTTATTAAAAAACATTTTAATTGGAAAACATAATATTTTATAATTTAAATTCACCATTCAATAAAAGCATCAAACAAGTATAATTACTCTAGATATTTAAGACGATAAATTGTCCACTCACAGTTCTAGGAGTCGATGTACTCCTAATCCCAGTCTTCAAGCACAATTTTTGTACTTTTACCAGTGTAATTTGCTCACCACCTATCCACAATGTACAATACATAATTCACCACATCAATGCTTGACCATTATAAAATCAATTCAGGCTCGGTATATATGCATGATATGACATGCAACTTATCCGACTACCGCTTAAATGCGGTGCTGACCTAATTCGGCCTATTACCCGATTAAATTACTAACGCGTCCAATTTAATCTCAAATTAATTTTTTTCAGTTTCTATACCTCAATTGCACCCAAATTGACTTAATGTCCCTCAGTGTGGTGCAAATTATCAGTCCCGATAGCAAATTACGAAAATACCCCTAATGGGTAAAAATTCGTATTTTTGCTCCGAAAATTTCCATTATTTTTCTAGACTCATAATTCATCATTATTCATCATAATTCCTCAAATAAACATCAAGATCATCAGCCAATATTCCCCTAGAAAATTCGGCCAATAATGGTAATGGAGGAAAATAAATTCTTTTCTTGTTGTTTTGTTCCTAAATATGCTAAACTAACTTAAAACACTAACATAACTTAAAATCAAATTAATCTAACAAGTTTCTCTCTCCTAACCCATTTTTCCAGAATTGAATTCATCCTCAAATCACATGATTCAACCATGGAAAATGATGGGAAATGCATGGGAAAGGTAAAGCACAAGTCAAAATCAAGAAATTTTACCTTTGGTCACTTGTTTCCTTGAATTTTCACCAATTTTTCCTTGAATTTCTCCCCCTAGGTTTTTGTTTTTCTTTTCCCCTTTGTTTTCTTGCTATGGCCGGCCATAATGAAGAGAAAATGGTGGTGTGGGCTGATTTTTATAGTTAAATAATATAATAATCTAAACTTGCCACATGTCACTACATTATTGGTCCATTTTTTAAATTCTTATCTTTTAAGCTTTAAATCTCCACCACACATTATTCCTTAAAATATCCATAACTTAGATAAAATTCTCAAACTTATCCAAAGTCTTGGTGAAGTAATTTTTGATATTTACACTTTTGCCCCCGTAAAAATCAAAAATTACATTTTTGCCCCAAAAACTGAAAAATTGCCCATAGACATATTTTTTATCCCTTATACTCATATCATTCCCCAATTTGTCAAATGTGATCTAAATTCTCTCAAAATCTCAAATTTTGTCCGCAGATGGAAAAATTACAATTTTACCCCTATATAGTGAAAATTTCAATTTGACTCCGAATTGATCCTCGAACTCCTAATTACCATTTTGAGTCATCCCTGAACTGTGAAACTCTTAATTTCACCTTAAAATTCCTATTTGAACTAGTTCAAGGCTTAATCGACTTAATGATACCATTAGGGGTAATATCGTCTTTTAACGATTTCTCGAACTTCCTAAATATACAAACATTCTATCGAGCATGTGAATGATATTATAATTATTTTACAAAGCAGGGTTTGACAGTTAAGGTATAACTAATCAAAACCTACCTTTTCAATTGGTTAAGGTATTACCACTAAAGGGAAATAATAAGAGAAATATAAGTGTAACTAAAATTCCTCTTAAATGTTAAATAACAAGTTAAGTATAATGTTTGGTAAAGAAGAAAAAAAGCAATGAAAGCTCAATAAGTGGTACAATAAAAGATTTAAATGCTAAAAGAAGAATACCAAGAGCATTAAATGATTGTAGCTGAATTCTTCTTTTTAATGTTGTGTTTCAGAGTCTTTCAACCTTCATAAATGTTATGGGAGCTTAAATTTATAGTTGCTGAAGTTTCAGAGGTGGTTAAGGGTGTATTAAATGCGAAAATAATCATTTAACACACTATTTCAAGCTCCAACGATCATCATCTATCGATAGTTTTCCCGATCTATCAATAGATTACCTTCAATAATTTTCAAATTCGTGCCCATCTATCGATAGATGTAAGTATCTATCAATAGACTCAACTCAAGATCATTTTGAAGCATCCTCAAGTGGCTATCTATCTATATCTATCAGTAGATTCAAGTCAGGGTCTTTTTATATTATTCATGATTGACTATCAATCAATAGTTGTTGTGTATCTATCAATAGTTGTTCATAATCTTTGATGTCCTGGTGCTAAAGTAACCAACTATTAATAGATTTTTTTCATCTATCGATAGATGAGTCATCTATCAATAAATTGAAAGTAGTTTTTAAATTTTAAGAGACTTTTTGCTTATTTTCTATTTAAAGTACTTAACTTTTTCATTAAACCTTTTTTAAAAACCATTTGGACTTGTTTGAACATTTGAAAAACAATTTTGATCACTTATTTGTCAAATCAAAACTCAAAATTAAATGAAATGTTAAATTTAACAAGATTGAAACATCTAGTATCCCTAAAGCCCATACCCCGATCAAATTTAGACACACACATTGATCCCTAGTTCTGCCAATGAATTTTCTTTACCAAGTCATTACCTCCTTACCAAAACCATGCTATAATCGCGTCAATCTCGCTACAAATTGACTTTAGGAGTTTAAAGCAACTCATTACATAATTAGATACTGCTTAAGCCATTACCTTTATGAGAATTTTTCTATCTACATCGGATAAAAATGTATTTTTCCAATTTAAGTTCTTTTCGTTACTCTCTCTTTCACATACCTAAATAATTGTTTCTTAGATCCCCCGATTATCAAAGGCATTCCAAGATATGATCCCCCTTAATGTTCATCCTCGATTTTCAATATTCTACACACCCCCTCTTTATCTTTAGTTGTAGTGTTTCGACTAAAAAGAATAGAAGATTTCTCACAGTTAATTTTTTGCCCCAACGCTTGTTCATACTACACCAATGTATCTTTCAAAGCTTGTGCCTCTAACATTTTCGCCTTTTCGAACAACATGCTATCATCTGTAAATAGTAAATGAGATGTATTTGGTGTTCCTCTACAAACTGATTTCTCGGTAATTGTTTTGTGTTCCTTAGCCTTGTTCAGTAAACTAGACAAAGCCTCAAAAATAATTACAAATAAGTATGAGGAAAAAGGATCACCTTGACGAAGTCCTTTGGTGGGAATAATCTTCTTAGCAAGACTCCCATTTACTAGTACAGAATTCGTTACTGATATTGAACACCTTATCACCATATTCAAAAATCTATCACAAAAACCCATTTTAACCATAATAGCCTACACAAACACCCATTCGACTCTATTATAGGCTTTACTCATGTTTAATTAATTATGAAATTACCACTAATTCCCTACTTTTTATTATACAAATAGTGAAGCACTTCTAGGGCGATGATGACATTGTCATATATCAGTCTGCTTGGAACAGAAGCACTTTGGTTTTTAGAAATAACATCAAGTAAAATAACTTTCAATCTATTTGTCAGTACTTTTGATGCAATCTTATAAAGAACATTACATAAACTTATAGGTCTGTATTGACTTATCAGTTCTGGCCTTTCAATCTTTAGAATAAGCACAATAAGAGTATTATTAATATCTAGGAAATCAACATTACCTTCCAAGTAATAAGTAAAAAAATGGTGAACACTCTTACCTAATTTATGCCAGTATTTCTAAACGAAAGCAGTAGGTAGCCCATCAGATCCCAAGGCTTTTGTAAGGTGTATTTGAAAGAGAGCCATCCTAACCTCATTAATAGAAATTGCATCACATAGCCCATTATTCGTCTCGTCCGTAACTTGTGTTTGTATGCTTGAAAAAACCTCCCAAATCATTGTTGGCCTTGATGAGGTAAATAACTGAAAGAAGAAATTGTTGACTTCATTCAACAAATCATCCTATGATTCTGTCCACTCTCCATTACTTTTTTTAAATGCCCAAATTGTATTTTTCCACCTTTATTCCTTAGCTTGTCCATGAAAAAACTACCTTCAACCATTCTACTTTCAAACGTTGTTTTTACATCTACTTTTCTTTTTCCAACAGCTCCTGTAAGTCACTTTGGATATTTTTCACCATACAACAGTGAGTATCACATTCATGCACCATTTGCAGCTCATCCCTTTTTCTTATAATATTCGATTGAAGAATTATAAGTGGATTCGGTCTTGTAGCCTTAAGCTTGTCTCTAACCGAACCTAACTTGTTAATGAAGTTGATAGAACTGCCATTATGATCACCCGATCCTTATCAATAATTTGTTCACATCCTTTGTCTTCAAGCCATGCCCATTCAAAATGAAATCTCCTCCTCCATTTAACACTTCAATAATGATATAATTCAAGATGTTGCAAGATGTGATCTAAAACTCCCATTACCTCATTGAAAACTATTGCTCTTGGAAACATATCACGCCATTTAAACATACGCAATACCCTATCAAGCCTACATCTATAAAAGCATCCTTGTCTTTGTAATTCCACCATGTATATTTAAGGCCTATAAACTCCAAATCTTTCAAACCACAATTAATACAAGTCTCACGAAAATCTCTCATATGTGTTTCATTCCGCCCAATACTAGACTTGGCAATTCATGTTTTCATGTCTTAAATGTGTCAAATATGATTAGACACAAAACATATTAAGGTTAAACACAAACACGACACGAATACTATTCGTGTCTTGAATTTGAAACACGTACACGTATACGTTTAATAATCGTGTAACATGACACGACACGACATGACACGATTAACACATTTGTTAAACGTGTCAATATATGACACAGCACGATTAATAACATGTTTAACACAATTAAATAAAAATATTTATAATTAAATATAATTTTATTAGTTAAATTTAAAATCAATAATTATAAAAATAATTATAACAAAACAAAATAACAATAACATCAAATATAACAAAACAAAATTCAAAATTAGGGTTTGGGTATGACATAATTACATTATTATCTTTATAAAATTTAAAAATCTTATTAAAATAATTGTTTAAAATTATTTAAGTAAGGCTAAAACAATCTTTGACTATTAATTTTTAACAAGTTGATAAACGTGTCATGTATACACGTTTAAATATGATAACATGATTAAACACGTTTATACGTTTAAATACAATAACACGATTAACATCATTAATTAAACGTATTTTAAATGTGTTACTCATGTCAGACATGATTAGACACGAAGTATGTTAAAGCTAAACTTAAACATATTTAACCCCGTGTCGTGTTAACGTGTTGTGTTTAAAATTGTTAGGTCTACCCAATACCACCAACTTGCTCATCTGCATAAAAAACCTCATTAATATCTCTCATGCAAAGCCAAGGGAGTTGTGATTACGAACTCAAACGATTCCAACTCAACTTTTTGCCTTTAGCACACGAGCTGCCATAAAAACTAGCAATCTTCCATCTACAATTTCTAGTAGCAATCTCCGTATCAATATGGTTAATTGAATACGACTTAACAATCAATTCTATGTCCCTCAACAAAAGCAACGCCAAACCACCTGATTTACCCACAACATTTTTTGTCAGACAATAATCCATACCAAACAACAATTTCAACATTTCCATTTTACTCTTGTTCTTCTTAGTTTCCATTAAGAACACAATATCGAGATTATGACTTCTCAAATATTTGAGGAACAATTGAACTGTCCAAGGGTTCTTGAGCTCTCAGCAATTCCAACACAAGATTCTCATTTATTCAGGCAGTGTCGATCGTTTAGACTATTTTACACTACCGTTTCAAACAAACTAACATCTCTAGTCCTTATTTTCTTCAATACCTCCATCTTCTTGGATTTAGAATATGAATTTTTCCTTTTACATTTACATGCCATGTTCTAGTTATTATAAGTCTTATCAAATGGGTCCCATATCTCCTTAACTTTATTAGTTGACACCATTACCTATTTTCACTCTTGATTGATGGTTCTTATCAAGATCAATAAACACGGTTTCACAAGGTGCAATATGTCGAGAACTGCCACTACCAAGAAGCCATTCACTATTATTAATGTGACTTTATGAATCTGAGTGAACCATGAACAACACTTTTTCTGCTAATTCTGAGTTTTCATTAGACTGTGCAAGTTTATCTTCAATTATTCTATTCTTACAAACTTTATCAGTATGTCCTAGTTGACTGCATATTTTGCATTTTGCATTTAGCTTAAACCAGCAAAAGTCATCTGTATGATTTCTTTTCTTGCAATAGGAACACAACTTGAACTTACTTTTCTTGTTTGAATATTGACCAATCTGAGTAGTCTTCTTATCTTTGTCTCTATAATTCTTCTTGGTAAATGCCTCAGCTTTTGTAGCTTTATCTCTGGCTAATATTCTCAGTTCAGCAGCTTGCAGAGCACTAACAATTTCTATAATTGAAATGTTTGGCAGATCCTTTGATTGTAACAGGGATGCTATTGTAGCTTCAAACTTCCTTGGTACGCTATTGAGAATCCTTTCAGCTACTCGAACTTCTTTAAACTCTTCACCAAACAATTTTATCTGGTTAGCAAGCTTAAGTAACCGATCAATATATCCTTTCACTGACTAACTCTCCTTCATTCGCTTCATATCAAAGTGCCTTCTCAACTTCTGTGCCTGCATGTGTCTTGTTCTAGATGTCTTAACATATTCTTCTTATAACTTAATCCAAGCTGCTTTAGCTGTTTCACACTCCATAATTTTGCTGAAAATGTCCTTTGATATAGCAGACTGAATGAATGAAAGAGCCCTGAACTTCTTTGCAATCTCTTTTTCATATTGCTTGACTTGTGCAACAGAGCATTATCCCTTGGTACTTGCAGCTCAACATCTTGTTCAACAGCATTCCATAGATTATAACCTTTCAAATAAGTCTTCATTCTCACAGCCCATACACCATAATTGAAGCCATCAAAGACCGATGGAGGTTGTTGAGTTATATTAAGTGTTGTCATTATAACAATGGACTAGTCTAGAAACAAGAGGTTAAAAGAAGACCACTAAGAACTCAAGAGTATTAAAAGAAGGTTGTCTAAAGTCCTACAAGAGTCAGGAATTGCTTTGATACGATGTTGATGTCATGATATATTACTATAACTTAAAACAGAGAGAAGCTTGAAGAGAACTAGTGAACTGATAAGCAAAACATGGTATTTATATCAGTACATGATGATCACACAATGATCATATATATTACAAGATGTTAAAGTGTATAACACCTGTAACAACTGCTTAACAGGTGTTCAACTAAGATGAAAACAACGCAACATTATACTATCCTAACATCAGAGGTATTGACAACAAGTAAGCATACAAGGCACTGATTATGTTATCAAAATGCTTGCACGTCTCAAGTTTTTTATGTGAACTTGAGACCACAACTATTATCATTTTTATTTTTCCCATCGTTAACCGTACGAGTTTTACCTGTATCTTTCCACTGCATACTCCCTTAAACACAATCTCTATTGCTTTTTTGCTCATCAGCGTAACTAAGAAATTCCCATACTGCTTTGCAACTTCTTCCCCATTTTCAGCTTTGCAGGGATTCATGCATTCAGTTTCATTATGGCTCATAACTCCACATCTATAGCAAAATCTAGGAAGTCTTTCATATTAAAAGGTAATCCATTTAACTTCGTTTTCATCCAATGAAAGAAACATTCCTCTCCGCAGGGGTTAATTTAAGTCTAGTAGTACCCAAATTCTCATGAAACTATCTCTTAGATCACCATTTTCACCATCAACCTTATAACCCAATTGTGGTAGCCATTTCTTTATCCATGAACCTTAGTGGTAGTCTCGTCACATGAAGCCAAATCTCCTCTTTTCCGAAATCAACCTCTTCAAGCTCCATAAACTCCGCATCAAACTCTTTCAAAACCATAAGATTTTTGTCAAACGACCACATCCTTCAATCTCTTACTTTTTCATAATCTCCCTTATCATCAAAATTAAACAAAAAATTATTGTCTCTAATCTCCCTTTCGTCTTCCATAACCCTTTTAGGGTTTTGATCATTACATTCTTATTTATTTTTCGTCTTTTCCATACCGAACCAAGCAGGTAATGGCACTTACATTTTATCAATGGATTAGAACTTGATTCTCTATTAATACGAAATTAACATGCTTCATCCTTAGATAACTTAAAATTTTTCCACTTTTTGTTGATATCTTCCATCTTGTTATGTCAGCCTTTAGTAAACTAATCTCTAACCCTAATCCACACCAGCCAAAACCCAAAAATCAAATTTAATAGCCACCCTTATTTTACCCTAAAACAAGACGTAGGCTCTTATAAACCTTAGGTTTAGAAAGACATTAATCTTTAAGTCTAAGTCAATTTTCTATTCATGTTATATTAATAAAGAATATGATCTTTCATACCATACACATATATTTGACTTTATCAAAACGCAAAACAACAATGTTAAGTAAATTTCACTCTCAAATTCCACATCAACAATTCAAAAATGAAACTAAAAACATTTTTAAAAAAGTATAAATATTTAATTTAATGAGAAATGTAAGCATCTCAAAGAGTCGGACTCAAATTTGAGATGGTGCCACAATTAGTGCGGCTAAAAAGTCATGTGCCACGATAAAGTCAAGACTAGCAAAAAGTAGTTTTGTTTTTTTAATTAAAGTAAGGTCAATAAAGTAAGTGGGGGGTATGTGATGTCTCTTTCCCATTCAATTTCTTTCTACTACGTTGATCCTCTACAAGGCCATTTTCTTTTGGGCTCTTTTCTTTACAATTTAATTTCCTGTCAAACTCCATATCTCCACCCACAATACAAAACCCTCCTCAATAAAAACATTAAAAAGTAATAATTTTAATTTTTTTTAATTTTGCAAGACAAAAAATTAAGAGTCGAATTTAAGTTTTTAAACAGAAATATATATACATTGATTATTGAGTCAAAATTCAAATAAATTTTTATTATTTTGTTACATTCAATCAAACTTTTGTATTTTTATTTGGATTAAATTGGCTCTTTTAACTAATTATTTGATTGATTGTCGTTAATCAAAAACGTTACTTATCACTTATTATTTTTATACCACATGGTACTAACATATTATAATAAATGATGATGGACAAGATAACATGACTACATGATATTTTTCACCCTTCATGTTAGCATCACATGATGTCATAATAAACGATGATGGACAAGATAACATGATCACGCGATATTTTTCATCTTCCATGTTAGCATCAAATGAGTATAAAATGACAAATGATGTTTTAACCAATAATAATAAATCACATGTTAATTATATAGTTATATTTGACTCAAAATAAAAATATAACAATTTAATTAAATATAAATAAAAAATTATTAAAACTTTTTTAATAATTCAAAAATCTTTTAAAAACAATATCTGTCAAAGATAGACTTGACAATCGTGTTTTCGTGTCGTAAACGTGTCAGACACGATTAGACACGAAACACGTTAAGGTTAAATATGAACACGACAGGTTTAATATTCATATCTTAAATTTAAAATATGTACACATATACAGTTAATAAATATGTAACACGACACGACACGATTAACACGTTTATTAAACGTGTTAATATACGACACGACACGATTAGCACGTTTACTAACATGTCAATATACGACACGACATGATTAATAACACATTTAACAAGATTAACACGTTTAACATGATTAAATAAAATATTTACAATTAAATATAGTTTTATTATTTAAATTTAAATCTATAATTATAAAAATAATTATAACCAAACGAAAATAATAATAATATCAAATATAATAAAATTTATATAAATATAAATGTTATATTGATAGTTTATTTGTCTTAGATATCCTATTTAATTTTTTAAGGTAAATTTATTACATTTTTAATTTTATTTCTTCTTTGTCGACTTAATTGATTTTAATTTAACCTTAGTTATTTTTTTAAAATTTATATCACATCCTTTAATTTATTAGGACCCAATTGGTTTTCATGTTGGTCTACTTATGCTTATTTCTGTGACACATCACCGAAAAAAAAAATTCAAATTTGGTTTTTAGTATCCAATTGAGTTTTCAACCCATAAAAAATACCTTTTTAAAGGGGCATTTTTAAAAATAGCCCTTAAAGATAAGATGTTTTCAAAAATAACCCTTTATAATTTTAACTATTTTTAATCAAGTTGGATAAAATTACCCATAATGAAATTACACGTTATAAT
>NC_030858.1:30033029-30156165 GCF_000208745.1 Theobroma cacao
AATATATATATATATATATATATATATATATATATTTTCTTATCTTATAAAATTACCATGCCAAAAATCTGGATTAACTTATCAAACCACTTTTCATAAACCAGAATTCTCTTAAAATGAACCAGTCTAAATCAGGATTTGAATCCAATATTTCTTAGCTAGAGTTTCAAATTCTGACGTGTAAGATATATTTTCAACATAATAAGTTTGAACTTAGAAAAGGAAAGAAATGAAGCAGAAAGCAAGGTCATCGTATTCAACCAAAACACCTTTTGCAAAATATTCTACCCCATCCTTGAAGACAAAAACATTTGGTGAGGCCAAACACATGTTTTGCTAAAGCAAAATGCCATCAGATGAGTGCTGGAGCATACAGAGTTGAAGTTGGAAATTGATCTTCTTTTTGTTATTGTATCGTTTTTCTATGTTTTAGTTTATTTTTTAATTGAAAAAAATGAATTCGAACTCTACTTTGTATCTAAGAGATCATCCACTAAATAATAAAATAAATGTACTTATTTGTTGTTTGCTTCTTTATTAAAAGCATAAAAATCCGTCTGCTTAGTTCATTAATTCGTCATTTTCACTATTGTATATCTACAAAAGTCAATCCCCACAAGATTCATGCAGCATCCCAAAAAATGTTTTTGTCACCATTTGTTTAATCATCAACAACACCTCCTTGTGTACAAGGAAAAGATTAGCATCTTCATTTTTTTTTTCATATAATTTCCAGTGTCTACTCAAACTAAGTTTCCAATAATGAATGTCCTCCACTTTAGTATTCTCCTAATGTATCAGATACTACAATGGAGGGGGAAAAATGAAATAAAAGTCAAATAACCCATTTTCAGTCTTAAGAAGGTTCTTTTCAGCCTCTTTCTAGTGGCCGACCCAAGATTCCAACGCTCAAGGATGGCACATGTTTTGCAGTAAATCCAAGGCCATAATAACTCCTCTAGACCCCACTTTTTGGCACCCTCTCCAATTGTGGCCATTGATGAATGAATGATTTTAGATTCCTCCAATTGAATCAAGTTGAAAATTTTGGGTATTCACTACATGGTATGTGCCACAAGGGCTCACATCTACCAAAAGGTCATTGATCATATGTGGACCATGTATGGATGATGACAGATCTCAGACCCATCACCATGTCTTTCTGAGATGAACTCTTTTAAAAGGATTGCCTCTAAGGAAATATGACGTTAGGAAAAAAAAAAAAAAAACCCCCTTAATCAGCCCAACTTGTAATGTGTCTCTTTCATTTACAAATAACCATAGAAAACTAGTAACATCATTACCTCAGCTGACACATAGTCAAATGCATCCTATAAATTTGTAAATGAAAAGATACAAGTATTCTACTGAAAAACATTCACGATTATATGCTTGGAATCAAGTAACCAATGACCCTTACCGGCCAATGGACCCCACGAGTATTGATCTGAGAGGCTGTTAGTTGTAAAGTCATTTGATCATTTGAGCAGGATGGACTCACCTGAATGCAACATGTACAGTGAATCTATTCCTTGGTATAGAGTTAGTACAGGAAGTTTCAAGAAATGGATCTGCTTTATAAAAGCAGGCAAGGATGTTCCACCACCATCATGTTTACCATACTGGTTAAACTTTAAACACAGCAATTAATTAATACAAGACTGACACAAAGTCGTTATAATTAGGTAAGAAAAAGGATCACTAGCTGCAAACAACACATGCAGAGTAAAAAAGAAGTTAAACAAAACCTACAGATAAACTTGGCTTTGCTGTTGTTTACCACAAGAGAGTTGACAAATAAAGATGCCCAGCAATACGGGTGGTTACAATCTAGGAAATCTGTATATGTAATTATTTCTCTGCTCTTTCATGGACCCCCACCACCTTCCTTCCTGGCTCTCATGGCAATAGAGAGGCCATGAAAGGAGCAGTTGTCCTTCCAAATTTGATGGTTTGTCCTTTTTAAGTACTTGACAATCGCCTTTTCGACTATGGTCCATATGGGGCACCACAAACTGTATAGAACCAACCTAACTTACCCATGACACAATCAGCATATCTTTGTTTGAAGGAGTTCTGTTGTCTCCGGCTTCCTCTTCCCTTGTTTCAGGTTCTTCAGCTACCATGTCTATATTCCATTTAATAATTTTCATTTGGGTCCGTCTGTCGATAAGCGACCTTGTCCTTCTTACTTCTGCCTCATGTTGCCCACACTTTGTTCAACAAACAAGTCGACAGTTCGAGCAGAAAACAGATCGGTTCTGGGAGTTTCGAGAGCAATCTAACAGCTGGGTTGAAGTGAAACCTCCTGTTGATCTTGTATCTTGTGTTAATGATAACTGTACTAAAGTGGGCTTGATTGATCAAACAACAAAAGCCAAAGAAGAGGACTTACAAAAAGAAAAAGATCCTTCTAAACAAAAGAAGCATTTAAAAACGAAGGAGGGTGATATAGGAGAAATAGAGGAGAACTGTTGGACAGTTTTGCCTCAAAGAAAAAGAATTTCTTTGACTAAAATGTCAGAAACATCCATTTGGGTCACAGGTGAAAGTGGGTCTATCTATGAGAGGTTCTGGAATGGAGTTCAGTGGGTGATAGCACCACATGACTTGCAGATGTCAGCAGGTCGTGCAATCTCTGTTTTGATAGTTAACCAGACAATTCTTGCTATCTCAGAAGAAGGAAATCTATATCAGGTACCAATAAGCACCAGTTGCTTCAAATTTACATTTGATGAAACATTATGAACTATGCAGGATCATATAGTCAAACTTCATCACAACATATTACAATATTTCTATGCAAGTATAGAAACAACACTAGAATCAAACATCCTACTCAATTTTTTCTCCCCTTCCCTTCAATTTTGTTTTATTAGTTGCCTACTTATCCTAAAGTCTGGTGGGAGAAAGATTGCAATTTGGATGAGATGAATTTCTTCTCATGGTAAGTGAACAAAATGATTTCAACTAAACAATATTTAAATTATTTTTCCCCTTGTATAAGTGCCTCTTATTAGAAAGTTTCTTCAATTTTCTGATGAGTACTTTAAGGCTAGTTATACAGGCACAAGATTAGAGTAAGGAGTCATGTTAGATGAGAGTTGCACCATAGAGCAGAAATAAAGCACGCACATACAACCACTGTGATCATCATGCATAAAAAGAACACCATGTAGTCTAATGTCAATTCTCCTGAAACCAAGGCCTGTAGGAAATGAATCCAGCAGTGTTTTGCAAATACATATAATATGAATGGAGGATCTCAGGCACCAGTGCTATCAGAATAGACTCCAATCTACCTAACAGGAAATAAAGCCAACACCTAGGCAAAGCACTTACTTTTACAGGGTGATTGGACAGACACAGGGGGAGTAGAAGAGAGTAGAGTGAAAAGGAGCAAAAGGTTTACTCTAAACCGTTTGAAGGTGAACCAATGTACTAAACCCTGAAAAACTCACTTCTTAAAATCTCTCAAATCAAATGATTTTAGAGTAAAATAGTCCACTTTGATGATCTCAGCTTGTTATCCCCTTTTTAGCCTACAAATTTTATTTCAACAATGATTCTAATTCGGGTTACTGTTGTAACTGAGCATAATCTTGCTAGTTATGACTCTCATTCCAAATAAGGCAGAAGTGCTATCATAGTCTACTTCAAAATTTAAACTAAAACCCCATTTTCAACATTTTGAATCCATACCCACAATGAGATAGCATACAGCAGCATCCAAAAGGGACTTACTTAGATTGTGACCACAAGGGTTCCTTTGCTGCTATTATTGGCTGATTTATCCTCTTTCTTTTTTTCAGATGCAACTCGGTGACAGCTCACAGCCAATTTGGGTGGAGTTCAAACCTGCATTCAATCAAAGTACAAATAAAGAAGCAGAACAGAGTTCAGTAGTTCAAATAAAGTCTGGTACTGTTACAAATGATGGGCTGTAAGTACATTAATTCAATTTCGAGGTTTTTTTGCTTCAGGGAATAATACATAATGGAGGATCGTTGTGTCTCTACCAATAATTCCTTTATTTTTCTGAACTCAATGCAGGAGAGTTTATTTCTGCACCAAGAATGGCTTGTTGCTGGAACTGAGTGAGGTTGAGCCTCTAAGGTAGAACTTTTTTCTTTCAAAATCTAAATGCAAGTAGAGCCCTTCATTTGTTACTGCCATTGATGCCTCAAGTTTCATACTCATATGCCAGTCTCTATAGATGAGATGTTGATTTCAATAGGAGACTCTAATATTCAATTGGGAATATGTGCTGTAAACATAGAACAGGTGGGAGAATCATGGCCGACCACCAGGAGCAGATGTTGCAGCAATAGCTGATGCGGCGACTGTTAGAACAGAAGTAGTATATACAATAAGGTGCTCTCTCTCTCTCTCCATAAGTACAATAAGGTGTTCTTTTTTGACCAATACACAACTCAGAGTTAGCTAGCTGAAAAGTATTATCAAATGAAGAAATCAATGCACAACAAAAATAAAGTAGTCACCGAAACAAGCTCCTAACATCTGACGGAAAGAGTTATGTGTGAGTGTCGTGATGTTTATGTATGCTGTCATCAGAGTATAAGTTATAATCTGCCCTTCATTTTAAAATTACCAAAGTGAGCTAAACATGAAATGGTGCAACAGCTCTACAGGTGATCTCTATGAATATGATAAGAGCTCGAGGCCATCATGGAAGAAACATCTACACAGTGAAGAAACAGCAGAGGATGGTTCTCTGATACCATTAAAGGGGTGTACCATACATGGCTTTAGTGGAGATCACTCTGTGTCCTTGTTTCTGCTAACACAGGTACTCTGCATAAACAATTTACGCTCTCACATATCACCAATACTTACAGACTAATTACACATTAGAGCACCCCAAAAATGTGTACTTGTCCTATTATCCTACACTTGATGTCATGTCTTACAAAATTCCTTAAATATACAGGGGGGTATGTTGGTAGAGAGACGACTGCATCAAAGGAAATGGAAATGGATAAGCCACGGAAGTCCAGAAGCCCATCACCTCACATCTATTACTCCCCCACTGGAAGATGAGCCAAAAGAAAGGTTCTTGCCATTGTTTCTCACTACATCCACTGGATTGGTTTTTGAGTATCGAATACAGAAACATTCAGGTAAGTCAAGTAGTGTTGTAAAGCAACCAATAACTCTTCTCTTCGGTTTTCTTTTTCCTCATTCTGAATTACATCAGAGTATTTTTCTTGCTTTGATTATGATCAAGAAACAAGTTAAAATATGTGGACATGAGACAAACTGATATAGTCCATCAAAAAAAGTAGAAAAGACATAACAAGATTTAGAACGCCACAACTAAATGTAACTGCAAAATGTAGAAACCAATAATATGAGATGCTTCCACATCGATCTATACATATGCCAAAATTCAAGTATTGTCTTAGTCACTTCCTATATATTAGAGCAATCACCTATTGAAAAAAAGATGAAGAAGCATGAAAAGGACTAAGAAAAACACGTCTCAAGGGGCCATGACAGCAGATAATTTAGCAAGTCAAAATGAGTGAGCAGATGATAAAGCAATCAGAATTAAGTTCAGCAGTAAAAGAAATTTCAAAAAAATAAACACAACTTCCAATTCAGTGAGTTTAATTGAACAATGAAGATGACTCAAATATCAGCCACAAAAAACCTTTTACCTACAATAGAAGGCTCTAAGTTCCTAGAACTAAATTCACTTGCAAAAACTCTAAAAGGCAATCGTGGAGAACAAATGAGGTTGTCCTTTTTTATATACCAGGAATTCTGGAAATCCAAGGCTTTTATTGTATGAGACCTCCAAGCAAGGTAGGATAAATGCATGAAATTTAATGTAGTCTTACAGTAATGATGCATTTGCATGACCTGCTATTTACAATTTTCAAGTAAATCTAGTGACAATACTACATCTTTGATGTAACTTGTGTATGTGAAGACAGGTACAGCTCAAGAGAACCAAATTTCAGAAGCATGGCTAAATCATATGCATCCACCAAACACAAAAGTTGCAAGAGGTATTGCTGGACTAAAATTTCAACTTGGCAGGACAATGTTTGTACTGGATGATGGTAGACTTGCAGAGTTACACATACCTGGCCTAGGTGGTGAAAATTCAGGACCGACGCATCAATTTAACATGCGAAAGAAATCATCATCTAAGTATGTTTGGTCAATATTGGATGCCCCTGAGACAGAAGGATGGAATGCAGACTATTGTACAGAAGAACGTGGACCTATGAATTGCATAGCAGGTATAAAAGATGAACCAAATGATTCAGGAACTACAAGATTACTGACAAGGAGGAGAAAGGGTAACAAAGCACAACAGGAGTACTTATCTCTACGCACATCCAGGAGTAGATTAGTGAAAACATCAGAAGAAAATAATTTCCCAGACAACTGGATCAACTCAAACTTCCGATTAAGGGTGATGTACGGAGGCATATCATTCTTTGTAATAACAGATGGTGGTTTAACCTTCGAATATCTTTATACTGAAAGTGTATGGCTCTGGTTAAGACATGATCATTCAACACCTATGAGAGGAGCCCTAGGAAACTACAATGGAAGTTTATTTTTTGTTGACATGTATGGAACCTTGCTTATCAGAGAAAGCAGCAACAATGAGCTAACATGGATAAATTGCACTGCAATGAGGAAGGGAAGGCAAGTTATTGGGGGCCCTCCTTGGGATGGTATGCCAGGTAAAAATATGAAAGTCACAGCAGAAGATGCACTGTTCTTTGTGAGCAAAAGCGGAAGGCTGCTGCAGTTCACAGTAAGTTAAAATGAGTAAGGCAAACAGATTAGTTACATCATGATTTGTTTTGTTTATTTTTTTCTCCTGGAAAAAAAATGAAAATAAAAGAGCAAAAGGGCAGGATAACAACAATGCTACTTTCAGTTGTCAGGGGCAACTGAGAAATGCTAGTTATCTATCAAAGTGTAAAATGTAAAATTTAACACTCCAAACATAGTTCCAGTATCTAGACTTCAAAAACTAGAGATGCTGATTCTTTGTACTGTTCCCAAAGTGTTGCACTAACCAACATCCTTAACTATCATGTAGGTTGCCCTGAGGCAGTTCAAATGGAAAGATTGCGGAAACCCTCCAGAAACCAAACTTGCATGCATAATAGATCAAGAAATATTCAGGGAAAATATAGTGTTTGTTGTTGGAAGAAATGGCCGGCTCTACCAGTATAACAAAGTGACTGAGTTGTGGCATGAGCATCACCAATCTCAGCATTTGGTTCTGTCCAGGTTGCCAGGAACTGCTATGAGGCCATCATTGTTGTCACTAACAGGCTCACTTTTCATGCTTTCAGAAGATGGTGGACTAGTTGAATATCACTGGAATGCATGGGATGGTTGGAACTGGGTGGAACACGGCACTCCATGCAAAGATGTTACCTTGGTTGGTCCACCCGGCCCATGTTTCGAAGGCAATCAACTGTTTTTGATTGGTTCAGACGGAAACTTATACCTAAGGTACATGGACCAATTGACATGGAGATGGAAAAACTGTGGCTTCCCACGTAATGGAGACAAAGATCAAACAGAAACGGGAGCCCATGATGCACAGCAAGAAGTTTGTATCGATAACGATATCACAGCTAGTTTAGGTAACAATATGGAGAATCCAAATGATCCCCACAGAAACTGTGACCCCAAGGTTTGTATCCAGCTATCCACACACCAACTTACTAGTTATTCCTACAAGTCTACAGCAAATAGTGATAAACCAAACTGATTTATAAAATCTGTACAAATCATACAGGTTGCTGCTACAAGACCAATTCCATTCTCTGAAGATACAGTTATCTTTGAGCTAAAAGATGGCAGAGTAAGCAATCAAAACCACATTCCATCCTTGTTTCTAATTTTCAACATCTTATTAATTATCCCAAGTAACCAAAAACATAGTCACACAAAGTATATCATAATCACAAACTCCATAAACATTTCATTCAGACAAAAATGCAATCCAACTCAAGTAAAGTTGCTTCTATCATTTGCTTCAAGTTTCCCAAAAAAAAAAAAAGAATCTGTGGGTTTTCATTGCCAACGTGTAACTTACTTTCATGGCGGAAAAAGTATGAAGGCAAACCTTAGTAAAGAAATAAATAAAGAGTAATAAGCTAATGGAAATTATGAAATGGTGCAGTTGGCGGAAATTCAAAATGTTGAAGACACGCAATGGGTTTGGGTACGGATCATCGGCACTCCAACAAGCTTATGCACAGCAAGTTATTGGACTGCTTTGGCAGCATGAAAATTTATACCCGCAAAAATATATGAGCTTTTTCTTCTTTCTTTTTTACTCTTACGATTATTACGTGGCAGCACTGATTAGAACTTGGGAATAAATTTGAATGTATATTAAAAAATGCACAAAACTACAAAAATTTACACATATAGACAAATCGTAATTTTAGAATTTTACCTTTTCGGATGCAAATCTTTTTTTTCGATTTTGTGTTTATTTTCTGTCTCTATTCCAAAATCATATCATCTACTCCAATTATTGAAATCAATATTCTATCATAATTATAAATACCATAAAATATATTATGATATTAATAAAAAAGGATATATTTAATTAAATATTAAAAATAAAATATATCATGTCAGTACAATTATATCATAACATATATATATATATATATAATTATTTTATATGTATAAATATTTTTTTTTCATAACTTATCTAATGAATACTCAAAATTAAACAAAAAAAAAAGAAACGAAGAGCAGGAAAAAAAAATCAGAAACCAAGAAAAACCGTCGAGTGTGCCTCCATTTCTTTGTGGATTGAAAGTAGAAGATTGAAGGTAAGGAAGTTTGGTTGATTGGTGCGATCTGATAAAACATTCTTGCTTCCGACAGATTTTAGTTTCAAGTCCCTCAGTTTTCTTTTCTTTTCTTTCCTTCCCCTTTCCTCTGTCTTTTTAATCTCTTTCACGGTTTCTTCCCTTTGAGCATTTTGATTCAGATTTTGAAAGTTCGGTTCCGTGTTTCTCTTCTCTTCGCTTCTTGGATTCAAGGGATAGATGTGTAACTTCTTCGATTCTGCTCTATTTCTCTCTCTCTGAATCCTTTTTTTGGGATTTTTACAATGATAGAAGCTTCTAATTTAACGTCTTCAATGGAATCATATTATCTTTTTTTTTAAAAAAAAATTACGATTTTTCTTTGCGTTCATTCTTACTTATTTTCTTCTTTTAAAACTTAAAAAGCCAAAAAGTGTCATCGTTTTCAGGCCTGTTGTTCCTTTTTTTTTTTTCTTGTTTGTCTGCAAAATCCGTTAACCGAACATCAATGGTGGTTTCTGGAGATAGTACCAGTAGTGGGCTAAAAACGACGACGTTTTGGGGGTGGTTGTTGGTGGGAATCGGATCCGTCGTCTTGCCTGGATTTCTCTTCACTGCTATGATCTCGAAGCTTCTTCCGCCGTCAAATAATCATATTTTTGCAGCCATCCAAAACGACAGGTAATATAAATATGTCATTTTTATCTTCTTTAATTTTCCGGATATTTATGTTAAGGTTGCAAGGAGTTAAAGGTTGTGTTTGGATAATAGAGAATGAGAGGAAAATATGAAAATAATGAACTGGAAGAATTTTTTTTTTCTTTCGTTTTTATTTATTTTTTTTTTTTGAAGTTCACTTTGTTATTATTAATTTTTAAATTTTTAGAAGTAAAAAGTAATAAGCTTCCTTCAGAATGTGAAACTAAATATTACTAAGTTATTTTGAAAAGGATTTTATTTTTGTGTAAAAAATTATGCTTGGTAATACGTTAGTAGTACATTTTAATCAACTTAGGTTATTTTTAAATTGATGGAAGGTATTACAAATAAAAGTAACAAATCAAAAGGAATTTATTCTGTTTATAATTTGCTAGCTTGTAGTATAATCTGATACATGTTTGAACAGAGAAGTATGGAGATCAATTATGTTGGTGTCATTTTCCCTGGCTTATAGTTTCTTATTAGGTTTATCCTTTCCATTTCAATGACTTTGGCTATGTTGGCATGCTTTTATCTGCACCTCATACTATACACTTTGGTTTGCTTCCCAGTTTGCTGATGTTTGGCTGTTGCCTGCGCTTTAATATTTGATGTCTGGGCTATACTGGCTATGCATGATGCATGACATTCTTATCTTCTGTTGGTAAATGTATAGTTGGATATTCTTCTAGCCTTTAAAATATGGCAAAGCAGATGCATATTTGTTCATATCTGCCTTATGTAAAGGGGAAATGAAAAACTGGGGATGTGACGGAAAAGAGAATGGCTCGTAAGGGAAAACACTCTGTGATTAGTGTTCCTTGGAGTTCAACTTCTCCTTTTACATGAATTTTATGGCTTGTATGAAGGACCATGGTGGATGCATTTTTCAACTTGACAGATATCTTTCTAACGTGTTGATGATTGATCAAATTAGTATTCCTTGAAGCAGCCAGACAAGAAATCACCGTCAAGATCATTTGGGATAGTTTGCTTTTATGATATGAGTGTTTCGGAGGTAGTGGTGTAGTTCTATTACCTGTTTACCAAGGCAAAACGAATTTACCTTGTGCTTGGCCGCTACTTGAAACATGTTACAAAAAAATTTTCTTTGCAGAAATTTAAGATTCGCAGATTTATTATTATTACTATTAATAAGGTTAAAATTTGAAGTCCCTATATATTTTCCTTGATTTTTGCTTTGCTTTGCTTTGCTTTGTTTAACAGGTATTACTGCTACTTGGTGCCCTTGACACTTCCAGTTCTTGTGGTTGCTGTATATTTCCATTGGCTTAGCATGAAATTATTTAAGCATGCATGACATCTGTGGCAACCACCAATGAGAGGAAGACTGAGGTAGTTTGCTCCATAATGGCGACTCTGGACATATGAGTGATAGAGAGTGTTTTTGTTCTTCTTGTTGTTGTTTTCTTGTGTGTGTAAATAGGAAGTTAGCAGGTAGTAGAGCTAAATTAGATGGAACATATTAGAGACTCTTATAATAATTCTGTCTTTGCTGTTTGATATGTAAGTCTCATTTGTAGTCACAATGCAATGAGAAGCTTTCATTTGTTTGCTTCAACTGCTTATATATTAAATCCAATGCTCCAAAAAGAGTGATCTTCAGTCCTTTCCTCTAGTTTATTCCCCATTGGATAGAGTTTCCCCAATTTCTTTTCATTACTCTACTTGTTTCTGATCCTTTTATATGTCCCCAGCTCAAAATAGCTATATTGAAGATTCCATGCCTATGAGGTCCAAAAATTCAATAGATTGTAATTATTTGAACTGATGGTGAAAAGTATGGAATGAGAAATTTAGTCTTCTCTCTTGTCATTAGTACCTGGAAAGCATTCCCTTTTGTCTTGACCTTCCCCCTCTTTTTTTTTTTTTTTTTCTGCATTGAAAAGATTTGCTGGACTGAATTACTCCTTTTACCTTTTGAAAGATGCACCACCCTTTGTAATCAGTGATGATTGATTATGAAATAATCTCACCACTGTAGTACTGTCCACTCTTTCAAGTTTCACCCACCCTTCTTGTCTCCATCAACCACCATCAAAAGCTTGACATCTTTCTTTTCCTTGCCTTTTTTTTTTTGTGGTAATATGCTGTCATTCATTGTTTTTAGTCAAGCTGTTACCCCCACCAATGAAAAAGTACAAATCCATGCACATCTCTTTAATTAATCTTCTTCCTATTTTGCAGAAAAGATGGGCCAATTTGACATTAAAGTCATATAAGCTAGAAAATACTTCTTTCCTTCATTTGGCTCTGAACTTTCTTTTTTTCATTTCACTGTTCTTTTCTTTCCCTTTCTCAGGCCACAGAATATGTTGTTTGTTTCTGTCCCTCTCAGCAAACTCTCTCTCTCTCCAAAATTGGCACTGCCATTCTAGTTGCTGCAAATAGAACACGTGTCAGAAGGCAACCCTTTATCATTTTCACAAAAAGATAGATTTCAATTCCATTTGTCACTTTTTTATTGGCTGATGTGCTACATGCAGACATGGCAAAATCCAATCCATAAAAAGATAAGCTATTTATGTAGCTCCACAAGTACTTTACCTGTGTTCCAACAGTTTACAGCTCCATAACCTTATCCCCCCACCCAAAATGGCCATTTCCAGTTCTCCAGACTGGTCCTTGGCTTCAACTGATTCCTACACATCGAAAACCAGAAAATTTGGTCTCTTTTCATCATGCAAAACCCTTCACTTTGTCTCCTTCCCCACCTCCAACCTTCCATTATTCCACATCTACTCCTCAGGCTGTCCATCTCCTATCCTAGAGGATGCATCAACCAATGTGCCCAGCACCAAATTGGAACTTAAATTCCAAGGTTCTCAACAGTTCTCTCTTCCGGATTTGGATAACTTAAATAGTTTTTTGTGTGGGTTATTGCAAGATACTCAAAATGAACGACTAGCATATGATTACTATGAGAAAGCAAAACGAAGGCCAGGGTTCATACCAGAAAAACCAATGTTACAGCTTCTAATCAGGTACTTGGTCCAATCCAAGAAATGGGATTTAGTTATGTCTCTTTCAGAGGATTTTAAGCATTACCATGTCTTGCCTGATAGTTATACTTGTTCAAGATTAATTAATGCGTGTATTAGAGCTAGAAAATTCAAGGTTGTGGGGACTTTGCTTCAAGTGTTTAAATCAGATAAGGTAGTTGCTCTCATTGCATTTAATTCAGCGATGGCAGGTTATAATAAGTTGCACATGTTTAGAAGCACAATTGCTGTATATGAAACAATGAAATTCAATGGAATTTTTCAGGATGCGGAATCTTATTGCCAGATAATGGAAGCTTATCAGCACCTTGGTGATATGGACAAAGTTGCAGCATTCTTTGATGAATTTGAAAGTAGGAAGTTAGATTTGACACCAGCTGCACCTCGTGTTTACAGTATCCTATGTGAGTCATTGGGGAAATCAGGTCGAGCTTATGAAGCTCTTGAATATTTCAGAGACATGACAAAGAAAGGAATTCCTGTGAGTTCTTCGGTTTACTCTTCCTTGATACGCTCATTTGCGAGCATTCGCGATTTAACTGTGGTCGAAGAACTATTCAAAGAGGCGGCGGAGAGGAGGATGGTAAGGGATCCAGAAGTGTTTTTGAAACTTGTATTGATGTACATAGATGAAGGGTTGCTAGAAAAAACTTTGGAAATTGTGAGGGTGATGGAGGATGCCAACATAAAGGTTTCTGATTGTATTTTTTGTACAATAGTCAATGGCTTCTCCAAAAGGAGAGGGTATCAATCCGCTATTGTAGTTTATGAGGAGCTGCTTTCTCAAGGCTGCAAACCAGGTCAAGTAACTTATGCGTCTATCATAAATGCCTACTGCCGTAGTGGTCTCAACTCGAAAGCTGAAACGGTATTTTCAGAGATGGAGGAGAAGGGGTTTGATAAATGTGTTGTGGCATATTCGAGCATGATAGCAATGTATGGGAAAACAGGGAGGATAAGAGATGCAATGAAGCTTGTGGCTAAAATGAAACACAAAGGGTGTCAGCCCAATGTATGGATTTATAATTCTTTGATGGACATGCATGGGAGAGTGAAGAACTTGAGACAGGTGGAGAAGCTTTGGAAGGAAATGAAGCGGAGAAAGACGGCACCAGATAAAGTTAGCTACACTACTATCATCAGCGCTTACAGTCGAGCAAGGGAGTATGAGATGTGCCTTAAATGCTACCAGGAGTTTAGACTGAACGGGGGTTTGATTGATAAGGCTATGGCTGGCATCATGGTTGGTATTTTCTCTAAAACAAGTCGGATTGATGAGTTGGTGAAGCTTCTGCAGGACATGAAAGTTGAAGGAACTCAGTTAGATGGAAGGCTATATCATTCAGCTATGAATGCCTTGAGGGATGCTGGGTTGGAAACACAGGCTAAATGGTTGCAAAAGAATTTTGATGCTAAGTAGATTACATGCTGTGTGGTGCTCACAAGAATGGCACTTCACCCTCCCAAATGTTGAAATCTGGGGTATATTGTATATAAAACATATATTGAAGATCTAACTTGTATTGCTTCCAGCTTTTCAAACCCAAAACGCTTTGTTATCATTAATTGTGATTGTTTGATTTTCAAGCTACATTCATTAAGAAAACTCGGTGGAGGGATCTTTACCGTAACATGTATTAAGACTGTAGAGAGATCTTCAATCATCAAGACAAACGATACGTTTTTCTTTTTTCTTATTATTATTTTCACTTGTTAACAATGATACTGAATTAAAATTCAACGTTTTAGTAAAAATGAAATGCTTACAATTAATTTAGGACTTTATATCCTAGTCATAGTCCCAACAAAGTTCTTTCCCATGTACTAAGCTGCCCCTAATGTTAAATGTATTTTAATTTAAGATCAAGTTTACATGGAACTTGCCATGATTATGCTAATTTGTCAAACACAAAAGAAAGTTTCAGGATATCTTAATTTGCCAACAAAATCGCACGTGGGTTTCTGTAATTTCCGTTGTCAATGGTTGGCGAGAACCTTGCCATTCATCCAACTCTTTGATAAGGCACAAGACTGAAAAACACTATCCCTTTCATCCTCTATCAATCCCTCCAACTCAACTAATGCCCCATTTAACTCTTGAGCTTTTCGTCGTTTCAATCCCAATACTCTTGCCCAAATCTCTTCCAACATCTCTTATGTTATCACCCAATAATATGGCAACATTAATAATTGATTCAGCCGAAATCAATTCATCCATCTCATTGGTCTTTTTCTTCTTTGCTGAAGTGCGTATTTTCACGTTTTCCAACAGTTGATGCTTAAGGTTGGGCCCTGGACACATTCAAACCATATTCAGCACCATTACCTTCTTCCATTTCCTTTAAGATATCTGCAGAAGATACATACATGCAGCAATTTGTGCATTTTTTCCTGCTGTTCCATCTTTACCATAAATTCGATTGAACTCATTATAGAAAGAAAAAACTCCTTATTCTGAACTAGACAGCATTATTATGAACTGGACAACATAATAAATATTTAATATATAAACAAAATTGTAATATTAATATTATTTATTAACATCGAATAAAAAGTTTTTCTTTCTACAATGAGTCACAAGGGATACTGCCATAATAAAGTTTTTCTTTCAATAATGAGTTCAACAGGATTTAAGCTAAATACCCAGTAACAAGAAAAAATGTATAATTTATTGCAGATATCCTCAAGGAAATAGAAAAAGATAACAACAGGACAAATGAAGGTGAAGCTAAATATGGTTTGGATGACATGGATGTCCCTAGCACCCAATCTCAAGCATCAACCATTCGAAAATGTGAAAATAATTCAACAAAGAAGAAGAAAAAGACCACTGAGATAAGTGAAACCAAATTCTGCCGAATCAATTTTTAATGTTGTCATGTTATTGGCTGATAACATAAGAGAAGCTGGCAGGGATTTGAGTAGGAGTATAGAGACTGAAATGATAACCCAACAAAAGATTCAAGAGTTAGATGGGACATTAGATGAGACCGAGAAATTAGTTTTTATTTTTATTTTTATTTTTATTTTTTTGGTCTTCTCACTCAAAATGCAGCTACATGATGACAATCCAAGCAACAATCATCAATAGAGAACGAAGTCAATGATGCAAGAGGGAAATGAGGAAAAATGGGAACCCTAACAAGATAGCATAAATTTGAGAAAAAATAGAAAGTCCCACGCATTTGTATTTAGACAAAAACATTATAAAATTATAATAAAAGATATTTCTGTCTTTTATCATTTATTCCTTTGTAATTCCAGAGTTATTCTTGCTAACCGAACATTGGAATAATGTAAGAATGACAATTTCATTCCATGAACCATACTACATAATAATTCTTCTATTCTATTCCTACCTCATTCTATCCTCAAAGAATGATTATTCCATTCTCCATCTACTCCATTTCACTAAACAAATGTGATCTTAAGGAATAGGGAATCTCATGGAATAGCCATTCTTTAGTGCAAAAATGAACCAAACACTAGAATAAACATCTCATCAGGAATGGTGCTAGAATGGCCTGACCATTCCAGTGAACCAAACGTGATGTAAAAGCAACCAAGTGAGATAAGCAAAATAAAGATAAAAGGAATTATATAAAGGTGACAAAGAAACCAAGTGGCCTTTATAAAACACACAAAATTTCTCCCACTCCATTTAGTAATATGATACATTCAACCATACGATGGAGCCAGACATTCATCAACCATATCCAAAAGGTTTGGGTTTTCTAGTGCTGCCGCAACTCGTTCTTTATCATTCAGTTGTTTATTAACTGCATTTAGTTAAGAAGAAAAGAGATATGAGATAATTCTTTAACTGCTACACTACACACACAAGCTTTGTATTTACCATACTTGACTCCAATTCCTATCATAATCTTTATTCAGCTTAGGTAGTAGTTAGTTAGTAGTTATTAACTATCAAGAGAAGAAACATTTCCCACCAAGAAAGGAAAATAATATTAGGAGAAATTAAATCCATTATCAACCTAGACCAAAATATGAAGGCTGTACCACACTTCTTTAAAGTTAATATAAAAATCTCTCCCCTTCCACAACTAATTTTTGGAAACAAAGCTGGCATTGACCACCAGAGAGAAAGAGAGAGAGTATACCTGCAGCTTCAGTTGCATGAGTTCCTGGTGCAACCCTTATATCCATCTAAACACAATGAAAAACAATCTTTAGCATGGGGAAGGTAGCGGAGAGTAAGAGATTGAAAAAGAGGGCAACAATTTGCAAAGTGTATCTGCAGAATATGAACCATGTATAGTTTATGTGATCAACAGAATGCCAAACATAACATATAGGAATCAATGACTCCAAATAATTTGATCAGATCCTTAACAAACGTTGCAGACCGAAAGAGTTCTGTGAAAGAAATTTTGCTATAGAAACCTAAAAAGAACTTATCATTAATTGGTTTATTGACCGCTCATCTTATCTGAACTATTAACTATCAGTTGACAGATGGGGCTTGAAATGATAAAATCCAGCATATGGGTTTGAAAATCCTCATATCCTCATGTGGACAATATATAACTAGAATGAGTGAAGGGCTTCAAAAGTCAAACTATAGCTGCATTAGCAATAGATGACATTAGAGGTACCTACTCAATTTACAAGAACAAACTTCAGACACAATTTAGTCAAGCATCAAAGTTCAAGCAGCAAATTTGAAAGAATTTATATGCTACAAAGAATCACAATGGAAATTTAGTTATCAGTGGAATTTCTTAAGCAAAACAAGTAGCTCAGATCAGCATAGCATCTACAGAGGTCTCAGACTGCAGTTATAAAGATGAAAGAAATGAGAAAGAAACTTGCAGATTGTAAGTCATATGCAAAAAAGTAAGATTTCCTTTTTAATTCATGGAACTAATCCAGCAAATTAGGAATCCCCTTTTCTTGTCCCAATTTCTACCATCCAATCTCCGAATAAAATGCTTAAGTTCAGAAATACTAAACATTGTTTGAGATCAAGCTCTTATCTATCCATTCCTTATCCAAAGCAAACAGTAAAACAAAGACATCAGCTTTACCTCATTCATATAGCACTAGAAAAATTACATGTTAGCTCAAACAAGCTCCCCCCACCCTGCCCCCACACAACCCCCCCCCTCCCCCCCCCCCCCCAAAAAAAAAAAAAAAGGTCGGAAAGATAAATACCTTGTAGCGAGAAGGGAGACTCCTCATAAGTTTGACTCTCAAGCAAAGACCAATGACTGTAGCCATACTACAATGTTCAACAGTAGGAGTAAATGTGACCCTGAATAAGAAATAAACCAATAAAAAACCCTTTGATTAAACTGAAAAATGAGCAGGAAGCACATGAATAAGAGACAATTTCATCTTTTTACCTAACATAACTACGCTCATGGTCTACTTCAATGGCATCTTCAGTTATTACTTTAAGCTCTTCTAAAGAGTAGGGATGCTCTGGATCCTTTATATCTCTAATATGATTTAAGAATGTTAAGAAAATCAAATAACCTGGTCCACATAATTTACTGTAAAACTATGGAAAACACTATTCTCAATAGATGCAGATTATTTTTCAAGGTATGTTAATTTGGATATATAAAAACAATACAAAAAAGTAAAGTTACAATAACTTGCATAATGAAAAGAAATTAATAATAAGAAGAAGAGCAAAAAGAGGATATCAAAAATTTCTTGCTGGTCAATAGGTTCCACCGCGTATTCATCAGGTAGAGTTGCTAAGTTACGAAGCCGCCGCTCTTTCTTCTCGTACACAACAGGATTTGCATTTATCAAACCGGATACCATAATTACTAAATTCAATTAACAAAATATAATCATGTCAATAAATCAATTCATCTTTATTTATACACAGAATTAAAAGGAAGAAGAAAAAGAAGACATATTCATATATATGCAATAGAGAAAATAGAGAGAGAATTATGCACTAAGTTTTTATCCTCTATTTTCCCAGTAACCAAACAAATAACATTAGATAGAAAGAGGGGACATGCATCCAGAGAAAGAAAATCAAAAATAAATTCCCAAGAAAAAGAAAAAAAATAGCCCTCTATTTCATCTTCCAAAACTGCTATAAATATCTACAATGTCAAGATGAACATACCATACCTAAACTCAAAGAATTCACAGAAACCAAATCTCACATCTCTCATGCCTGCCTAAATGATATGAATCAACCCGACTTCCAGAAAATTCCCAAAGAAAAGAAAAGCCGGAAAACACAATATGATGCATCCTACTTTCTCTACAAATTATCCGTACAACCCTAAATGATGGAGAGCCATTCCATAAACACCCACCATATCCAAACCTAACAAGTGGATTTTGTCTCAGGTTAACAAACCAAACCCATGGCAAGAGACCTACATATATTGCATCCAAAAGAGACCCACAGACATAGCTAAATTTGCATACTTCCCAACTCATAGTAACATGTCAAAAACACGAAAAATGAAATAAAGAAATCAATCTATGTGCATCATAAACCCAAAAGCAAATAATTTCAGCAATTAAAGAAAAAAAAATTCAAAATCTCTGCAACCATGAATCCAAAAAAAGAAGGCAAGTGGCAAACAAAAGAAAACCTAAAGGGCCACAGACACAAACCCTAATAGGACCACAAACAGCAACTACCAACTAAAAATCCAAAAAAGTTAACAGCAATTCTTGGACTAAACTATGCAGACTCCTTCAAGACTCTCTCTCTCTGCAACTTGTGCGAATTTTTTTACCACTCTAAACTATTCTATCTCTCCATCTTTATTCTTGTTGCTTTCTCCCATACTTGGATTTCTCTGTCTCACTCTATTCTCCATTGATTCCGGGTTTCTAGGCCTTGAATACTCGGTTTCTCTCTCTATTAGTTTAGGGTAAAGTTTAGGAATTAGACACATATGGAGCTAAATTCTAAATTACTCATAATATTCTGGATGCATCACCCCCTATTTTTTTTTTCTTTGGCAATAGGAAAGTTGGATTTCTTGTCATGGCTTTTCTAAGTCAAATATGGATGATGGTAATCAATTTTTTTGTCTCCTTAGGATATTTCTGCCTCTCTGTCTCTCTATATTCAAACATTCAACACCAAATTCTATTAAAAGCAAAACTTTGAATGGGCTATCAACAAAACCTAATATGGTTTCAACCAAATTCGACATTAATATTTCATGATTCATGCAATCTTCCAATTGCAATTCATTTTCTATTCTATCTTGACTGTACACAATAAATCATTCACTCAATTCCATTTTTTTTGTTCTTGACCTCACCAAATCCAGTGAACAAACCAAGAAAAATTGAGATACCCAGAAACTGAAACAACAGGAAAAAAAAAAGGTCCCATGCCTTCAACACCGGAGATGAGGACAAAGAGACTCACCGGAGACGAGTAAGTGGACAGCGGAGCGGAGCAACAAACAAGAGAGAGAGGACGGAAGCTCTAAAAATGGGCCTGCCGTAGAGAGAGAAAAAAGGAATGGGCTTGGTATTGTATAAGAAGGTAATTTTTGGATTGGTAGGGGAGTAATTTCGTCAATGCAATGTTACTGATGCCACGTAATAAGCAGCAGCGGTTGATTGCTATGTGAACACAACGAACTCCACGTCTGCTTGATAAACGTCACCTCAATGTCTTAAAAGGAAGAAAATTTAACAAAATTAATGATTAGATTGGTATTAATAAATCTTAATTATAGTAAAGAGATTAAAGCAAACAATTTAACAAAAAAGTTGGACAATAGAATTTTAAGTTGAAGTTTTAATATTGCCTTTGTTTAAAAGAAATTCAATATAGGACCAATAATTATATAACTTTTGCCACAAAAAGGGCCCAATTATTACTTTAGAGGTAAATGCTAATTGGGGCAGATCAGTGTGGACCAACTGTGTCGGGGGGCCTTGCCCAACTGGTTGATATGTTGAAGTCCTTCACAAACAAATCTACAAACAGCAAAAGATACAGACAAGAAGATATTGAGAGAGAAAAGTTAAATATACTTATATAGTAAAGCATGAGAGAGAGTGGGTGTTTGTTTTGGGAGCAACAAGACAAAACAGGAAGGATTATTGATTCATTGTAAAGCCAATTCATCCAACAATTGAGGCTTTCTAGGTGAGTTTTCAATTTTGTCTTCTTGCTTTGTTTATTTAATCAATGCTGTTGGTGTTGGGCCAACTATTCTCATTTTTAATTTCCTTTCACAATTTCTATGTTTTTCATATTTATAAGCAGTGGTCGAGTCAAAATTTCATATTTAAAAAAAATAAAATTAAAAATTTCAATATTTGTAAGAACAAAATTATAATTTTTTTTAAAAAAAATAAAGAGCAAAATTATAAAATTTGAAAAAAAAAACAAAGAATTATTAAATTTTAAAATTTTTTAGGGCATAAGCCCCTACTAGCCCCGCTCTTTCTACCTTTGTTTACAAGTAAAACTGCATGGTGACTCCCCAAATTTTCTTTTCAATCCTTTCCTCTAAATTCTGATACTCTTTTAATTGTATTGTTAATAACTCCCTTAAATACACCCATATCACCTTTCTAATATCTCTAAATCATCGCTTTGAATAATAATATGTCAATTTACTCTAATTGTCATCATACTTAAAAGTATTTGTTAACTATTTAGAAAATTTTAAACAAATTTTTATGTTTTTATTACGTTTAATTAAATTCTTTCTAACTAACCATTGATTAATTGTTAGTTAAAACATCATTTATTTTCATACCATATAGTGTTTGTCACAGATTTATGTTTTTAATCTAAAAACCATACTTGTTAAATAGAGAAAGGTCTTTTATTTATAAACTCAAAACCGACTTTATCTCTTATTACTATACAATCCGTAACATTTTATATTGAATGATGACATGGTCGCATGTATAGTATTTTCACCTTTTATGTCAAATATCGCATGACATAAAAATAACAAATAACGTTTTGACAAATGACAGTTAGTCTATTATTAATCTTAAAAGTTTATTTGGTTCAAAATAAAAATATAAAAGGTTGATTGAATGTAATATAAAAATAAGAATTTATTTTAATTTTCTTAAACAATGTAAAAACATTTTAAAATGTTATACATTTTTAAGTAAATACATTAAGCATGTTAACCTATTATAATATAAACCAAATTCAATTAATAACATTTAGAGTTACAGTATGAGTTTCCTCTTGCATTTGTTGTGCATTGAGTGATGCCATGACTTCAATTTCCTTAGTCTAACTTCTCCATAATAGCAAATAATAGCGATTAAATGTAATTGGTGAGAATAATAATTATCGCTCGTATTGCATGAGTAACAACCAAAGTTTAGTTTAATGGTTGCCACTTTTGTTTTTCAAAAGGATAAGAAATAAGGTGATAACTCTTATTAAAGGAAAACTGTATGTAGTTTATGTGTATGGATTAAGAATGAATTATTTGTTTTAGTTACTTAACTTTTCGTTTTTTTTTTTATTTTGATTATTTAATTTTGAAAAGTAATGTTTTGATTATTAACATTTATAAGTGTTATTATTTTTATCACCTAATTGTTAAAAGATAACTAATCTCTCACTCACCACTTAGGTAATCTGCTTCGCCACATGACATCGACACAAGAAGAAAATTTGTTTAAAAATTAATTATTTTCTTAAGGTTTTTATTGTCAAGTGACAAAATAGTTTACATGAATAATGACGTGATATGTTAAATGGAAGCTTTTTAATTTTTTAACAATCACATAATTAAAATAATAAAATTTATATATATTGATAATTAAATGTTATTATTATTTAAAGTTAGATTATCCAAATAGAAATATTTGAATAATTAAATAATCAAAAAGATAATTTATCCATAAATTAATTACATAAAGATTTGAAAGATAACTAAGTGATTATCTCAATGGGGCATTTTTAGGTTAGAGCTTAAAACTCTAATTTAAAAAATTTGAATTCAAATTTTAAGATAAAATAAAAATATTTCTCATTGAATAATTTAAAAGCCAATAAATTTTCATTTTGTACCCGAAACAAAATAATTAGGTTATTATGATCCAAGCCCAGTTGGTAAATTTATATCGACTGACGAGTTGGGCCTCATTGAAACCTCTACTAGGACATTAGTTATTAGATACGGGCCCACTTGATATTGACAATTCAGATTGAATTATTCTTCTCAGAAGCAAAAATTTCAAATTACCAATATCTCCTTACCAATAATGGCTTCAAACAAAAAAACCACAACCACATATATTAAAAACTGTTTATGGATATTTTTTAAAAATATTATTTTATTAAGCTTAAAATAGCTACTCAGAAAAAAAAACTAAAAAACAAATTAATTAGTATTTTTTACAATTTTAATTTAATTTATAAAAAAATAAAAAAGAAAAAAAGTGAAGAGTGTTACGGGTTAATACTTAAACCAAATCTCATACGATTTAAAATTTTAAAAATAAAATTAAATAAATTTATAAATTATGAATTTATATTTATAATTTAAAAAACATACTTAATAACAAATAAAAAATTAATTCTATCTTTTACTGTTACGAGAGTTATAATATTTTATTTCATCTGTAATACCTCCGTTATCAAATGTTGTAAGTTCGTACAATTTGAAACTCTTTAAATTAATTTAAATATCTACGTTATTGATGTATGATTTATGACAGAGACTCCCATGGGTCTCACAATATCTAAAACTAAATCCTTCGGTGGAGATTTAAGGTGCTCCATGGGGCCGCATGCAGAAAATCAAAACCTATGCTGCTTAAATGAAAATCCAATTTAAATTACATCATACAGTACGGGAGAAGAAGTTTGTCAGAATGATGCAAGTGAACGTGCACTAATTTGCAACTGAAGGCTTCATTTCTCACGCGCTGTAAAAACGCGTGTGTTCACTTCCCAATTATTTCACTACTAGTATTTTTTTTAGCTTTTTTCAACTTGCATGCTTTATAGTAATTTCACCCCCTCTTTTCCTTTTGTTTCTTTTACATTTCAAACTTTGTGTGTTCTTTTTGTTTATTTGTTTATTTTTCATATTTTTAAATCAAATAGAAAGATTTGATTTTAAAATTTAAGTAGTTACTCTATAAAAAAATGAGAAATATATTAATTTATAAATCGTGAAGGTTTATAAATTCTTTTCAAATTCAATAGTATTTGTAATAAATCAATTTATATTATAAATAGATGTTGATAATTTATGTTCAGTTGTAAGTTTTTCATTAATATTTGTCTTCACTTAAAAGAAGTTAGAGCGTCGATGATAAGTCAAAAATCTACTTTAAAATTAGTTAACATTCTATCTTTTTTAACAAAAAAAAATGAATAATTTGAGATTTAAAGTTGTCAATACTTTGTTGTTAGAAAACATCATAAAAATATTTTAACGACATGTTTTTAGTTAATTAATAGTATATAACTTTTTTTTATTAACTATCACGTGTTTTCATTTAAAAGAAAAAAGCATTGACGAGTTAAAACATTTGACGTTTTTGAAGAATATCGTTAAAGGATTGTTTAACGGTCTCATATCTTCCTTTACAAAAAGAGAATATGGACAATTCGAGATTTGGAGCTCCTAATCTTTCGTTGCCAAAAAATGTCATTAAAAATTGTTTTAATTTATTAAATATAAAAGTTATGAAAAAAACAAGATGTGAATTTATTAAATTTATGTCCAAGAAAGGAAAAATCTAAAAGAGAAAATAATTATTAATTTGAATTAAAATATTTACTAGATTATAGAAAATAAGAGGATTTATTCAATTTTAAATTTTGAAAGCATTGGGAAATATTTACCTCTAACAGCCGCAAATTAAAATAGCACACCTCACGAGTAATTAATTGTCCAAGTTTAAAATTCAAATTGTTATACTTTTTATTATTTTAATTACCACAAGTAACATAAAAATATGATCAAATTACGTTTGCATATAATAATTATTATATCATTTTTAGATGTTATGTCAACAGATTTAATATCATGTAAGTATAATAAAATACTATATCACATAAATAATAAAAAAGTTTAAAATAATCTATTACTTTAAGATAATATATTGACTAATTATATAATTTGATAAAAAAAAAAAGGAAGAAGAAGAAAGGAAAAGAACATTTGAATATGGAGAATGAAATGTGGAGTACTTAAGCGTGCGGGTGTTAGTATAACATAAGGCGAGTGGTGTGGTGGTGGGTTGTGTTTCCATAAAACAATTTCCCTTTCAAGATTTTAGAAGCAGATCTGAATCTACTCCCCCACTTGGCCTTGTTTTGTCCAATTCTGTAAAGACAAATGCCCTTTTAAAGGAAATTTAAAAACATAAAGTAGAAAGAGGGAGGAAAAGAAAAATAAAGAGCCCCCCCATGAACCCCGAAAAACCAAAATAAACAGAGAAAGTGAGAGTGAGTTTACTCTCCCAAGGTTGCCTGCAGGCTTTTGCACTGCCACCAAAAGTTGTGGTTCTAAGTTTTTAAGTAAGGAAGAGAGAGAAAGACCAGAAGTAGCATCAGCAGCAGCTCCGAAGCACCTACCTTGGATTCTTTTGTTTTCCCTTCATTGCTTCCTCTTCTTCTTCTCCAACACCAAGCTTTCTTCTCCCCTTTTAATTAGTTTTTGTTGTTTATCTTTTTTTTTCCCTTCTTTGATGGGTTTGAGAGAGGAAGCTTCAGCTCATTACATTTTTGTTTATAACCTCAAAATGTTTTTACTAAAATAAAATAATATTAACCCACACCCATCATTGCCCTTTTGAAGCAAAGTCCACTCTTGTAATCTTTCATCCTCTTTCCTTCTCTATCATTTCCTTCTCTCTCTCTCTCCCTCTTTCTCTGTAGAACTGATTTTTTTTTTTAGCACTTGAGCTAAGTGGTTTTTTTTTTTTAAAAAAAGGATTTTCGTTTCTCCATGGATTCATATGAAGCTACAAGGATAGTTTTTTCAAGGATCCAAAACTTGGACCCTGAAAATGCTTCAAAAATCATGGGTTATCTCCTCATTCAAGACCATGGAGAGAAGGAAATGATACGTTTAGCCTTTGGACCAGAAGCTCTTATCCACTCTCTAATCCTGAAAGCCAAAACACACCTAGGATTTTCCATCTCAAGCCCACCAACTCCTTGCACTCCTTCTTCTTCTCCTTTTTCTTCCAGGCCAAGCGCCTTATCCATCCCTTCTTCTTCAAGACTTACCGCTACCAACAACACCAATGGCTTTGAAATTACGAACCCTTCTTCTCCATCCACTAATACTTGGCCTCCTCTTAGCCATCGTCCCATCAGTCCAAGCTCAAATTCCTCTCTTTCTTATGCCAGTATTGTTAATGGAACCAGTAACATTGCAAATGGCTCTGGATCTTTACCCTCAATGGCTTCATGTGGAAATACCTGCAATGACAATGAATTCATTGATGACTACCACTTCCAGGACCATCTTTCGTTTCTCAACGACTCAAAACCTGAAGATTTGTTTGATCCTCGGCTTGACTTAGCAATGAGTCCAACTGGCTACACTGATTCTCCTTTACATAGGAGGAGTTTTTCGGTTCCTGGACTGTGTTTTGGGGCTGAAGATGTGAATTCTGGGGTTGGATGGAAGCCTTGTTTGTACTTTGCTAGAGGGTTTTGTAAGAATGGTACTAGCTGTAGGTTTCTTCATGGAGATTGTGCTGATGTTGCTGCTATTGTGGGTTCTCCAAGCAAGCTTAATGAGTTGGAACAGTGCCAAGAGTTGCTTAGATCAAAAGCTCTTCAACAACAGCAGCAGCAGCAGCAACAACAACACAAGCTAGCTGCAGGTTCGCAGTTCCTGGCTGGAGCTTCTTTTCCATACAGCAAGTGTGTTAATTTCCTTCTTCAACAACAAAATGACACTCATAGGTAAATGCATGGAGCTTTTGTTTGTTAATAACCTTTTAGCTCTTAACTTCTTGCACTGTTTAGGTGCAACTTTTTGGTTGTTTTGAGAGTGTTTTTATTTAATGGGTATTGGTTTCTTGACTCATTATGGTATTGCTATTGGTCGTTGCAGATCAGCAGCGGCAGCATTCATGATGGGAGATGAGCTTCATAAGTTTGGGCGGTGCCGTCCAGAAAGAAATGATTTTGCAGCAGTGGGGTTAGGAGGATCAGTTAATCCAGGCTCTAGACAGATTTATTTGACATTTCCAGCTGACAGTACTTTTAAGGAAGAAGATGTTTCAAATTACTTCAGGTAAGTTACTTAGTCATTGGGTTTTTCATTGTGGAATTCTGGGTTAAAAGATTGTTTCCTTTTGTTTCTCCTAGCATCTACGGACCAGTGCAAGATGTGAGGATACCTTACCAGCAAAAGAGGATGTTTGGGTTTGTTACATTTGTGTATCCAGAGACAGTGAAGCTCATTTTGGCCAAAGGAAACCCTCATTTTGTCTGCGATTCTCGTGTGCTCGTCAAGCCTTACAAGGAGAAGGGGAAAGTCCAAGAAAAGTAAAGGCCCTCGCCCTTCCCCTTTTTTTTTTCGTTGTTAATCTTTCTTGCTCTTTCTGTGTTGCTTTCTCCAGAGATGTAATTTATCTCATTGATCAAATTTGTAGGAAGCAACAACATCAGCAACAACAATTGGAGAGAGGAGAGTATTCCACATGCTCAAGTCCGTCTGGGCTTGATTCCAGGGAGCCATTTGATTTCCATCTCGGTAAGTAAAACAAGGCAACAGCAAAGAGTGGCCTTTGTTTTATCTCAAATTGCAGAAATTTTTGGTGAATATTTATTTTGATTTGACCGTATTTAGGAACAAGAATGTTGTACAACAATACTCAAGAGATGCTGTTGAGAAGGAAATTGGAAGAGCAGGCTGATTTGCAGCAAGCCATTGAGCTTCAAGGAAGAAGGTTAATAAATTTGCAGCTGCTGGACTTCAAGGATCATAATCATCCTCAGTACCATCATGGTCTGTCCACTGGCTCCCCTATTCCTTCACCGACTGTATCTCATACTCCCAACAATCAAGCACTCATTTTTCCAGCTGATGGCATTGATCAAGAAGACCCAGAAGGTTAACACCATTATAAACTGTTTAATATTGGCTTTGATTTGTTCTCCATTTGAACAAAATTACTTTGGAGTTCAATATATCAATATGCTTTTACGTTATTGCTGTAGAGAACGGTGGTAGCCCAGTCACAGTTATTTCCAAATTGGCTACTGCAAATGCCGATAAGCAGCTGGAGGAAGTGAATCCAGGTTGTAATCACATCAATGAGACTGGTAATAGTAATACTAAGGAGGAGAAGGCCAACACTGAAGAAAGTGATCTCCCTGAAAGGTATAAAACACGACTTTCCAATGTAGAATGGTGGTAGAAAACAGAATGTTCAGGTTCTGGTTGTGTGAAATTCTGCTGCTTTATGCTAGCTTTTGAATGAATGTTTACACGTATTAATTCATTGTTGGCATAATTTAAGGCGTTTTCTCATGTGAGCAGCTTGGAGCACATTCTCCCTGATAACCTGTTCGCTTCTCCTAAGAAATCAGCTGGTGATCACCTCACTGTCTTCTCTGCCAATTCTGTAGAGGCTGACAACAAAACCACTAGTCCAACTACATCTTGCTCTAACAGTAACCCTTCACTGGCCAACACCTCCAGCCTCAATATGGCTTCTCTAAAATCTTGTTTTCTACAAATGCCCAGGTATTATTACCACTTATCATTGCCGCAGCTTTTAAAAAACATTCCTTTTATCCAAAGGCAAAAGGAAAGTTAATTATTGTGATTAATTTTGCTATAAAGGTATTCTTCTGGGCATGGAACCATTGGCATGTAGTTGGCAAAGGTGAGCATGGCCAGCAAAGGGGGAAATTGACTTTTCCATGGTAAGAGACTAACTATCAAGCTTTTTTACGAGCACATGCATACAGCTTGTTTGAAATTCTGGTCAAATATGATCATTTTATAATGTTGAACTGTTTTGTTCTATCTTTGCAGAAACATTGGGAAGCATATTATACAAGGAAGATTATAAGAAAAAAAAATCCTCTAGCTGTATAGCCAAAACCATACCCACAACAAAGAAAAAGATCTGTAGACAAGATCTCAGCAAGATCATCATCATCAATACATACTACTTACAATGAATACATAATGTATAGGTAAAGGACAGAGGAACTGATTTATGGGAGTGGGGTCTTTCTCTTTCCCTACTGTGACCCTTCCTGTAGGTGAGTGTGCTGGACCACACAGTAATCGTAGAAGAAACAAAAGCTAGTAACTCTTTAATGATATTGTAATTTTACTATTTCCCTTCTGTTTTTCTTTGCTACTCTTTTTACCCTCCTTTTTCTAAGTGAGGTGAAAAAAGGAACTACAAATAAATGAAATCTGTATGAAGGATATAGTTCCATGTCACTATGTGTACAGAAGTAGAGACCCCGAGAAGTTTTAAAGTACTGTAGCCGAAGCATAACTACTATACTGATATGGAGACCCAAAAGGGGAAAGGAGTGCAAGGGTTGAAGTGGAGGGTAAAAGCTGTGACTCGGGCACTTTTTATAAGTTTTTATTGTTGTTTTCATGTTGGTATTGCAGTATCTGTCAACCATTAGATGATGACACAGGCAGAACAGCAAAAAAGGTGTTTGGGGGAAATATATATATATAATCAAAAAAAAAAAAAAAAAAAAAAGGAGGTAAAGCAAAGGTTGTTCTTTCATGTGATTAAAGGTTACTTTAGGGGACTCTTTTGTCTCATTTTGTGGTTTCTTTTAGGTGGACATGAATGGGTAAGGGCCACACTGTCACATGGGTTCTGACAATTTATATGAATGGTATCTGGGTACCACTCACTCCTTTCACTTTCAGTCTTTTAACCTCATTCAGATTTTTAAATGTTATTATATATTTTGGTTCTGATTTTTGTGTTTTATGGGTGTTGGTGCCCATATGTTTTTGGCATAATCTTAAATCATGTTGGGTCTACATGTGCTCTTAAGTTTTAAATGCTGTGCTGCCTACACTCCCAGCTCTATTTCAAATTGCTCCCCGACCTCATAGATATACATGTTGGTCTGTTAAAGTCGCTTTGTTGGTTGTTGCTAAGATTAATCAGTTCTAATTTAGTACTATCTAACTCGTTATTATCCTTTTTTTTTTTATGAAATTTCGCTTGTGGTTTGGGTTATTAGCTATAATTAGCAGATTATGTTTTTAATCTTTTGTGCAACATGTAGAGATGCTCAAGGATGGCTAAGGAATTTCTCTGGTTTAAGTAGCATTCATCAGTGGTGGAGTTATAATGTCAGCATGGGTTTTTCCCCAATCTTGATGCCAAATAGCTGGCCAAGGCCAACTTTAGTGCAAAGAAAAATAACATATTGGTGTGCCTAACTTGGTTTATTAACTTTAAATTATAAAGTCAAAATGATGAACATATATGCCAATGTACAAAGGTAGAAATTTGAGAGGGAGGTTAGTGATATTTTAGGTCCTGTATAAGTGTGACAGCCTCCCTTTTGTTTCCAGCTGAGTAGTCTCATTGTTGTCGCCCTGTCATAATCAGAAAGAATATAGACATTTGACATTTGACATTTGATACAGCTAAGCAATTATATCCTCTGGATGCTTTGTAATTTAGGTGACTAGGACTGAGGAGCTAAGTGGCAATGCATCATTTAATCATGCTTTACTTCATATATGTTTTGATATTGCTCCTCAAATATTGCAGTGATTATTACTGCTCTGTAGCTCGGCAAATCAAGTGGGAAATGGGTTTCCATAATTTCTTGCAAAGGGGCCATCATATGTTTCTACTTAATTAAGCCATGATTTCAGCTCCCCTTTTTTCTGTTTATTTTATAAAAAAAATTTATGATAAGGGGGCCCCACTAATGATTAGATGAGTTGTGGTTTTCTTATATTACGGAAAAAAAGGATCAAAGGTAAGGGGAAAGTGAATGTATAGTTGATAAAGGAGAATGGCATGCACTTGAGGCTTTTATATAATCTTAAAAGAGAGATAAGATAAAGAAATGAGGGCAAGGGCAACACAGCAGATGTAATATTGGACTTTTGGGCAAGGGCTTTCAATCATGTTAGGTCACTTTCCTTTTCGTTTTCATCCATGTGGAATCTCATGAAAAATATCAAGATTGAGATAAATTAGCATTAATGTCGGTTTTCTTCCCTGTAAGTGAAGTGAAAAAACCAGTGAAATGAGAGCGTCGTATAATTAAGATAAAATGTTACAAATTTCATTTTTAATAATAGATGGAATCTATATTGAGGTTATTTATAAGTAAAGAATTTTTTTTTACTATATAGACGTGTTTAGGATTAAAAATGTGAGCCCCGCACAAGATGATTTTATAAATTTGGAAGTAAAATTAAAAAGAAAAATAAAATATGAGAAACCCTCCTTCAATTTGTTCATTTTGGGCCTCCTAGTTCATACCTTAATAGGCTTAGGTTTGTTTGGGTAAACCTTACCTTTTTACAACAAAAGGATCCTAGACAAAGCCCACTTATGCAAATGTATAAGGTCTAACTGATGATTGCTTGTAAGCACTAATTAAAAGTTTTTTAAATTATTATTTAATATTTTATTTTATTTTATTCATGAAGCCGTAATGCATTTATTACATAATTCTTTTTATAAATAAAGAAATGTTACAAACTATTTACAGATATATATTAAAATGATGTTTATAATTTTTGAATTCGGTGTAAATAATAATTAAACGGGTGTTTATAATCACCCCTTAAAAACAAAAAAAATATTTACAATTAATGGACTAGTTTTATTAAATTAAAAAAACTAATACATTAATTATAAATTTTTTTCTCAAAAAATATCATCCTTATCACCATTAATCAGCTAACATTTCCCATATCTATATATATATATATATATATATATATAATTNTAATGCATTTATTACATAATTCTTTTTATAAATAAAGAAATGTTACAAACTATTTACAGATATATATTAAAATGATGTTTATAATTTTTGAATTCGGTGTAAATAATAATTAAACGGGTGTTTATAATCACCCCTTAAAAACAAAAAAAATATTTACAATTAATGGACTAGTTTTATTAAATTAAAAAAACTAATACATTAATTATAAATTTTTTTCTCAAAAAATATCATCCTTATCACCATTAATCAGCTAACATTTCCCATATCTTATATATATATATATATATATATATATAATTGACAACTGACAAGGACCGTAGAGAAATAATTACGCATAGTGAATTATTATGATTAAAAAAATTAAAAATAATTGAAACCTCCACATTGTTCAAAGAGAAAGTGATTGGAGCAACTTTGACCCAAACTTGAATGTGACTGAATTTTTCTGAAACTGTCCTTTCCAAGTCGTGTCCCCACACCCAGATACCAAATCTCCACCCTTCAATCCCAAATTCACCAATCACAGCAAAAATTTCAAATGCATCAGACGGTGGAGATATCTTCTTATGCAAAAGAAGAAAACGTACTGACACAGAAATCATTGAGGCTACTAAATTTTTTAATTTGCATCAAAATCTTGAAAAGATTACATCACGACGTAGTAGAAGAAGGTCAGCAGCGAAGTAAAATAAAATAGAAGAGAGAAGGAAAGGAAGGAAGCAACGTGCACTATAAAAGCTAACAGAGTTGGGGCAGTACTTATAGATTTTAGAATATTTACTACTGGATGTGGCAGTCATCAGAATTTTGGTGATTCCCATTTTCAATTGGGTAGACCAATATTTTTTTACTGCACTGTTTTATTCTTGTCAGGTAAACTTCAAAAAATCATCCAAAAAAGTGAACTTTTTTGGATATAGTAAATGCAAATGCATGAGCATAGATGGGGTTAGTTTTTTTTATAATTAGAAAAAGAGGGTATTAATTTTACTTTTTAGATAGAGAATTATATATTAATTAATGAATCAAATACTTTGATACATGAATAGGGTGAGATTTGTTGTTAAACATGAGAGATTTGGTAATAAAATTTATTTTCTGTATAAGAAGAGGAGAAATCTATGGCATTTTGCATTCAGTTTGAAGAAAAAAAATTTTTGGAGTGTTAATATTAATGACAATTTCATTTTCATGTTAAATTTGGATTAATTAAGATTGATTTAGGATAATCAAGCAGCTATATATTTTATTTTTTTCCCTTATAAAAGTGATTAGTACAATTATTTTTGTACCAAAAAATAAGTAAAAGCATTTAATTTTGCATAAGTTTATTTTTTTGGCCAACTGATTTTGTAAAAGAGTGTGCTCAGTTATAGACTCATCTATTTTTAATATAGTTACTAAATTTGGATCAATCCAACAGTTAGATCAATAGATTGGGTGATCCCAGTCTTAATTTAGGTTGATTTGAAAAAATTCCTATTGATCAATGAGTTTATGAAAAAATCGATGACTCGATGAGTTTTTTATTAAGTTAGGTCATTAAATATAAATTTTTAAAAAATGATTTTAAAGTCACACTTAATTTGACTTTTACATAATAATAATTATTAATTCTTTTATTGTTTTTAATATTTTTAAAAGAATAAATTACATAAATATACTGTTAACTCAAATATATTGAGTAATCTAAGTGGTGGGTGAATTCAATTTTTGAAAATTCTTTTCACAATGTAAACTTCAAAATACAAATGCGTTAAATATGAAGTTAATGAGAACCAACCAATGAATTTAATGCAATAATAATAATAATAAAGAGAATAGGGTTGAGAAATTTGCAAATGCAATTTGTAGAAGGTAAACCCTTCCTCTTGGTGTTTACGTCATTTTCCTTAGTTTGTTAAGGAGTTCAAATCCACTTCACCAATACAAATTCTTTCTCTAAGCTATAATATATCTCTCTATCTTTCAAAAGCTCATATAGAATCTTTTACATGACCTTTTTAAGGTTAAGATAAAATCTCTCTTACTTTAAAAAATTAGTTATTAAACAAGTAAAGAGAACCTCTAGAAGGTAGATATTGCTACGGACAAAAAAGACGATATCAAGATAATTACAAATATAAACTTAAAAACTTTTTAATTTTACCAAATAAAACCTCAATGAATATGATGTGAGATTTGTACAAATGGTGCCCCATTGCATAAATCCCATGAAATAGCCCAAGGTTCTTTGCCAAATACTGACTAAATTTTACTTGGATCACTAACCCTCGACCATTTATGACTCATCTACTTCATAATCCAACGATTTTCATGTTTGATTGTCGAAAGAAAGGGCTTAGATGAGATTAAACAAGTTTTGTTGCCTAGCTCAAGTTTTTCATAGGTTGTATGAGTTGTGTTAAAAAGGTTATTTTCATTTTTTACCGCATGTTTCCATTCTCCCCTTATTCCTATTATCAATTTATGTTACATTTTAGTTCAATAAAATGGCCATTCCATGAGAGGCCGAACTCCCCTCCAATAATGCCTATTTCAAGCATGTGGGAATAAGAAAAAAAATTTAATTAAACAAAAATGTCCCTAACCAATTTCAAAAATTACTCTTATATAATATAATTTTTTTTTCATTATCACATTTTCTTTCTCTCTACCCATCTTCCACCACTCTCCTTCTCTCTAAATTCCCTCCACCGTTGAAAAGATGGTAGAGGGTGATGGTGGTGGCGACATCAACGCCGATTTGTAGGAAGTGCTAATATGGCACTTTAGCGATCAGATCCAATCATATTATGCTAGCCACATCTTCGGTAGTCGATCGACAGAGAAAAAAGAAAAAAATGGAAAAACTAAAAAAATGAAAATTTTAACAATTTAGATTTTAAAATTAAATTAAAATTTTAATTATAATTTATAAAAAATTAATAAAGTTTAAAACGTTAATTATTATATCATTAATATTATAATGTTTCAAAAATAAAATAAAGAATAAAATAATCATATTAATATAAATTATTAATATTTTAAATAAATTTTAAAATATTTTAAAAAATAAAAAAATAATCATAGTTAAGTTTTAAATAAAAATTTATTAATATTTTTAACAAATTATAAAAGTAAATATTTGAAATTAAAAATTATATATAATAATAAAGGGTATTTTTATCTTTTATTACATATTCTTTTGTTAATCCAGAATAATTTTTACCACTAAACATTAGAAAAGTCATCATAAAAATAACTATTTCTATTATATTTTATTACCACAAAATAATTATTTTATTTTTTCTTTATTCCATTCCTTGAACCAAACATATTTTTAGGATATAATAACATCCAACCCTAATCTACGAAATGAATGCCCAGGCGGTTAATTGTTAAAATTTAAGCCTAAGGAGCATTTTTACTTAACGTCAAACCACTAGGTATATTTATGCAATTTATTCTTTTAAAAAAAATTCATTAGACAAAACTAAATGGTAAAAATTATTTTTTTGTAAAACTTTTCTTTTTGTAAATTTTCAAAATAATGAATATTTTTAATTCTTATATCATAAATTATCGTTTATACAAATATTAAGATTATTTTACATAATTTATATTATTAAACTGAATAATCCAACGATTGAAATCATTGATCCATTGATACAAAATCTTGAATGGGTCATTATTCAGTCCGGTTTTGAATTTAAATATTGTTATTTTACCGATTTAATTAAATTCAAACAAAGTTTTCTCTTTCTCAAGAGAAGCCATGAGTAAGGTAATTTATTCAACCTATTTTATGCTTGCATTGAATTTACTTGTTTGCTGCCTAAACATATACAAGTTTTTGCATAAACTGCTAAAATGTTACTTATTATCATTGAAATTTGTTCACAATTAGCCATAGAAGATCTGAGTTTAGTGTTTTATTTTTTTCATGCCAAAAAAGAATAAATGGAAAAAATAATAATTACTAGTATAATCTATCCATCATGTACAAAAAAAGGATATTTCTACTATTGTTAGGAAAAACACACTTTTTTATAAGAAAAATTTAATAATTGTTAAATTCACTTTTTAAGAGATGGACAAAACTTTCCCCTTTAATTTCTTATTTTGAATAGATTTCCGTGTGGATATAAATAGGCTACAAATGATTGTGATATACAGCTAAAACGGCTAATCTATGATTAGATAATGATAAATTCAATGAATTTCTTTGCCTTTTCCTTTTCAATAATTTGAAACAGAGCTAAATATGAATAATTTTCCTTTTGAGATTTAGTGGTCCTAAGCAAGCAATCATCCATTGTATTATCAAGCTATTATACTTAATTTGCCTTACAAAACCAAAGTATATTATTAATCTTGTTTTTTCCGGTATTAATTGAACAACAAGTTTAATGGAGCATGGCCCTTGTACTTGTGGTAGAGATGGGATGTATTCATTAATTTTTAACATAATATCTAGAAAAGTTATTACACTGTTCAATTTTTTATAAATAATTTGTTATTTTATTTAATAATTTTTTATATTTTTATTTTGAGATAAATAAGTTTTTATGATTAATTAAAAATATCACTTATTATTTATGTTATGTGGTATTGATGTGACATGTTTGTATATTATGATGATTGATGACGTGATATGATGACATATCTAATGCCTTTTTTACTCTCTATATTAACATTTAACGTTACGTTATTACCATGTATACATAAAAATAATAAATGATGTTTTAATTAATGATAATTAGTAAACTATTAATCATAATTTTATTTTAAAATAAATCATTGTTAACATATGTTGTTCTAAAGAAGAGGTCATATGTGTACACAGACGCAAATATATTATATTTTTTTTCTAAAATTACTCGGTTAGTAATCTAACAAATCGAAATTGACATAAAAGGCCATATCATCTCTTTATTATTTGATGCTACTGCTTTGCATAAGATTTTTAATTAGAGGTTGATAATATCATGATGCAAATTGCATATTCTAATTAATATTTAAATTAGAAGACGTCTACCACAAGATAATTAATGGAATTATAATGACAATGAGAATGGAACTTAACGAAAGTGGCATGATGGTGGGATTTTTTATTACGAATTTATTACTCAATTATATTTAAAAATTTAAAAGTAAAAAATGATTATCTCATATTATATAATAGAAAATAGATTAATGGATTAGTAAAAATGAATCTAGACAGAAGAAGACTCGTATGGGGTGATGTACGGATATATGATAGCATAATGAAGGAGGACATGATTCTGAAGGACTTGATTGAAAGTTGAGATAGTTTTAAGAGGGGGAAAATATAAAAAAAAAAAAAAAAGAAAAAGGGCAAAAGGGGAGGGGAGAAGAGAAGAAGAGTCCTTGAATAGAAGAAGCCCGCTCTTGTTTCGCTTCAAAACCCTACCCATTTTGCCATCTCTTTCTCTCTCTCACTATGGTTTTTGTCATTTTCATTTCTTTTTAAGTCTTTTGAAAAGAAGAAAAAGAAAACAAACTTCGAAAACCCAAAAACCCCACAAACGCCACTTCCTTTTCACCCTCACTCCTTTTCTCTTTCTTCCCTTCACTGTCTCCTGTCCGAGTGAGAAAAGCAGCCAAACCCCATTGTTTCTCGAACCCAAAATAAACCTTAGAACAAGAAAAACTGAAAAGCCTCCATGGATCCTTGTGATATAACCAACGTCTTGTTCTGCAAAATCAAAAGTTTAGACCCAGAAAATGCTTCAAAAATCATGGGTTACATCCTTATTCAAGACTTAGCAGACAGGGACTTGATGCGTTTAGCCTTTGGTCCTGAAACCCTTCTACAGTCCCTTGTTTTCAAGGCTAAAACTCACTTAGGACTTTCTTCGAACTCTTTCTCTACTCCTCCTTCTCTGAACCCAATCTCAAGACCTAACAGCTCCAACTCCAACAATTCCCCAAACCCACTTCCTCAATCATCTCCTAGGCTCATTCCTAGAAATGGCTTCTTGGAATTTTCCAAGAAGGTGCCTTCTTGGTCTTCCTCTAGTAGCCCAAACTCAAGTCCTTTCCTTTCTTATGAAAATATCCGCTCTGCGTCTGTCTTAGTTCCTCCAACGACTGGGGATAACAACACTGATTTGATTGATGAGAATCAAATGAGTGATTATTTTTCATTCTTGAATGATTCTTCCTCGTCCAGGAATGAGGACTTTGTTGGTCATAGAAGGAGTTTTTCAGCAAGTGATGCATGTTTTGGGACAGCTGAAGAAGCTGGTGGATTTGGTGGTATTGTGGGTAGTTACAAGCCTTGTCTTTATTTTGCTAAAGGATTTTGCAAGAATGGTGATAATTGTAAGTTTTCACACGGTGTTGGTGGTTTAGCAGATAATGTTGATGTTAATGGAGTTATTGTTGGTTCACCTAGCAAAATGGACCTTCTTTATCATCAACATGAGGAAATGATGAGAATGAGAGCAGCTCATCAGCAAAGATTGGCTGCTGCTCAGTTGATGGCTGGTGTTTCTTCTCCCTTGGCGTATGGAAAAAGCATGAATCTTCTCTTGCAACAGCAAACTGATGCCCAGAGGTATATTAGAGATTTCCTATTTTGTCTCGTGCTGCCTTACCTTTCTTTTTTTTTTTTGGCTGTCATGTATAAGGCTCTTACTTTTTGCTCTAATCTCGGGTTTATTTTGGTGGCTATGGGATCCATAAAGATTTCTGCATTAGTGTTTGTTTTGGTTTTACATAAAATTTACCCAAAAATAAATTATATATTATCTATTTGACCTTTCTTCGTAGTTTTGCTGCTATGAATTAGTTTCTTTTAGTCAGTTTTTATTTATTTATTTTTTGTGGATTACACGTTTCCTGTTGGAATAGTACAGACATCCAATTGGCCTTTGTCTTTGTTTTTTGATGCTGTGATGCATAAAGTTCATTAATTTGATTTTAGCTCAGCATTGGGGTTTTGTATTTATGAATTTTGTTGGTCTTATTTTGGTGGGAGTATTGGTTAGTTTAAAAACCATAGCATAGCATGGGCACAGGCGTAGCTTGCTTTTTGCCAAATTAAAAAATTTAATTTGGTACATTGTGGTGTGGTGCAGAGCTGCTGCACTGATGTTGGGTGAAGAAATTTGCAAGTTTGCCCAGAGCCGATCTGAGAGGAATGATTTTTTGACAATGGGAATGGCAGAAAAAGCTAACTCGGCTTCAAAACAGATTTACCTGACTTTTCCAGCTGAGAGTACATTTAAAGATGAAGATGTTTCAAACTACTTCAGGTATCTATTGCACTTCTAAACGGTCAGGCATTTTTTTTCTCTGATCATATATGCGGTTCGTGATTTATGTTAAGTCAATGCATGTTGTTGAGTGGGGAGCTGCATTTTGAATTTTAAGTGTACCATAGAATTAGTTTTGATGTTGCAATTATAATTATAACCATGGCTATGGTGCTGCTTTCCATGGCATGCAGTTTGGCATCCTTACTATAATGGTTACGTGGTGCCTTACAGAAGCTGTGATCTATATGTTGTACTAGAATCTGCAATTACAGCTGTTTTCACCATGCATGTCAAGGATTATATCAATTTAAAATGTTAAGGGGGTAAAGAGTTCTGCTTTTAATTGTTGGTTTGCAGTGGGGACAAGTAATTTTACATGCTAAAAGAAGATTGACCTGGTAAAGTTAACTTTTAATGCTTGCCTTGTGGTTTTCCTTTTTTACCCTTCATGTGCGACAGCAGTTGAACTGTATTAACTTAGTCTTATACTGATAATATACCTAGTGGCTGAAAATCCATGGTGGATTTGATCTAGCCTTGAAGCCTGCTGCCTTGTCTAGCTGTTGCATTAACTTTGATAGAGTCATTTGTATCTTCGTAGGACATAATGGGCGACTTGGCATGGTATCCTTTTCAATTAACTATAGTAGCTAAATACTTTTTTCTGAATACCTGACCATCTATTTGCAATGCACCATACTTAATTGCTAACTACTGTTCATCTCCAGGTAAATGTTTATCCCATTATTAGATGTATGATATTGGAAGATATGTTAAGAGTAACTATCCTAAACACAATTTAATTGCTGTTGAACTCTGCAGGTAAGGAGGGGATAGTCAATTAATATGATCCATCTAGAAGCAAATTATTACAAAAAGGACATGCTAAATTTTCAATAGTGCTTGTTAAAGTAGAAGGACTATACAAAGTATTGGAGGCATATTTCAATGGACTTCACATTTTTTCTTTGATGCATGTTCTTATTTTAATATTTACTGGTGGATAAAAATCTTCAAAAGGAGACCACCCGAAACTTGGCAAAACTCAGTTGTCAATATATGCAATGCTTCATTGTGTCTATTTTAGTTTTGTTCTAGAGGATAAATGGGACGTTAAAGAACAATTTTGTGTTCAACAAGGAAATATGAGTTGGAAGATTTACAAGTTTGGAGAGGCAGTCATCTTACTCCTAAGAGGGATCAATGGTTGAGCAAAGTCAATTTTACATCACATATAAAGGAGCAGTGTGCTAAGGTTACCCGTACTCAGCATATTAGGAAAGCATTTTATAAGAAAATCTGTTTTTCTTATGAAAAAGGAAAGGTTTGGGGCTGCTGGGGTTTTTGGTGGACTTGGTCAAACCTACTTTGCTTGCTTCAAAACCCTGCAGCTAAGCTGTATGATAAGCATGGTGGTGGTGAATGGACAAAATATACAATTCTGTGGGTCAGAGATGGGTATTGCTGGATATACGCATTTGTAGGAGAAGCAGAATTGACAATTTATTTGACTGAGTCCAAATACTGTAACTTTACTATGAAGGTTGTATTGCTATACCATAGACATAGGGTTTTGACATTTAAGGGGATTGAGAATATTGCATTTATTGTGGTAAAGTAGGATTTTGAGCAAAGGAACCCTGCCTGTATATCCACTTGTACTTAGCTGAGGCTTCCATATAAATTTATGTCATTGTCAATTGCTCGATTCTTTTGTTGCAAAATTCTGACAAGGACCTACCAAAGTGGTTTTAGTTGGAACAAAAGTTTATAAATTTTGTAAGTTTTAAGTTTGTGTATTTAATTTAGTTTTCCTGTATCTTTTAAAGCATGTTTGGACCAGTGCAAGATGTGAGGATCCCATACCAGCAAAAGCGAATGTTTGGTTTTGTTACTTTTGTCCATCCAGAGACTGTGAAGCTTATTTTGACCAGAGGAAACCCCCATTTCATTTGTGATTCACGTGTGCTTGTTAAGCCCTACAAGGAAAAAGGAAAAGTTCCTGACAAGTATGGCATCTTCTCTTGTTTGCATTTTTATCTTGCATCTTGCCCTCATCCTGCGTTAATTATATAACTGCTAATGGAACTATTGCAGGAGGCAACACCTTCAACAGCAATTTGAGAGGGGGAACTTTTCTCCATGTTCAAGCCCTTCAGGGCTTGACTCTAGAGAGCTGTATGACCATCATGTTGGTAAGCAAACAAACAGGCATGGCTTTTAGTGGGGTTGTCTTTTCATGTGGTTTTTTGGGTGAAATGATAGGAGGGAACGGAATGTTTAAAATGACCTTTTCTTTTGTTTTATTTATTCTTACTTTAGAATTGAGGTTCTTAATTTCTCTTTATATACAGGGGCAAATATTGTCTACGATGCACGTGAGATGTTGAGAAGAAAATTGGAAGAGCAAGCTGATGTCCAGCAAGCTATAGAACTGCAAAGGAGAAGGTTCATAAATTTGCAACTTCCAGATTTCAAGAATGATGGTATTCATCATCATCAACGCAGCCTTTCTGTTGGTGCTTCTGTTTCCTTGCCTGCTTATTCCCATGCCAGTCAAAATGTTCATCCATCTGACAGCATTAAACAAGAAGTCTCAGAAGGTTAGCTAATCAGACTCAGTTGTTCTATCTCATTTATTATCTTTTTCCTGGATTGTGTATCTGACTTTGGTATTTTGTGTCTGTGAATGTGTGGATGAGTTTCCTTTTCTCTTGTTCAAAAAATGGAAATATAATCCAAATAAGTTGTCCAATCTGTTTGAGCTTGTCAAATCCAGGATTGGAAAAAAGCTTTGCTGTGGTTGATTTTCTATTATTTCTTGTGGCAGTAAATGGTGATAATACAGCTGCTGCTGTTCCCTTAACAATGACTGCTGCTGATCAGGAAGAAGTGAATTCTGCATGTGTTCAGAAAGGCGGAGTTGGAAATACCAAAGATTGTTCCAACCCTGAAGGGTATGATGTCCCTGAACAACATGGAACTTAATTTTTGAAATTTAGATAAAACTTCCCAACAAGTATAGATACTATATTTCTTATTTTTATTCAAATCTTATTATATGCTGCTGTCTCTGGGCTTTTCTAAAGTCAGTTGTCTTCTAGTTGTCTTCCTCATTTGTTTTTATTTCCGTTTCTTTTATAGATGTCATGAAAGCAGTGTAGAGCATGCACTTCCTGATAGCCCTTTTGCTTCCCCTACAAAATCTGCTGGGAATCACCTCTCAAATTTTACTGCTTTGGTGGAAGTAAATGGAAGTCCCGCTTTATGCGCTACTTCATCTTCTGAAAATGACCTATCGTTGCCCATCATTTCTACTAGCGACATGACCTCCATTTAGTTATCCACTTCTTAATGCCAAGGTACTATCACTACTTTAACATTGTTATACCTTGATCTCTCCTGCTATGATTATCAGAGCAGACGGTATGTTATTGTAATTGAGATTTATTTACATTTTCTCAGGTTTTATTAAGGGCATGAAGGTAATGATCTGTAGGAAATAAAGGTAAGCACGGTCACTCGGTCAGAACTCAGAAAGGACTAACCATAATTTATGAACGTATATTTTTTGAATTCCAAGTCCAATGTCATCCCTATAATGTTTTGACATAATAGTTACTGATGCAGAAAAGTAGAGAAGCATATACAAGAAGAATCCACTAGATGTGTATAGCCAGATTATACAGAGAAGAGTAGATCCGTAGAGAATATTGCAAGAAGATCATCATCATCTTCATCAATACATTACTACTAACAGCAAATGCATATTGGATACCAAAAGAATAGATGAACTGATTTTTGAGTGTAGGGCTTTTCTCTTTTCTCCTCTACTAGTGTATTCCAACAGACAAAAGCAGAAGAAAGTAGGGATAGTAATTTATTTCAGTGTCATGTATGCATCTTCTTTTAACCGTATGTGATAAAAGCATTATGTAAAGCTGAACTGTATGAAGAGACTTTGAAGTCAGAAATGTGTACATTAAACACAGCATTTGTTGGGAAGTTGAACCTTGAGAAGGATAATGCGTTGAAGGCTGAATAATTGAGGGGAGGGGCAAGATTGGGGGAAAAAAAATCAGAAGATGGGGTTTGGTAATATTGGTGTATTATTTTATGTTAAACTTTGATAATTATGTTGTTGTTATTAAAGTGAAGAATGTTGGGTTTAGGAAAGTTGGTAAGAAAAAAAAAAAGCATGCCCCTTTTTGCAATCAGTATCTACCACGGGGCACTTTGTCTTATATGTTTAGGTCCACATGCAAGGTTAGGGTCACTCTATCACATGGGTGCTGACATTTTATATATGGAATCAGGGTGTCACGCTCCTTTCCTTTTCATGTTACAGGTCATTGGACTGAAATGTTTTAGTTTTTTATTATTTTTTTTATTGCTGGAGAGTTTAAAATTTTTGATGATGATGATGATGATGATGATGATGGTTCTACTTCAGCTCAGTTGGACCTTGTACTGCAAGTGCTTTTAAGTCACCTTTGCCAGATATTCTCAAGTTAAAAGAAAAGAAACGAAAAATCTTAAAAAGAGTACCAAAAGAAGTGTACTGTGGGGTTAATTCGTGCCTGCCAATGCAAATGCATGCTTATTTCATGGAAAAGTTCTTAAATCCATAATTAGCACACATAACATACCAGAGACATAAAAAATGAAGAAGGTATTAGTAAAATTAGTGCTTTTTGATTTTATAAAACTTGAAAATATAAAAAACGAATGAGGAAGAGAATCACGTGTGAGTAGTAGCCTTAGTAGTTAGTAATTGTGTCGCCCTTAGCGCTTCAAGAAGAAAATGTGTAGGGTGCTTCTAAAAATCTCGCATTGGGAAAATACAGGAGTTTTGGGTGATTTATAAGTGGTGACGTTGTATTCCCATCAGGTTAATTTTTTGGAGAGAGAATAATAATTTTATAACAAGTGGTATTAGAACAAACTCGACTATGACTCGATTCCACTTTAAGCACCTCTGAGAAAGGCACGCAGGGTGGGCAATGACGACGAGGGCATTGCTGGTGCTTCTAAAATTCTCACATAAAAAAAGTATGAGGGATTTTGGGTGACTTATAAGCGGTGACATTGCATATCATACTAGGTTAACGTTTTGAAGAAAGAATAATGACCCGTGACAATTGAATTTGGTTGTGAAGTATTTGTTTCCAACATTAGCATAAGTCATTGAACCGCTATTGTTCGAGTGGTAAGCTGACCATTGTCATCAACATCTGATGTTTCACGCAACGCCATTCACTCCACTCTGCCTATGATGTTACCGTCTCTGATTACTGACGTAGTTTTAATTTATATAATAATAACTAGTGCACTTTTGTTTAATACTTAATAAATGGCCTCCTTTTTTTGTTTTTGTTTTGCAAGAAAATTTTGTGGACTAGGAACTGTTTGTTTCCCAATTATTGATGTCATTCATAGGAAGAATCTTGTACTAGGAACAAAAATAAAGGGGCATATATTCATGGATAAGTTTTGAGCAATTCCCACTAGACTAGTATGGGATTTGTAAAAGCCTTGGTCACACTTTTAATTTGTCCCCTAGGAACCTAGCTACTTATTTTTGCCAACTTGTAGTCTTTCATCACAACGCATTATGGCAGCACACTTTTTAGACAACATCAGTGTTGTTTGGAAAGTCTCCTTTGGATATATGGTGATGAGACAGAAAAAGATGTTTAGGAAAGAAGGGAATGTTAGTGCTTTGAATCTATTCTCTTATTATACATCTCCATCCTGCTACCTACATAGATGCAAGGACAGTACATCGTTTAAATTCGTGATCTTTTCTACCTTATTTGCCAGTTTTGTTTGTCTCAGTTTCTGTCATATTGCACATTTGTATATGGGTGTGAAATAATTAGCAGAGAATTTATAGAAATAATTCACTGTTTGAAGGCTGGCAATTGAGCCCTTAGACACTTTGTGCGTTCCAAATATTGATGCAGTAATTCTTTATTTGTTGGGCACATGCAATGATTCATAAAACAAAATCACATGTATTATATATATAATTGTGATATTTACAAAGATATATTGATATTCCAGATAAAATATTTCGGATATATATTGTAATTCATAATTATGGTTGGTGCACCTCGTACTAGGATCATTCTTTCTATGCATTATTTTGATTTGTATTTACTTGTAAAAATATTGATTGGAAAGGGCAGTAGGCCACCTTAATTAGTTGTTATCTCTGCCTTTCCAAGTGATTGTTCAGATTTAAAGCAAATAATTATTTGGGGAAGTCATAGATGCTTAAAGAGTCAAGTCCAAATTTCTCATTTCCAAATAATAAAAAGAAAAAAAGATATCATCCCTATACCTTTTGATGAGTCGTCAGGTGGAGCCAATGTGCATATTCATGGAATCTTTCCTTTCTCAATGTTTAGCAGCTGCTTTAGCTGGTAATGAGTCTGCTAAACTTGAAATTAAGTGGCAAACTCAATCATCCAAAGTTAACAGATGAGACGATACATCAAAAGAGAGTTTATTAAGATTTCAAGTTTCCATTCTCCTCAGCCAAATCATCACCCACAACCCCATTTATGATAATACTTTCTCAAGGTTTAGCAGGCCAATTGACCTTACTGAAGTCTACCAAGCTTCACCCTTGATAAATTTATTTGTAAAATTTTACAACTTCACAATTCATACTACTGAAACACAATACATTCATTTGTTAAATTCTGTAATGAAAATGGTAAATCCTGGCTCATGTATCGTCTAATACTTGAACATCGGAAAACAAAAGAAAGAAAAAGGTAGAGTCCAAGTTGGACATGATGAGTGGAACGAATTGAAGCTAAGCCCAAAGCCATCCAACATGTACCAACCAACCAAGCAATCAATCAATCAATCAATCATGACAAAGACTAATGTGAAAAATTTAATCAGGACTTGCAGATATGGGAAACTTGGCGTCCAAGCCATTTTAGGCTGATGGCCCCTTTTCCATTTTCCATCTCTTCAAAGATAATTTTATCGTACGCCCGAATAACTCCCGAAAATATCCCATATGTAGGCAACAAGCCAATGCATAAAAAGCAAAAGCCCATTGAGTGTTCCATGAACCAGGATTGCCATGTAATGAGCCCAAAAAGTGTTCCCTAGTCGAAGAAAAAAGACAACACATAAAGTTGCTCCTTGTTTGCATGAGATCAGCTTGCCTGGAAACATGCATGTTCATGTCTGTTGTAAAGCAACACCCTAATATTCTGATTCTTTGCATAGTACGACAGAGAGGGGAATGTGAGGACCAGATAGACTTTCACGTCAAGGGCTCAGCAAATCTCTGTACCAGAATCCACGGCTTCGATATTGTTTCCATCAATGGAAGATGCTCTTATCATAGCTTTTGTTTTGATTTGCAAAGCTCTGCTTTGGCATGTGTCACCTTCCAAGTTTCACCTTATATAAAGTTGTACAAGTTCTTCCATTGTTACACAACTGCATTTCACTGTGAAGGGGCCACCAACAAAGAAAAAAACGCTGCATTTCCTTGGATATATGTAAGACAATTGGATTGACACAGTAAAGGTTAGTTTATTCTGCATTGTTTGCTCAACTCTTGCAGTTCTTGCAGTTTTTTAGAGGACAATTAGGTGCTAATTAAGATTTATGTTGCATGTATTAACTACTTAATCTTACTTTTGTGTTTTGTGTTAAGCAATCATATGTTTAACAACTATAATCATACTGTCAAGTTTAACGTATCTGGAAACCTGGCTTTGTTTCCAAATGGAGTCCACCAAGGTGACCGTGTTAGTGATGTGTCCAATTTTGGGCCCCCAGTTTGACACGTTGGCGACATGCGTCAGCGTTATTAGTACTGATCTAGCTCTTAAAACTATGTTATTTTGCAAATGGTTTCTTAATTCTTACTTTCCTTAATTTATTGTTGTTTCTCTAATTTAGTTATTTTTATTTCAGTCCTCCCTATCCATTTTGAGGTAATTCTAATGCTTCCCTCTCTCAAAGTGGTGGTGTGCATTTGTTTATGTAGTTGTTCATTCATTCATTACTTTGTTTTGCATTAACCTGATTGGTGGCTTGAAGTGGTTGTATCAGTTTTGGGTTTGAACCTGACTGCAGCTTTAACAAACAGTTAACGCCATATCCAGAAATCACTAGATTTAGTGGATTCACTGTTTTTCCAAGACTAAAAAGATTACCATCATACACTGCATTTCTAGAAACGAAGATTTTCTCGAAGTGCATGATTTTGAAGGAGGAGAAACTGTTCTTGTTTGTGCTGGTGTTTATTCAACAAAACTTTTTTCAGTAAAAATATTTCCTGATTGTACTCATTGCCATAACTGAATAATCAGATCTCTGCATGCAGGACTTAGCACAGGTTGAGTACTCCATTGATTCATGATTTCGGTTTACTCTGTCTGCTTATTCAAAGCTGTTCTTTATTTATGTACATGAATGGATTTCTTTTAACAGGTTTGATTGCATCACCACATAGTTTTTTGTACAAGTAGAGTAGAACTTTCATTGTAACCTGTAATTCCTCTTAGTTCTCACATTGCTCCATTCAAATTGGAGCTTTGATTCGTTTACAGAGTAAATTACCTGAGATGTTATCCAAATGTTGTAGATTTTAATTTCATAACACTGATAGTGAAAGCTAACAAATTCAAAGTAGATATCAAATCTGAAAAAAGGAACAAGTGGAAGATTCTACAAAGGGAGTAGTACAATTCTCATTTGTGATGGAAAAAGACAGAAATTCTCATAAAAGATTAGAAAAAACTACGATGGGAAATTCTAAGAATATGATTAGTTAGGTTCCCCATCCATGAGATTTCTTCTTCGATCCTCATTATTCTCTTCTTTGGAGGAGTTGAACTAGATAAATGAGTCCTGGAGAAAAGATGTGATAAGAAGGCATTAGCCAGGGATTAAGAAGCATTTACATATGAAGCGTAGCGGTGAGAGGCATTATAGGAAAGACCCTGACAATAATATTTCTGCAGGAATCTGTAAACATCATGGAAGGTAGCAGTGGCAGCTCCTACAACCCTCCAGGTAGCAAATTCTTACAACTTCTTATCAGTTTTTTTTCCTCTACGGGCAGATTTGACAAATATAACCAACATTCCCTTAAGAGAAAAGTTATCTTGCCTTAGATAGTTGAGGCATTTACAAACTAGTCACTTAGAAAGAAATTCTGATAACTGAAAAATGAGCTCTCATGCTTTTCTCCAAATGTTGTCACGCAGCTCAATTACTTTTTCTTTTGAACTATTTGAAGTTCGCTGTTACTTGGTTCTCTAAACCTTTTAGCATAATGCTGTCCACCCTGCATTTTCACTTTTGTATAGCAATATCATCTACCTCCCGGTAAACAAGGAATCTTTTGGAAGACAGTCTTACCCTTGAAGCAACTCTGAAACATATCAGAATCATAGTAAAGTCAACCTTTGGGCTTAGAAGAGAACCAAGGTTAATGATACTTTCATAATGATCATTTAAGCTTTTCAAGAAATTTTTTTTTAATGTAATCCGTACATACCAAGTTGGGGTTAGATCCCTTCTGTTTCCCCATATCATGCATTTTATTCTTTTTGACATCGAAGTAACATCTGATTCACAATCTAGAATGGAATCAAATAACGTTATACCAACTTCAATTATTAATTAATTACATTATCCGAAACAACCTGTATAAAAGTAAGTTGTAGAGTAGCTACTAAGAATAGCTTATGGTAAAGCTGTTGTTTTTGGGTTTTGTTTATCTGAATTCTGAAACACTAAACTCTCTTAAAAAGCTTTAGCCAAACCAGTATCGGAGTTGGAAACACTGCAGAAACAGCATGAGGAGAAAACATTAAAGATCCAAGAGCTCAAGAGACAAATTGAAACTGTGAAGCTTCAGCTGGAGAAGAAGAAGAAGAAGGATATCCCAGATGCGAGAAAAGAAGCTTTCCATAACCTGAGCGAGAAATATAACAGCCTGAGAGAGGAATACAATGCATTGTTGGCTGAAAGATCAAGGGAGTAGAATTAAGCAAATGGCTTCAGTTTCATCTTGGAGGTCTGGAATATGCTACCGTACCGAGTTGACATCTTATGCATTAGAAACTGTTAATATGCTTTCTCGTACGTGAACATTTCATGTTTTGTTTAGTCTATTGTTCTGTTTAATTTCATTGCTCTATAAGATATCTAAATCAATAATGTTTCAGTCATCTTTCATTATCAACAAGATTAAAAGAATAGATATATAAACTTTGAATTACATGCATTGGATCAACAAGAACTAATGAACTTATTAATTAAGTATTTTTTAAGCATGTTAGAAAATAAAATTGTCTCATGATTCCAAAAGCAAGGGTCACGATCCCAAAACCAAGAGTAACAACAAGGGAGATTATCATATAGAATCACGCTTGGTCTTGATCTGAATTCAACCGGTTTGGTCTCAGCGTAATAATGTCATCACAATTGCAGCCGACTTTTGCATTGTTAGCGGATTCTTTTGGTCTATCCAAAGTCACATAGACTCACATGCTGCGCAACATCTTCTTTGTTTTCGAGCGGCAACTAGCAATGTTGAAACTTCTTGTGCTGGAGCTCATGAGATTGAAAGAAGACACAATTTGAAGGCCGTGGTTTGAAAATCACTCTCAAACAAATCAAGATAATGTCTTACGCATATTTGACTTCGAAGTGACCTTTATCTACTGCTTTCTTCAAGTAGCGTAACCCTGACTTTGGTTTCCCCTTGTTAAAACAATGATCATCTCTTTTCTATGTAATGCTTCAACACTCTTGACATCTTTGTATATTTTAAGAAATATTTTCTCACTTTTACAGGGACAAAGTTGATATTCGCCATCGAAACATTAATTCTCAAAGATTTGATAATCATTTGATGCTCAAAGAAAAGCCTTGCAACTTATTTGAACATTGACGAAATCAGTAACCGAACTGGTGACCACATGCCTAAGAATCTCTGCCAACATCTCTCTTGGAAGAGACTTGATATTGCTAGATTTTTTCGTCCTAACCTACAATGCATTAACGTGGAAAGAAGTTAAGAAGAAAGCTAGCTATATATGGGAAGGGAATTAGAGGTGGATTCGATAATTGTTAAGGATTAGGAAAAGGAAATCCTATCTTACCAAGGATTAATGCAACGCTAAGTTTTCCTATTTATTATTGGCAGCTGATTCTATTGGTTTTTTTTTTTTTTACCTAAAACATCCAATAATTTTAATTTCAATACAAGTTTGCAAGATTTATGGTCCAGTAATTTCTTTTTTAATTTTAAAAGATTTTTCTGTTTTTGGTCAAAAAACTGTCGAACAATTAATACTTTTTTTCCTTTTTGCCCCATAATTTTTCAAACACAATTTTATGTGGACTATAAATATTATTCTGTAAGATTTTCTATCAGGAATTCAAAATATATGTATATATAATACTTTTTCAAAGCTTAGCAGGCCAATTGAACTTACTAAAATGTACGAAGCTTCACTCTTGATAGATTTATTTGTAAAATTTTACAACTTCATAATCGATACTACTGAAACACAATACATTCATATATTAAATTCTGTAATAAAAATGGTAACTCTTGGCTCAAGAATTGTCTAATACTTGAACATCAGAAAACAAAACAAAGGAAAGGGTGGTGGAGTCGAAGTTGGACATGATGAGTGGAATGAATTGAAACTAAGCCAAAAGCCATCCAACATGTACCAGCCAAGCAATCAATCGATCAATCAATCGTGACAAAGACTACCTAAAAATTTAATCATGACTTGCAGATATGGGAAACTAGGCATCCAAGCCATTTTAGGCCGATGGCCCCTTTTCCAGGATTTAAAACGCACCCCATTGTCCTTCTCTTCAGAGATAATTTCATTGTACGACCCAACAACTCCATAAAATATCCCATATATAGGCAACAAGCCCATGCATAAAAAGCAAAAGCCCATTGAGTGTCCCACGAACCAGTATTGCCATGTAATGAGCCCAAAAAGTGTTCCCTAGTTGAATAAAAAACACGCACATAAAGTTGCTCCTTGTTTGCATGGTATCAGCCTGCCTGGAAAAATGCATGTTCATGTCCATCGTAAAGCGACTCGCTAATATTCTGATTCTTTGCATAGTACTAGAGAGAGGGGGATGTGAGGACCAGATAGACTTTCACGTCAAGGGCTCAGCAAATCTCTGTAACAGAATCCATGGCTTCGATATTGTTTCTCCAGCAAAGGAAGATTCTCGTATCATAGCTTTTGTTTTCATTTGCAAAGCTCTGCTTTGGCATGGGTCACCTCCCAAGTTTCAGCTTATATAAAGTTGTAAAAGTTCTTCCATTGTTACGCAACTGCATTTCACCGTGAAGGGCCCACCAACAAAGAAAAAAACGCTGCATTTCCTTGGATATATGTAAGACAATTGGATTGACAAAGTCAAGGTTAGCTTTTTTTTGCATTGTTTACTCAACTCTTGCAGTTTTTTGGAGGACAATTAGGTGCTAATTAAGATTTGTGTTACATGTAGAACTTTAATTGTAACCTGTCATTCCTCTTAGTTCTCACATTGCTCCATTCACATTGGAGCTTTGATTCTTTGACAGAGTAAAAATATTAATTATTATTATTATTATACAAAGATTAAATCTATATTTTTTTATAAAACACGTGGACTAATTGCATAGTTTGATCATTTTTATTGATAATATGAAGTTCCAATCTTTCATCTTCTTATAAAAAAAAAATATTAATGTACATATAAAAATTTTATATTTCCAATTTCATTTTCCAACTTGGAAACACTACAGAAACAGCATGAGGAGAAAACATTAACTATCCAAGAGCTCAAGAGATAAATTGAAACTGTGAAGCTTCGCCTGGAGAAGAAGAAAGATATCCCAGATGAGAGAAAGGAAGCTTTCAATAACCTGGGCTAGAAATATAACAACCTAAGAGAGGAATATAATTGTTGGCTGAAAGGTTAAGGGAGCAGAGTTACGCTCAGTTTCATCTTCCAAGTTTGGATTATGCCACCGTACATGAGTTGCCATCTCACACATTAGAAACTGTTAATATGCTTTCTCATACGTAAACATTTAACTTTTTTTGTTTAGTGTATTGTTCTGTAAAATACCTATATCAATAATAATTCAGTCATCTTTAATTAATTTCAAAATCAAGTACTTGATCACAACTTCTACATCGGTAAATTTAATTATATTTCCAGTATATAATTAAAAGAATAGATATATAAGATTTAGATTACATGTACTGGAGCAACATAGACTGATGAATTCTTTTTAACCAAGTATTGCCTAAGCATACTACAAAATAAAGTTGCTTCTCGATCCCCAAAGCAAGAGTCACAACAAGAGAGGTTATCATGAAGATTGTTGCTTGCTTCCCATGCTTGATCTCGATTTGAACTCAAACGGTTTGGCCTTGGCGTAATAATGTCATCACAAATGCAGTTGACTTCCGCATTATTAGCAGATTCTTTTGGCTTATCCAGGGACACATATATAGACCCACATGCTGTGCAGCATCGTCTCTCTTTTCGAGCGGCAACTAGCAATCCTAAAACTTCTTGTGCCGGAACTCGTGAGATTGAGAGGAGACACAATTTGAAGCCCTTGGTCCTTAAACTCATCTCCTAGACAAATCAAAATAATATCATATGCATATTTAGCTCCTACGTGACCTTTCTCAACTGATTTTTTCAAATAACGTAACCCTGACTTTGATTTCTTTTTGTTAAAACAATTAATCATATTTTTCCCGTATAATGCTTCTGAATTATTGACATCTTTACATTTTTTAAAAAAGATTTTCTCACTTTTATACCAAAGGACAAAATTGATATTCGTCATCGAAACATTCTCAAGGATATGATACTCGTTTGATGCTCCAAGAAAAGCCTTGCAACTTATTTTAACATTAACAAAATCAATAACTGAATTGGAGGTTGCATGCCTAAGAATTTCTGCCAACATCTCCCTTGGAAGAAACTTGATATTGATAGATTTTTTCATCTTCATCATTCTCAAAGTAGCTAGTGTCAATCTAAGCCCGCAATGCATTAACCTGGAAAGCATGTTAAGAAGAAAGCTAGCTATATATAGGAAGGAAATTAGAGGTGGGCTCAACAATTGTTGAGGATAAGGAAAAAGGATATCCTACTGAACCAAGGATTAATGCAACTTTGAGTTTTCTTTCTTATTATTGACCGCTAATTCTATTGGTTATTTTTTTTTTAGGTAAAATATCCAACAATTTTAATCCCATTACAAATGCACAGGATTTACGGTCCAGTAATTTTTTTCTACCTTAAAAGATTTTTTTCCATGTCAGGTCGGACTAATTACTATTTTTTCCTTTTTCGCCTCCAAATAATACACTTTTACGTGGACTATCAATATTATTTTATAAACTGTCATTGAAGTTTTTGAAATTTAAATTTACAAGTGGAGTTAATATGTTTCGCTTGTCTATTTATTTGTTATATTAATTTATTATTATTTTTTATTGATTATATACTTTAAGGAAACCTATAACAACTTTAAATACCATCTATGGAATTTAAATTTGAGTATTTATATTCACATAAACAATCAAAATTTTAGAGTAAAAAAATTAAGCTTATTCTCATAAATCATCAATTGCAGAAATGTCTGTATACTTATTAGTTCAATTGAATTATAAATCTATCAATAATTAATTACAATCAATTAATTTCACTTAATAATTTAATTTATAATTCCTCCAAAGAAATTAATTTGTGAAAAAAATTTACATTAATTAATGGTAACATATTGTGCAAAAAGAAATAGAAAGGAAAAAGAAAAAAAAGGAAAGAAATGGACGGAAAAAAAGAAAGAGTGAAAAAAAAAATGTTGTTTTAACAGTGTCCCATGAGAGTGAGAGCCAGTGTTATGGCAGCAGTGACTCTTCCAGACCCTTCTTTAATTTTATCTAATAATTTATTATTATTATTTGGAATCTTAAAATCATTTGTAAAGTGTTGCAAAATAGTTTACTTAATAACTGAATATAAATCTTGAAATATTTACATCTCAAGTTCACGTCTCATCATGTGTGAGTTAATAAAATCTAATTTTTATATTATTTAATTTTATTTGGTTGTTTGTTTATTGATTTATTTCATAAATGTACTTAACGAAAGTTATTTCATTGCTAATGCAATTACTTCTTATAATAACCTCATAAAAAAGGATATGAAAATAATTTTTTAATAAGAGAAATATTCATGAATCTTTGATTTCATGGTAAGTATAAATATTTCTTATTCATAGTATAAAGTTCAAATCTTTGTCTTCTTATCATAAAAAGGTTAATACAGAAAATACTTGTTTATTTTTAAAATTAATTAAAATGAAAATTTGCTTTCAGCAATAGGAGAAAATAATGAATAAATTTTACAAATTTTTGCCTAGAAGACAAATTGTGCGTAAACATATTAAAATGTCTACCTTGAAATTAAAATTAAATAAGTAATAGGTTTTAATTCAAATTGGATACATAAATTACCCAATTTTACATCTAGCTTTTATTGTTATTATTTTTTGGATTACGAAATGATGGATATTGTCACATTATCCTTTTATTGAAATTAAATTTTAAATAAAACTTGTATTTTAAGAGAGAAGATATTTGTGTTGAATTAAGTATCAGGCATAACTTGATTATATCATTCAAAATTTTAATCCACATAATTTACATATAAGAGTACAAGACGAGTATTCAAATTTTCTTATTAATACTAGTAAACATAGATTAGACCTATTACTCCATAACTTAAATTTGATTACAATATATGCCTTGTCTAATTTATGAATATTTATCGAACAAATTGTAAATATATTTATATAGATCAATAGGAATCAGGGGAAACTCAAAGATATTCACAGTAAATTGAACAAATGGATGCCAAAGGAGAAAAATAATAATTAGTAAAAGCTGGTGCAATTTTATTCATTTAAGAATAAATAAACAATATAAGGCTGCGTTATTGTGAGGTAAACAAATAGCAGCAGCAGCAGCAGCAGCCACAAGTTCGTAAACTTGCTAAAGAATGTAAGACCATACAAAAAATGAGATGAACCTAAACATTTTCATAGGAAGCTTCAATACTAATTCCGGTGTTGTCATAACTAAACGAATTTGATTGGATACTTGGGCTGCTTATTAGGGGAGAAGAGGCCGAAATGGCGCTCAGTTTCAGCAGGACCCTTTCGATTCTCATCAAACATTGCAAACAAATAAGTTTCTATAGGTTTTCCAGGCCTCTTTGGGGTTCCATTCTTAACATGTTTGATCAAATTCTTGTAGTAAGTGCTTGCATTTTCAACTGTTGCTGCGGTGCCTCCAGCAGATGGCCAACCACTCTCTGAGACTACGATTTCCAAATTGGCAGCTCCTATTTTCTCAAGAGCAGAATACAAAGAATCCAATGTTGCATCAAACAGATTCTGATACCCGGATGGTCCATCTTGCACTACAACTCCCGGAGATGTAAACAACGCAAAGCCAAGATCGATGTTCTTCGTGTCACCGATGTAGCTGAAGTAGGTATAGATATTGGCAAGTAGAGGTGACCCATTGCTTGCTAAGAATTTGATGATTGGTATTATGTAAGGACGTGCAGCTTCACTGAACAGCCCTGCCGAGGGAGGGTAAGAATTGCCCAACAAAGTTGGTTCAACTGATGTAGAAACCTTGATTTGTCCTTTTAAATTTGCTGATACCAAAGCATTGTAAATGTTCCGCATTGCAGGCAGAACAAATTGTGCTTCCGGATCAGTTGGCTTTACTTCGTTTCCGACAGAAATGTAGCGAAATTTGACTGCAGGCGAGAAGGATACTATATTTCTTTTAACAAAATCACTTGCAGCTGAAGGATCGGTAAGGGACTGAAGAGCAGCATTCGGGATACCGAGGATTAGTTGTATGTTTGTTCCTTTGAGGGCTTGGAGAGTGAACTGATTTGGATCATAGATTCTCATTGCTCCAATGCCATTGATTTTGTAGAAATTCACAACATCTTGTTCAGAGGGCAAATCATCGGCAATTCTTCCATTACATACGCCTATGGATGGTGCACCTAAATATCACACAGAATCAAATATAATCAATTATAAGCTCTAATATCTGTAGAACACCCTTTCTGTCTTGTGTTTTTTCAAGATGAAGTCATGGCATGGTAAACATGCATGAAGTTATGCTAGGAGCTTTGGAACTTAAGCCCCAACGATTGGCAAATAAAGGGTAGTGTCAGACAGATAGTAGTATATGATTTTATGCAAATAGAAAAGTAGTGCTTTTAATTCTTTCCTCAGCCCCTAATCTTTTGGTATTAATATCATTTTTCTTGGCCACAAAAAATCATATCTCCTGTCATGTTGAGATTGACTGAAACACAAATAGGACAACTTTAGTGTCAGTTTTCATTGCATACATGATGGATATGGAATTAAGCAATAATGAGAAAGAGAGAGAAACGAACCTGCTGTATTCTGGCCATTGGACATTGAAATTGCAAAGAGTAGAAATATGGCAACCATGAAAGTTTTATTACTTGTTGCAGGTAGGAAACCCATGGAGAATAAATAGAAGATACAAAAAAACAAGAAGAAGAAAGAAATTGTTTTCTAGCAGAATTACTGTATCTGTACCTTCCAGCTGAGTTCAAATAAATAAATATTTATAGAGAGAAACAGGGAGGGAGAGAGTTGATGAACCCCTTTTATTGCTCCTTGATTGTCTAACTGGTTATTTGAAATTATTAAGATATGACATGATTACTGTGTTACAAAAATTGAGTTCCCTCAAATCAAGGGAGTTTGAAATAAGACTGGAGCAATCCGAATTAAATGATTGAAAAACAAAACTCAACGCAATCAGAATTTCCGTTCCCTTCCAATATATATTCCTCCCTTTATTAAATGTTGTGGTTCCTATATATAAACTCTATATATGACTATGTTTAGTAATGTTGTTAATGTAAACACAATGTATATACGGAGAGGTTTGCGTAAAACCAAAAAAGGGATCCAATTTCACTCATGTTATTTGCCTAATTGATACTCTGTGCTAGTTACCTGCTAGGCTGCTACATCTCAAACAAGTAAAAATAGGATTAGATTATCTTCTCTGCATTTTCTTGCACACAGTCAGTTAGTTGAGGGGCTTAGCCTTGGAAACAAATGGTCAGCTGAGGCCTTCAACAAGACAAGAAAATTGTTGATAAGACTTCAAGAATTGCTTAATGGTTGATAATGGAAAATCAAGCTTCATGGCCCAACTCTCTCTCTCTCTCTTTTGAGCCTATGTCCATGTGTTGACAAAAAGGAAACCATAAAAAGGGACTGCAGTTGGTATAATTCAATGAATTTGGCTTACTGTTATATGAAGGATGCCTCCATTTAGTTTCTTTAATTCACATTTATCTTATTAGGACTTTGCGCAGTCTCTTTTTTTCTTTTTTTCTTTTTTCTCTTTTTTGAAATGCTACCTTTGATAACAATAAGAAATTCAGAACCCTAATTTAAGCAAACTTCATCAAGACATAATACCACTCGAAATCAATTTAAATTTGGCAACAGATTTTAAATTATTTTCCTTATTCACCTTTATCTTATTAGAACTTTTCCCAGTCTCTTTTTTGTGTATGTGTGTGTTTTTTAAATGCCAATTTTGATAACGATAAGAAATTTAGAACCCCTAAATCAGGCAAGCTTCGTTCTAGACATAAAACCACTTGAATTGAATTTAAATTTGGAACAGATTTTTGAACTATTTTTGCTCCATTTTTATTAGAAAATAAGACAATATTACTAAAGTAGTGGAATTAAGAGCTTTAAGACAAGGGAGCACAAGCTACGGTTCTCTAATTAGCTCTCTCAGCCAAAACTCTCTGATGCTTTTGGCTGTTTATTGGGGAGGAACAAACCACAGTGTTGCTCAACCCCTGCTTCCTTCTCTTTTTTTTTTTTTTTTGAATTTAGGAAATTAAATGCTCGGGTGCTTCCTTCTCTTTATCTTGCCCTTTTGTATTTAACTGAAACTGATTTTATATTTTGGCTGTTTATTAGGGGAGAAGAGGCCGAAATGGCGCTCAGTTTCAGCAGGACCCTTCTGATTTTCATCAAACATGGCAAACAGATAAGTTTCTATAGGTTTTCCAGGCCGCTTGGGAGTTCCCTTGTTAACATGATCGACCAAATTCTTATAATAAGTGCTTGCATTGTCAACTGTTGCCGCGGTCTCTCCAGCAGATGGCCAACCACTCTCTGACACGACAATCTCCACATTGGCACCCTCTGCCGCCTCTACAGCAGAATAAAACGCATCCAACGTTGCATCAAAAAGATTTTGATACCCGAGTGCGCCATCTTGTACCACAGTTCCCTGAGCTGTGAACAAGGCATAGCTAGGATCGATGGTTTTTGGGTCACTAATGTAAGCAAAGTAAGTGTAGATATTGGCAAGAAGTGGTGCCCCAGTGCTTGCCAGGAAGTTGATGATTGGTGTTATGTAAGAACTTGCACTAGCACTAAAAGAGCCTGCTGAGGGAGGATAGGAATTTCCTAACAAAGTTGTATCCACTGATGTAGAAACCTTCATCTGACCATCTAATTTTGCTGACACCAAAGCATTGTAAATGTTCATCATTGCAGGGAGAACAAATTGAGCTGCTGCATCAGTTGGCTTTACTTCATTTCCAACAGCAATATAGCGGAATCTAACGTCTGGTGAGAAGGCTACTACATTTTTTTGGACCCAATCATTTGCAGCTGAGGCAGTGGCAACGGATTGAAGGTCACCATTTGGGACACCAAGGATTAGTTCTATGTTTGTTCCTCTAAGGGCCTGGAGAGTTGCTTGATTCGGATCATAGATTCTCATTTTCCCGATTCCATTTGATGTATAGAGATCTACAACTTCTTGTTCACTGGGCAAATTATCGGCAATTCCTCCATTGCATACGCCTATGGCTCCTGCACCTAAATTACATAGAACCATATATAATCAATTAGCTGAATCTGATCTCTACGATAAATATTTTTCCACTATTATTCATTTCACTTTTCATTTTAGTGTACATCAGTTATGAATTTAAAACGAAACTAATTTCCCGATCTAGATTTCACATGAAATCAGTATTGGCGAGGTTATCATCTAACAAATAACAAGGAAAAATTGTTTGTGTAGATTAATTGTATTAACATGCAATCGTAGATTATTGTTTTCTTTTCTGGGCATGGCGGTTTGTTTAAAGAAGAAACTGAGGCAAGACATAGGGTAATAAGGATGTATCAGGGAGCATAAAATCCAGCTTTGATATATAAATAGATATGATCCTGTGGAGCCTGAAGGACTCGTTTACATAAATCTGTGTGTCATGTGCCCTCCAAGATAGCAAAAAATGGAGGACTCATACAAGCCTTGGCCAGCTTGGGGGCTTACGTTTATCAATTTGTTATACTATATCATTTCTCATTTCTTTTGGCTTTAGGCTTTATCAATTGGTTGTTATCTTTTATTTTCCTTTCTTTCTTTTTTTTGGGATACATAGTTATCTCTAGGGTATGCTTGGACCGTTAGTGCTAGTATTAGCTTGACGTCAAGCTAGACCGTCTGTCATGCATATGATGGTATGAAGGAGATCATTGTCAGCATCCACACAAAAGAAAATTTCCTCAAACTTCTCACTGCATATGCACGTACACACATTTACAAACAAAACGCAATGAAACGATGAGAAATGGAGAGAATCAAACCTGTTATGGTGTGGCTGCAGGATATGAAAATTCCTAGGATTAGATATGTGACAACCATGAAACTTTTGTTACTTATCGCACTTAGGAAATCCATGGAGATCAAGTGGGAAAGAAAAGGAGCCCAAAGGTATCGTTTTCTTATAGAATCACTCGTCTATCTATTCTTGTCTATTATATATAGAGAAATTTACCAACATTTCTGCTAATGATTAACCCCTTTTTATTGCTCTTTGATTGCTCAGACGTGGTTAATGGAGTAATACTAAGATACATGTGATATGATTATATAACGTGTGATGAGAATTGAAGTCGTCAGCACATTTGATTTGTCACGAGTTGTTTAAACATTGAATGTGGGCAATAACTTCAGTTCCTGCAAATCAAGGGAGTTAATGCAGGCCTCAAGCCAATTATAGCAATTATCAGAAATGACAAAGGAAAACTCAAGGCAAGCAGATCAATCAAGCTATCGGGATCTAGAAATCCTATGTCAGCACTTCCATTGAATATGGCATTCATATGTTTATGGATTGATCCTTTCTGCCACGACAGCCATAAAACCAATATATCACGATGATACTAGGATTGACGTGGTGGACAGGCCTATCTAATAACTCCTATGTAAATACATTGTAATGAGAGTTTTGCCTCATATAATTTAACTATTGCTTTGTAGAGAGTGGTGTGGTAGGAAAGATCTATCCCATAATTTTTTTTTTAAAAGGCGATCTATCTTATAATTACTATATAAATAAATTGTAAGGAGAGTTTTGCCTTATATACTTTAACATTTCCCCTGTAAAGAATGATTTTTTATTTTATTTTATTTTTCACCTCATCTTATTTTACTGTTTGTTTATCTAGTGGTTTGAAATTAGAATCTTAACACCTATTAAGGATAATGTGACCAAAGAAGATAAGCTCCAGCATGCGACGGTTAAGGACAATTCAAAGCAATTGATGGCAGCAGCTTCATGAGAAGTTATGGCTAAGGGAGGTTTTGTATTTATCTTTTAATCACCTTGTACTAAGCAGGAATACTCCTTTTACTCTACATATTCTGGACATGAAATTGACAGAGCATTTGATTGCAGCCTTTACTGCTTTAAACAAAAAATTAATTTCAGCACATGATACATGGAGGACTTGTAACCACACCATGTTAAACATACAGTAATATCTCATAAAATTTCTATCTCACGTTATCTAAATACAAAAGATATTAGTGTTTTATATAAGTAAATTCATTATAAGCTTGATAAAAGTTAGAAAATAAAGTGATTTTGCACGCACACAAGATCAAGTCAAGCTTTGTGAAAATGTAAATTTCTCCATGCGCCCGAGTATACACTTGACATATTTTTATATATTTTTCATATATTTTTATAACGTTACTGAATATTTTTCTAATTACAAAATATTTTTCAGAATATTTTTATACCATTGCAAAATATTTTGTGATAACCATTATAGAATATTTTCCTTATCACAAAATATTTTATATAATAAACTATTAAAAGACTTAATTTGGTCTTTGATTATTTTTCAGAATATTTTTATAACATTACAAAATATTTTGTAATCATAAACTATTACAGGACTTAATTTGGTCTTTGATTATTTTTCAGAATATTTTTATAACATTACAAAATATTTTGTAATCATAAACTATTACAGGACTTAATTTGGTCTTTGATTATTTTTCAGAATATTTTTATAACATTACAAAATATTTTGTAATCATAAACTATTACAGGACTTAATTTGGTCTTTGATTATTTTTCAGAATATTTTTATAACATTACAAAATATTTTGTAATCATAAACTATTACAGGACTTAATTTGGTCTTTGATTATTTTTCAGAATATTTTTATAACATTACAAAATATTTTGTAATCATAAACTATTACAGGACTTAATTTGATCTTTTGATTATTTTTCACAATATTTTTATAACACTACAAAATATTTTGTAATATGTTACATGACTTGATTTGATATTATTTTTCAGAATATTTTTATAACGTTACAAAATAGTTTTCTCATTACAAAATATTTAATATTTTCCTTATCACAAAATATTTTATTTCTTGATTTTCTCTCAGTCATTCCTCTCTATAAATACTAGCCTCCATGGGTTCTTTCTTCTTTATTTTTCCTTGCTACTCCTGTATCTCTGATAGTTTGTGCAAACTATTCAAGAATAGTCTATTGAATCCTATAATAACCGCTTTAATCCTTTTACACCAAGTTTCATACTCCAAATAGGCGAAAATTATATTTAAAGATAGTATAACACGTCTCAGACTAATTTCAATTGTTATCTACTTTAATTTTCGTCAACAATTTTAAAGATGATTTGGGATAAGTTTTATTTTATTATTACTTCCTTTCGATATTGTCAATTTTATTTTTCCATTGATTTTTATGTCAATTTATAAGTGCAATTATTTCATAAGTCCTCTTTTTGTAATCCTTATAAGTTGATTTTTAATGTGCAGATCTCTTGGTAGAAAGATTATTGTTGTTGAAACATGATCATTTTTGGGATCATATTCTTGACATTTTAAAAGGGCAAATGGGAATCTCCGTTAATTATAAAAAAATCCATTTTGAAAATTTGTTCCCATCATCTATGATCTCTGATTTTTGCGTATTCTATTTAGTAAGTAGTGCTTTATTACAGCTTAAGTGTAGTTATATTATACATTAATTGAGCGATGACATATGCATAACATTATTTTGAATTTGCTACTAGCATAGTATTCATGCTTTTAAATTACTTGAAAAATGAAGTCTACATCAAGTAAGCAACCATTGAGCTTGTTACAGACTGTACTAATGCTACTCGACCTGCGATTGATAGTTGTTTGTTGCTCCAGTGTTCTAGTCTTGCCTTGACTTTAAGGATAACTTCAGTATAGGTAGTCTTCGAAACTCTACCATGTATGACTGGAGAGCCAAGGTATTTCCCAAAATCCTTGGTCAATGGAATTTTCGCAGCACTACTCAAAACTCTTGCTTTTGATAAGGGAACATTAAAAGACACTAGCATTCTAGATTTCTCAAGGCTTACTTTCTGACCTGAAGCTAAGCAAAATTTATCAAGGACTTTCACTATAGTTTGGACTTGCTTCACTGAGGCTTCCCCAAATAGCATCAAGTCATTCGCAAAGCAAACATGTGTTAAATAAGGACCCCGGGTTGTCACTACTAATGGCTTCCAATTTCCAGACTGACTTCTTCATTTACCAACTGTGAGAGTGTTTCCAACCACAAGACAAAAAGATAAGGTGAGAGAGGATCACCCTGTCTTATTCCCCTGGTTGGAATAAAAGTTTCAGTTGGTATACCATTCCAAATAACTGCGAAAGTTGGTGATCTCACAATGAACAGAATAATGTTGATCCAAGACAAAGGCATACCAATTTCCTCGAGAACTTCTTGGATGAAATCCCATTTAAGTTTGTCATATGCTTTCTCTAGGTCTATCTTGATTGCCAATGCACCCTTCTTCCTTTTTAATCTTCGCATGGTATGAACAGCTTCTTGAACCACAATAATATTGTCCGTAGCTTGCTTCCCTGGAATAAAACTGCATTGTGTTTATCCCACTAAGTCATTTAATAGTATGCTCAATCTATTAACTAGAACTTTGCTAATTAATTTCATTGGAACTGTGCACAGACTAATAGGATGAAATTGAGATATCTTCTCCGGTTTCTCTATTTTTGGTATAAGAGTAATCAACGTGTGATTAAGTTCTACAGGGAAATTACCATTTTCATAAGCACGTTGTACAAATTTCTACCAGAAAATGTGATTCAAGAGCTTGAAAGGATGAATAGAAATTTTATATGGGGCCATTTTGGTGGTAACAAAAAGAACCATGGTGTAAGTTGGGAGAAACTTTGTTCACCCAAAGAGGAAGGAGGACTGCAACTTAGAAACTTAAGATTCTTAAATTTAGCACTATTGGGGAAACTTGGCTGGAGGTTGTTAATGGACACAAACCATCTTTGGGTAGATATGTTACAAAAGAAATATCTACGAGATGATAATCTCATGACAGTAACTGCTAAGTCATCGGACTCTCATGTATGGAGAAGTATTTTGAAAGCAAGATATATTTTGGAGAAAGGCTTGGGGAAGGTTGTCACTAATGGCATTGCAACGAGATTCTGGGTTGATTCTTGGCTTGACTGTGGACCTTTGATTGATTATGCTAATAGGGACATATCAAATATAGAAGCCAACTTACCAGTTGTAAGCTTTTGTGATGAAAGTGGACAATGGGATTTAGAATATCTGAATCAAGTTTTACCCCTGCACATTGTTCTACGAATTGTAGCGGTTCTCATTGATCCCAAGAGCGATAAGGATGATGCCACAGTATGGATATTTACTAGCAACGGGGAGTTCACGGTTAACTCAGCTTACAAAAGCCAACAAGTAAGTACTGGTGCCAACTCTAGTTTCTGGAAAACTATTTGGAAGTTGCCTTGTTCTAGGAAAGTCTGTTTATTCATTTGGAGGGTCTTGCATAATTCCTTGCCAACGGGAAATTGGCTCTCAAGAAGAAATATGAGCGGTCTGGGTTTGTGTCCTAGATATGAGCTCCATGAGGAAACCATATTACATGCGGTTAGAGATTGCAGATGTGTAAAGAGCTTATGGAATTGCATAAAGCTGTCACTTATCCAGTCAAATTTTTATCAGATGGATTTGAACCAGTGGGTGACTTCTAACATACTTAATACAGCAGAGTTTGAAGGTATACCATGGAACATTATTTTCATTTATGGAATTTGGCTTTTGTGGTATTGGCGGAATCTACAAGTGTTTAATGCATCTTTTGTTTGGCTTAACAATGACTGGTAACAAATCTGGACAAGAGCTAAAGAAGCTTGGGATATCTTGGGGAAACAAGGAAGACGAACCATGCAGGAAGTGATGATTCATTGGACAAAGCCAATTCACTCTTTTGTTAAACTTAATGTAGATGGTAGTGCTCGAGGACAACCAGGTCTCGCAGCAGTAGGTGGTATTGTTAGAGATGAAAATGGTTTATGGTTAGTTGGGTTTACATACAAAATAGGAATTTCCTTTTCTCTAGCAGCAGAACTATGGGCTTTATATCAAGGGTTAGAAATATGTTGGAACCGAGGTTACAGAAAGATATTAGTAAAAACTGATTCTTTACTAGTATTCCAGAAAATTTCAAAAGAAATTTCTAACTTGGACCCTTATGCTAATTTACTGCAAAGAATCAAGGATCTGCTAAAGAGAAGCTGAGACTGCTTTGTAACTCACGTACATCGTGAAGCCAATCAGTGTGCAGATTGGATGGCAACACACCACGATAATCTCTCGTTAGGCTTATATGTTTTTGATAGGTCCCCATCTAGTATTCTTACTCTTTTATTTGGAGATATGTTTGGTATTATTTGGCCAAAGATGATATAGTTTTGATTTAAATTAATATATTTCCTTTATATATAAAAAAATTTACTTGAAAAATGATGATAAAATCCATTTAGGTGGTTTATTTAATTTGAAAACTATCCTTTTGGAAGTTGCCCTACAAAAGTTGTAAGCTGCATCTTACATCTGTTTTAAGTTCTTTAAGAACCATCACCTTTTTTGGCATGGCTTGATTAAAGTTAGCATTAATGATCTTAAAGTTATGGCATGATTTAAAAAGCATACTTTTAGCACCAAAACACATTTGGTTTTAATAAAAGCAACTCTTGGCTGTTTTATGATCATTGTTAATATTTCAAGATCCTTACTATTTTTGAAAGCACATGAGGTCTTGAATAAAGTTTGAACTTAAAGAGATTGACAAGTTGATATAGTTTGAGTATACATGGCACGATTTTCAAAAATTGATAAATTTGGCAAGAAATTAGTTTGTTTTACATGAGATTTGTTTTAACTTGTATACTACCTCAAGTTAGGTCCTGTGGTCGTGACAATTTATATGACCTTCGTACACAAAGTATCTTTTAGCTAGAGATGTTGATGTGAGGAGTCTCACAAAATTATGCTAACAGGGGAAGCCCCCAATCTATTATAAACGTGTGGGGTCCCACGAGATTTAGATCTACTTGAGACTTGGTATGCTTATTATTATATTGATGTTTTGAATACTAAAAGATACATGCATTGATGTTATCAATAAAACAAAATATGTTTAACTTTTGAATTTGGTATGAAAGATTTGGGAGAAGTTAATGTTACTTTTGGTCTTAAAATCTAAGATGTGATAGTGGTCTAATACTAATATAAGAGCATTATGTTGATAGGTTATTTTAAAAGTTTGAACATTTTAATATCACACCTGTGAGTATTTCTTATGATGTTAATACCCAATTAAAAAAAATAGAGGTGATAGTGTAGGTCAATCTAAGTATACTTATATTATTCAGAATCTGATGCATTTGATTAAGTATATTTGACTTGATATAACTTATGTTGTGTGCAAATTGAGCAGATATACACAAAGTTCCAATCGAGATTAATGAATTGCCTCGAGTAGAGTAATAAAATATTTAAGAGGTATAATAAATTATGGTATTTTGTATAATGGATTTCCTACTGTATTAGAAGGATACAATAATGCTAATTGGATTTCAGATTCAGATGAGATAAAATCCACAAGTGAATATGTATTCACCCTCGGTGGGTGTGTTGTAACTTGAAAATCAACCAAATAAACAATAATTGCTAAATTAGCAATGGAATCAGAATTTGTAACTTTGGAGTTGACTGGCAATAGGGTTAAGTGGTTAAGAAACCTTTTAGTAGATATTTCATTGGGAATGAAACTAACACTTTCTGCGTCTATACATTGTGATTGCCAAATGACAATAGCCATTATAAAGAATAAAACTTCTAATAATAAGAATAGACATGTTCGTTTAAAACATGATGTGGTAAAGCAGTTGCTGAAAGATAGAATTATATCCATTAATTATGTGAAGTCAGAACTAAATTTGGGCAATCCTCTGACTAAACCCTTGTGAAGAAAATTAATTAATAATATATCGAGGAGAATGGGACTTAATTAAGCCTATTGAGAAAAATCAACAATAATGGTAACCCAACCTATGTGAGTGGCAATCCTATGAATTAGATTTATATGAGTAATAACAAGTTATTTGTTAATATTTTGATGCATTATAAAATTATTGTCCCTCATATAATGTGAAAATAGTGCAAAACTATAATGAAGGCAAGGTTGAGTTAAACTCTTATAGCATGCTTGGTTCACTAGAAAGAATAAAATGAGAATAGAATAGCCATTCTAAGAGAATAAAATAGAGGAATAATAACTATTACATAGATTGGTTCATTGAATGGAATAGAATAAAAATTGCTATTATTACTTATTCCATTGTTTGGTGGGCATGAATAATTTTGAGAATGGTTAAGGAACAATGGGTAAATGATAAAAATACCCTTTATTAAAATTTAAAATTTTTAATTAAAAAATAAAAAAACTATGATGAGAAAAAAATACTCTTTATTAAAATTAAAGAATTTATTTTGTTAAAAAATAAAAATATTCTGAGCAATAAAATTACAATAACTTTTGCTATAATTAAATAATATTTTCACCAAAATACAAACACATTTTTATTATAATTTAATAATATTTTGTATTAGAAGCTAATTAAACCTTTTATTATAATTAAATAATATTTAATATTAAAAGATAAAATATATTCTTCATTAAATTTAAATAATACTAAATAATATTCTTTATTACATTTATTATATTCAAATAATAATATTAAATAATATGCTTTATAATATTTATTATAATTAAATAATATTAATATATTAAATAATATTTAAATATTTTCATTGCCCTTTTTGGAAAATGAAGTAAAAATTTTGTTTCTCTTGTGCTTTAAAGAGAAAAGGAGTGAGGAAGAGAGAGAAAAAAATAAGTTTAGTATTTTTTTATAAGGTAATTTTTTAAATTGTAAAAAGGTATATTTGTCTGATCAACTTTTTTTCCTATTCCCAACAATTTGGAATAGACATTACCAAGGGGGGCCTTGGTAATGGCTATTCTTCAATATAACTATTTCATTGAACCAAATGCAACTTTATCTCAAGAATGAGAATAGGAGAGGAATGGCTATTCCATTCCTCCCAACCAAGCATGCCCTTAATGAATTCCATATTACTTATGAATAGTATGCTAAATTACAGTATACACTTGATGAAATCACCTATATAAGTGTAGTGTGAGGCCGCTCTTATGAGAATTGTGGTAAATTCTCTAAAGCACTTATGAATAACCAAACACGCGCATGGCTTCTTCACACAAAATCGCGATAAACAACAGAAATTGTGGGGTGTAATGTGATTGATAAAAATCATATTTTACATAAAAAAACTTTTGGTTTATATAAATTATAAACTTCATCAAAATTCTGTGATGTATATTTCATCCTTTCCAGGCCAGGTTCATAATTCAAAAAACACCAGTCTCAATACATTACACTCGAGTGAGATTAGATCCAGCAAAAACACCCTATTATAAAACCTAATGAAATATGTAAAGATTGTTGGATATATAATGATATCTCATAAGGTTTCTATCCCACATTGCTTAAGTACAAAAGATATTAGTGCTTTATATAAGTAAATTCATTATAGGTTTATTGAAAGTTAGAAAAAAAAGTGGCCTTGCATGCATATAAGATCAAACCAAGCTTTGAGAAAATGTGGATTTTCCCTTGCACATGACTATACATGTGGACTAGGCCCAAGTAATATTTTTATACCTTGGTTATATGTTTTTATTTCATTTCCTTGATCAAGGTAAAAATTATCCTTACTCCGAAAAGATGAAAATTATCTTTAAAAACAATGTATAATGTATAACACCTTAGAAAATTATCTTTAAACACAATATATAATGTATCACGTTTCAGATTAATTTCATTGTTATCTATTTCCATTTTCACCAACACAGAAATTTATCTTTAAAGACAATGTATAATGTATAACACCTTCGAAAATTATCTTTAAAGACAATATATAATATATCACGCTTCAGATTAATTTCATTGTTATCTGTTTTCATTTTCACCAACACACCACTTGTAGAAACTAATAAGCTTGCATATGAGAAGGGTGTTAAACAGTTGAAGAGATTTAAGATTAGTTTGGCCCCAAACCTCGTAAACTTCATGACCAGAGGACCCCGCATTAGGCAAACTTAATGAACACACAATACCACTTGAAATCCTTTTAAAGTGGTGATAGAATTTATTTGAACTGTATTTGCTACATTTTATTAGAAGAATAAGATTAATACAGCATGTGAATTAACACACTAGGACACAAGGCACTCATTTAAATCGGACATGCATTTAAGGTCACTAAATTGGACTCTTGGGTCTCTCAGCCCAAATTTATTTGATACTTTGGTTGTCTGTTAGGGAGGAACAGACCGAAGTGTTGCTCAAACCCCGCAGCCTTTAGATTTTCATCAAACATGGCAAATAGGTATGTTTCTATAGCCTGACCTGACCTTTTCGGTGTCCCTTGTGTCACATGATTAATCAGGTTCCTATAGTATTTGCCTGCATTATCAACATTCGCTGCATTTCCACCCTCAGATGGCCAACCACTCTCCGATACAACAATGTTCACGTTAGCCCCTCCCGTCTTCTCCAGAGCAGAATAAAGTGAATCAACCAATGCATCAAAGAGATTTTGGTAGCTATACTGACCATCTTGTAGTACAACCCCAGGGGCAGTGAACAAGGCAAAGTCAAGGCCAATATTTGTAGGGTCACCAGTGTAGCTGAAGTAGGGGTATATATTAGCAAGAAGTGGTGCTCCATTACTTGCCAGGAAGCTGATGATTGGAGTTATAAATGGACTTGATGTGTCACTAAATGAACCAGCTGATGGAGGAGATGATGTTCCAATCACAGATGAGGCTACTGCTGTTGAGACCTTAATCTGGTCTTGTAGACCGACTGCTGCAAGGGCATTGTGAACATTTGTCATGGCAGGCAGAACAAATGCCGCCCGCTGGTCGGAAGGTGAAACTTCATTTCCAATTGCAATGTATCGGAATTTGACATCAGGAGAGAAAGACACAACATTTCTCTGGACCCAGTCATTTGCAGCTGCAGCATCAGAAAGGTCTCGGAGTTTGTCAAGAGGGACATCAAGGATGAGTTCTATGTTAGATCCTCTGAGGGCATTGAGAGTTTCCTGATTTGGATCATAAATTCTCATCCTTCCAATGCCATTTGATTGATAAAGACTTACAACTTCTGCTGCTCCTGGTAAATTGTCTCCATTTCTGCCATAGCAGACGCCTATGGATTGTGCACCTACACATATAAAATTGGGTCAAGATTTCATCAGACACTCGAAATCAACATTTAAAATGTAAATGCTTTATATATAGCACTAGCAGTTGCTCAACATGTTGGACAAACTCTGGCCAGGAGGATAATGTTGAGGATGAAAATGAGAGCCAGAGGCCCTGACTTTTTAAGTAGTGCAGTCCTTTCCTTTATGGCAAGGGCTTCACATCCGTTGTTGTAGTTGGAAACTAATGAAGTTCTCGTGCTAAAGCTTAGCTACTTGCAGGAGTAAATGATGTGATTGAACATCTAATTTACCTCACAAATAATAGTATTGTTTTTTTAAGAACTTGTTAAACTATAATTTTATCTTTAACATGTAAAAAAGGCAAGCATAATTTTATTTTATATTTATTAAATCAAGAAATAAATGATAGGGTATATGTTTTGGTCATCCTCATGAAGTTGGAAGAACACTCTCAACATTAAACAATTTATCCTACTCAAAATTTTGGAAAAGGTAGAAAATAAAGGTTTTTTTTTTTAAAGAATTGTTTGAAAATCCCTTTTTAACTACTTTTTTCTTAGAGATATATAGAATTGGGGTTGGAGCACATGTGAAAGTGAAAAACAGAAAATCTATCCAATACAATATGATTAAAAGTTTCCTCTGAGGTTTTAGTGAGTAAAACATACCTGTTATCTCCGTTTGAGATACCAATAATCCCAAAAGCAGCAACACAGCAGCCATAGAAGCTCTGGTATTTCTTGGTTTGAATGAAGCCATAGACTAGTGGGGAAGAGAACTCTTAACTTATAACATTCATCTCCTTGTTCCATCTATATATAGAGAGGCAAGACCTCCAGGATTGGAAAAGATAACCACATTTTCAACATCTAATTGCCCTGTCAAGCAATCCATTGGAAGATTCATAACCACATTTTCAACATCTAATTGCCCTGTCAAGCAATCCATTGGAAGATTCAACGAAAAGGCATTAATGTTAGAAGAACATTGAAAAATAAGCTTGGAACTATACGCAGATAGATAGCAACTTCTCCAACGGTGTGTTTTTTAGTCTATACTGCTCTTCTCTTTCCAGGAAAAGTCTACCGAGTAACCATGGAAATCTATCAATCTTGCTGCCTTACATGCTAAGCATTCATATAGTCCAAGATTATGACAGTTAAAAGACTAAAGTTTCAAACACTAAAGTAGAAATTTGGGGTCAATGGAGTAGGCCAAGAGAAGTTCTGATCACCATTTGTACAGAGGTTGCGTGTCGTTTCATAACTTGATATACAGGAAATGTGCCACTTTTGAGTCAATGGTGTGCTTCATGGAAGTTCCGTTTAGCATTAACTGATTGATGGCTTAATAGATTTAGATTTGGTGTTTAGCACGATACAAACAAGAGTCTTGCTTTGACGTTTTCAGTAATGGGGGGAGAGGGAAAACAATGTCAACCAGGTAGGACAGATTCTTCAACAAGAATTTGAACACAATAACAAGTTAAAGACTGCATGCCCACTTATTTCTACTTTCAGGGGAGATTGAAGCTATTAAAGCAAGTTTTGATCAATTCTTTATTAAAATGATTAAATGAAAACTAAACCTGTTATCAAATAGAGATAAAATTGAACATTAAAAGCAGTAGATAAATAGAGTTTAACAAATCTATCAAGAATATGTAAAAAAAATTAATTAAACATAAAGTTTACATACAAAATTTAACCATTAATATATTTGAATAGTGGAAGTTTATCATAACTTTTTTTTAAAAAATGTCTGCTTAAAATAAAGTATGAAAGCTTGTTTATAATTTATTTTGTACCATATAATATACTTAATCTATTTTTATTTAATCTCTTTTAATGCAGAACTTAAGAATTTTACTTAAGGAATCTTACTTAATTATGGCACAATTATATACATATATATATAGTTTGATTGATTGACTTATGGAGATCATAGAAATAACATTTGAGTTTATCATTGAAGTATAAATTATGACTTATGGTGTTTCTCCTCCTATATATTCATTCTATCAATCAAAACATAATTTGGGAGGAAAAAAATTCAAACATGAAAATAGCAAGATGATTACATTTCTTAATAAGATGACCTAAATGGATGAAGCCTTAATACCTTGAAAAAGTTTTCAAAATCAGCTTGCAAGTTACTAAATGTTACTCTTTCTTGTTTTTTGTTCATCCCTCAATGAATTTTTAATTCTTTTTTTAGACATTTAATATTTTTATTTTTTTCTTATATTATAATTTTTTTATGATTTATTTTACTTTTTCATATTAAAAAGTATTGATGAAATACCTCATACTTTGATATGGTGGTAAATAAAGTTTATCGGATGCTAATTGAGACCAATTATAATATTTAAACGTGATGAAAGATGAAAGGAGTAGTTTAAGATAAAATATTTCACACGCGAGAAAATAACAATAAAATAATAATAATTTTATCGGAGGAGAATTTGTGAGATAAAAGACGATTTGGAAGTCAAGTGATGCATAATAAGGTATTTTGGGTACCAAGAAGACAAGATAAAATTTTTAAAATAAAATAATATTTTATTAATTAAATAATATTAAAATATTAATATTTAATCGGATGTTGAAATCAGTTATAAAAAAAGATCATATGGTCGATCCAAGTGGGGGAGAAGAAATACAAGTAAATTTTTGTAGAAATAAGCGACAAAAGTGAAATACGCGTGTTTTGTTAAGTCGAACCAACGCGGATAAGTAAATATTTAAATATTGTGGTCATTCGTCGTTGATGTGCAATTTTTATATTTCGGTGGTACACGCATCGAGAAAGAAAGTTAGATGAAAATTGAAATTTTTAGACGTATTAAAAAGATCAAAATTGAAATATAAAGATTAAAGGATATGTAGTGAAATTAATGAGAAAAATAAAATGAACATAGAATAAAATAAAAAAAAATAAATAAATATATAGATGACCAACATGGGTAGCTGCCCATGTGGTCAATAAAAGAGTCAAAGACTTTTTACTTGGTGAATTGGTGGGGGGGGCCATGTGAAGCAACAAGTGAAGGAAGAAAAAAAAAATTTTGATGTGGCCGGTTGGAATAATATGGAACATTCATAAAAAAATAAAATTATATATATATATATATATAATTGACCAAACTAAGTGAAGAAGATCAAGAAGAAGAGAGTGGTCGGTTGAGGGAGTGTAAAAGAGAAACCAAAGAACAAAGAAGAAACAGAGAGAAAGAAAGAACAAAGAGAAAGCCGAGAGAGAAAGAAACATAAAAGGAAAAGAGAGCTGAGTTGAGGGGCTGTTTTTGCTACCATTCAAGAAGGAAAAGATAGCCATTTAAGGGTTGTTTTTGGAGGCTGAAAAGTGCCATTTTTCTGTTGATTTTGGAGGCCAAAAAGTACAGATTTTTGTAGCAGAATTTGAAGGTTTTGAGATGTTGTTTTGGTGGTTAATTGTTATTGTTTTTGCTGCCAATTCTTGGAGGGAAAAGTGCAGCTTAGTTGCTGAATTTTTGAGAAAAAACAGAGCAGCATAGCTATTGATTATGAAGCAAAAATGAGCAGCTTTAGCTGCTGAAATTTTCTGGATTAAAAGACAATAAGTTGTGGTCGGCGATGAGAGAAAGAGAGAGAAAGAAATTGGGAGAGCTCTTGTACGTGAGAAAGGAGAAAGAAAGACAAGCAAGAAGCTGTTGGTCAGCTGGAGAGAGAAGGAAGAGAAAGAAAGAAAGAAAAGAAAAGAAAAGAAAATAACAAGCAAGAAAAATGGACATGGTCCAATAAAGGAAGAATGGGCATGGCCCAATTAAAACGAAATGGGAGAAGTCTATGAATAAGAGTCCAAAAACACCAAAGGAAGAAAAATTCAAAAGAAAAGGAAAGTGGAGATTTGGGCCAACTTAGTTTAATTGGGTAAAATTTCTTTACTCTTCACCATGATTTATTTTGAAATTGGACTATATGAATGCTAGTTTATTTTATTTAATTATGCATTAGTTAGTTGGTGATATGAAGTAAATTTAAGTTGTTTAGAAGGTTGAAATAGGCACTTAATACCGTAAATAAGTTACCGGTGTTAATAATCTAAAAAATTACATGAACGAATGATGCAATTAATTATAGTAAAAATATATTAAGATATGAATTAGGTGAGTGGATTTATGATAGAATGAGAGAGAGAAAAGTAGAATTGATTCACTAAATGTATTGAATTTAAATGGTTGCTAGGAAAGCGTGTTAAACGAAGTAGGTGACGGGCAATTAGGTATAATTATACTCGTATAAGAATCAATAGCGACGTAGAAATCTCACTATTGTGAGGTAAGTAACCTTACTATCATTTTTATTATCTAAAGTATGTTTTTATTTAGTTTTGGTGAAATTTTATGAAAAGAAGTTTAAATGGTAAATCTTTGTGTTTTACAAACAAAATGTATTTACATGAAAGGATTTTATAAATTGCCTTGAAACAAAATAATGATTTTGAAAAATAGAGTAATTGGATATCACTTGTTATATCGTAAATTTATGATTTGAAATCAAATGGCTTATGACAATATTTGCATGAATGGTTGAATTGATATTGGTGTTGAAATGTATGAAATATGTATTTAACCTTGAAAGGTTGTGAATTACAATAATTGTCATATCATGTTATTGAATTTTATTGTATGGTGGGTTTAGCTTGCTGCAGTGGACGGATTCTGTGGACCAGCCTATTAAAGGGGCACAGAATCCGGATATATATATGTACCTCGGTCGGAGAGACGCGTAGGGTATCTCCTGAGGTATGGATAGAGTTTGCGTCACGCCGAACCACCTCGTGATGATGAACTTCGCTAACGCTAAGGAACGGCTGTATTTTTCTCAAACTAAAAATATGTTTTACATGTATATGAAATTTTAACAGCCTTGGTGGGCTTGAGTGTACGCCTCTGATCAAGGTGTCATCGAGTACTATTTGATGGCATGAGCCAAATGTTTATGGAAGTCATAAGCCTTAATGAGAAATTAAATGAAATACAACCGTTTGCATGGGTTGTGATGAATTTTCAAATTGTGAAATACTTAAAATGATGAGATATTTTAATTGTCTCCTTTTACTCGGTTTTAGCTGATTTAAATTATGTTTGTTTACTCACTGAGATTTTATAATCTCACCACCCTCCTTTCCACCCATTTCAGGCTCCGAGTAGGCTGTAGATAACTGAATCCATCAAGGGCTTCTAGTGGATTAACGTCCTCCACACTGTAGGTTCACAGTTTTCTTTATTTCTAGTTATTTGTGGGACCACTTGATATTGTAAATTTAAATTAATTTAAATACTCTAGTTTATTACGTTACAGTATGAATTAAATTATTTTGCTTTTATGTTACAAAAAGTATTTACGTATAACTCTAAAATTACTGTTTATAAAAAAATAAAATATTTTATTAAATATTTTGTTTTATCTTCTCATTATATTTAAATAATTATAATTTCATTTTAAATAAAAGTTTTAGATGCCTAAACTTATTTTTAATTATGAATTATACGATTGGTACTTGTTTACAACATTTTTAACTGGTTTCGAAATTTTCAGTAAAAAATGACCAAAATTGTCCTGTGAGACAAAAATTTTTATTTTATCAATTTTAAGTTGAAAATAGCTCAAAATCTTTTAGAACATAAAATTTGGCAACGGTTACTCACCGGGGGAAATAAAAACTGATATTAAGCCTTGCAGGGTTTCGATTGGCATTCCGAGAGATGAGTGTCCATCGGGGTACCGCGACGATTGTTATGGATTAGAAGGAAGTTCCGGGTCGTGACAATTAAATATCTAAATTATTAAAAAATTTAAAATTTTAACATAAAATATTTAACAATAAAAAATTTATTTTAATTTTCATAAAAGTCAAAAAAATATTAAAAAAAGAGAAGGGGGAGTATATACAATTATAAATGGAACTATCAACTATAGAAGATTCACATATTTTTCCCTCCAAAGCTAAGGAAAAATAGGAGAAAATATGCATTATTCTGCTCCACTTGCAAAGTAATAAAAAAAATGCACTTGTAATTTGTAAAGTTGTTGTTAACTCTCTATTTTAATATCATGACAATTCAATATTAAAAATTAAAAAATATTTAAAAATTAAAAAAAAAACCCTAAAGAAGTAAGAAAAATTTAAAAAAAAAAAACAAAGGGAAACAAAAGAAAGCTTTTACAATGCAACATTGGAGGATCAAAATTTAAAAAGGAAAAAAAAAACCACCTCCAAAAACTGTGAAAAGGACCTCTCTTTCTCTACACCTTGCATTGTTAATCTCTGTTTTTATTATTTTATCATCCTTAAAACCAAATTATTTGTTTCCATTTCCTTTTGCTAATTCAATGAAATAAAAAAAAAAAAAAAAAACCCCAACCAGCAGCCACCTTTTGATCAATCAAGAATCAGATTTTCAATCCACACACATTGACAGCCGTTGGATTTGATGACTCCGACGTTGACATGTCGCCGGCGTTGCTAGACCCTGGAGGAGCTGCTCCTTCAACTCCCAAAGGTCAGGTTTCTTCTGTTCCTTTTACAGTGAATTCTTTTGGGTCTTTTTCAGTTTCTCAATCTAAGCTTTCACCGGAGAAAATGAACCCATCTTCTAGTTTTGGTGTTGGAGGTGATTTTAGTTCTGGGTTTTCCAATTCGACCCCGAATAATCCCAATTTCAGCTTCAATACATCTTCATTACAGCAACCGTCTGGGGGCCTTGCTAGACCAAGGCTTGTCAAAATTAGAAAGCAATTAAATTCCCACACTTTAAAATCTTCAGGCAATTTAGAAACCCGGGTAGGCCCCGGTTTTAACCCGTTTCGGCCTGTTTCCAGTGTTCCCCACCTGAATCCATCTGATGGGAGTGGCTTGGGTGGGAATTTGGATGGAGGAGTTGTGGAGAAAATGAGCAATTTGAGAATTGGGAAGAGTTGTAGTTTTGATGATCAAAGTTTAGTTTCGAAGCTTCCGGATTATATAAGGAAGTTGAACATTGAGGATGGTTTGAAGGTCAATCAGAGTAATGAGAATGATGGCAATGTAGGTAGTTGTGGTGGAAGAGGTGTGGAAACCGAGAAACTTCCAAATGAGTTGAGGAGCAAGTTGAATATTAAAGGCAGTGAGGATGTTGATGGCGGAGCTAAGAAGGATTTTGTATTTAAGGGTAGTGGAAAAAGTAGTGATTCTTTGGTTGGAAGCTCGACGGATTCACTTCATGATGGAATTAAGAATTCGAACATAAAGGGGTCTCATGATAGTAATGCCAATGAGAGAGATGGTTTTGTCTCTAGGAGTAGTAAAATCACCAGTCATCTTGGCCGGGAAAGAGAAAAGGTATTGTCAACTGAGATGGAGAGGAAGTTGAATATTGGGAGTCTAATGGGAGATTCTACTGGTCAAACAGATAGGGGATTTTCTTCTTCGCTAGTCTTTGAAAAGGATGTGCAAACTGAAAAGTTGGGTGATAAGAAGCTCCATGAATTTGGTAAATCAGTTCACAGAAAATCTACTTTCCAGGTGGCAACACCGGGTTTATATCCAAGTAGTAAAGTTCCTATGGATCAACTTATAAATGATATTGGACCTGGTGAAGCTGCAGCATCAACAACTTTGTTTTCATCTAGTTCTATGCATTTCCAGCCTGGTGCAAATGTCTTTGGCATGACTTCTGATCAACCAGATAAGAAGGATGAGTTTGGTTTTACAGCCAAACAAGACCGTATAGAAACACCCTTCGTGGAATTCAAAACTCCTAACCCACGGACAAATATATTCTCTGGCTTAAACAAAAAATTGGAATTCAATGCAAAAAGAGAAGCTGGTACAAGCACAAAAGTCAAGAAAAGGAAGGGAAAGTTGAAGCAGCCTGCGCCAGTTCAGTTGCGGCATGGACAAGATTTCGTTTCAAGTAAAACTACTCCACAGGATAATGCAGAGGCTCCTGAGTCTTATTCACCAATGGATGTCTCGCCATACCAGGAAACACTAGCTGACACTCAATGTTCAAGAGAATCTTCTGTAGCTTCAGATGAGTGTTTCAGTCTTGATAAAAAATTTACATCCTGTGATTCACAGCCAGCAGTTTCAAGTGATGCAATAGATGAGGATCTGGTTGCTGCGACACAGCATATGAATATAAATGAAAGGGAGGAGAAAGATGAAAAAACAGAAGAGGAGGGTTCTGGAAATGTTTTTGATAAAAGTGTTGCTGCTGAAGCTCCCCAAGAAGATTCTGTATCTGGGGCTGAAACTGAAAGCTTTATATCTGCGGCTGAGGAGATAGATTATAACATTGATATTGTTGTTAGTTCAGCTGAATCTGAAGCAAGTACAAGATCAAATATTGAGAGGCAAGATAGTGATGCTCAGATGTACTCTGCTTCCCCTTCTAATCTAGAACATATAAGTGGGTTTGGCTTCACATTTGCTGCATCTTCTTCTGCTCAAAGTCAACTATCATCATCAAAACGCCACCAGAAAAAGAAGAATTTGGCTAAAATTGCTTTTGATTCTCCTAATTCTAGTTTGAATGTGAGAATCCCTTATGCATCATCCTCTGTACAGTTGTCTCCTTACCCTGGAGCTTCATTGCATGTGTTCCCTGGGCAAGACCAGAAACCAGATGTATCTACTTTGCAAAGCAAGGTTGGAGAGAACTCTGTGGTGGACAAAGGACCTAAGGTCAAGCATGAGCCTTATTTGACTGGTGCAAGGACTGCAGCTCAGGAATCATGCGAAAAGTGGCGATTAAGGTTATTAAGTTTTTGATAATTTACCTTCATTCTTTTAAAAAGTTCTATTTTCTGAGTAGATTAATTGTTTTTATGCTCTTATAGATCATACTTGATCCATCTTGTAATTTGATGATGTGACCTCCATTCATGCTTGATTTCCCTCTACTGATGAATCCATTTTGTTTAACTGACATATATCAGGGGAAACCAAGCCTATGCTAATGGGGATTCATCCAAAGCCGAGGAATATTACACGCAAGGGATAAATTGTATTACTCCGAATGAGACATCAAGAAGCTGTCTTCAGGCATTGATGCTGTGCTATAGCAACCGTGCTGCTACACGTATGTCTCTTGGAAGAATGAAAGATGCAGTAGGAGATTGTATGATGGCGGTCGCAATAGATCCAAACTTTTCTAGGGTTCAGCTTAGATTGGCAAAGTAAGGCTCTACATTTGTTTCCTTTGCTTTAATTTGAGCCACTGCTGTTCTGGAGTTGTATGTATTTCTGATTCAAAACTACAAATTCTTTTCTATACTAACCTTATTCAAGATAAAGAAAAAAAATTTTGTTTTGAAGTCTTTGTTGCATGAGGATTTATAAGTATTTGTTTCAAATTGTTCACAGTCGCTGCTTTGGTGCTCATTTTGAAACTTAACCTTTCCATTTGATTGCCCTTTTGAAGTGATTAAGATATGTCATTTTGTGCAGTTAAATTACCAACTACATTTTCCATTTTCTACATAATCTATTTTAGTTTGGAATTAATATTTCTCTTCATTGTTATCCAGTTATTATTGTTACGCAGTTAGTTTTATATTAATTTGCTTGTCAGTGCTATGATTTAAAGTGCAATGCTGGGTTGATTGTTGTTTGTTATTGGCTTTCTCTTTGCTCTTCTAACTTGGGCTTCTTCCTTATTTCTTTTCCTTCAAGTTGCTACCTTGCCCTTGGGGAAGTTGAAAATGCAATGCAATATTTCACGAAGTGCTTACAATCTGGAAGTGATATTTGTGTGGACCGAAAAATTGCTGTACAAGCCTCTGATGGCTTACAAAAGGCACAGGTACTTATTATTATTATTATTATTATTTGAGAGGAACTAGTAACTTTTCAGTATTCCTTTATTCAAGTCTATTTGGTCTGTGTTAATTGTAACATTAATTAGGATTTACAATTTATTCTTTAGATCCATAAAGATCAATAAAATTTTGAAATAGATCCAAGTGAACAAACTCATCTAGTCTTCGTTTGAGCTCATGCTACTGAGTAGCCCATCTTCTTTGAATTATGGTTGCATATAGGTAAGTATGTTGTGGTTTAAATTTTCAATGGATTTTTGAAGCCAAATAAAAATGTTCCATTGCAGAAATTGAAGCTGAGCCAAGTCCTAGTCACTTGAAAGGATGAAACTAAATTGAATTGAAAAGTTTAGTTTAGTTTGATTTTTCCACTCGTTTAGGATCTTAAACTACATGAGCCCAAATTTTATGTACTGGATCAAGAAAATGTGCCTTAGCTTCTCATATATAATATATTATTGCAATCAGATTAATACAACTGTCAATGATTATATAGCAAATATATATACTCCTGGTAAGCAAATAATTTCCAGTGCATCTGCAAATGAGTCCAAAATTTTGTCTTCAGGGTTTAAGGAGCCAGGGCGCTTTGAACAAGTATAAGAGCTTGACCCTTCTTATTTTCAATTGTTGCTCCCAAATCCACTATATGTGACATAGTGGAACCTTTTATCTTTTGGTTGGAAAGAGCTTGGTCATTGAAGGAGATGCTCTTCTTCTCCAAAAGGAGTTCAGTTGATCATAGCTGCCCCTGCCTAATCTCTCGATGATCCTCATCTAGGAGGAATTGAGAGATTTCAACTTTCTTGAAAATCTTATGTGTTTCTTTTACCAATGATGGATGAAAATAATACATCAATCAGCAGCTTCAGCGGCAAAGGTGATGTTGAAATTAAAAAGTAGTGGACTACTAAAGGAAGCTTAATGCTTCCACATAGACAACTTTAAAGACGTAATGATGCATCTTAAAGTGTTAGAAACATTGTTATTCTCTATTATCAACCTCTGTGCTTAAATTAATTAAATTCCTGGCTATATGCTGTTTTTCAGGAGTTTAATTGCTATTTGCTATATCATGGACCCAGACATGTCTGAATTAAAACTTTCTTGCAAAAACATCCTTTTTTTTTCTATGTCTGCATGGGTCTTTGCATGTGTGTGAGTATCTGGTGGTGGTGGGAGTTTACATTTTGGAAATTTGATATCATTAGCAGGTGGAAGGTGTATATTATGGACCCAGACACTTCTGAATTAAAAACGTTTTTGCAAAATCATCCCTTTTTTTCTGTGTATTAGTCTGTGCATGTGCATGCATATCTGGTGGTGGTGGGGGTATACATTTTGGAAATTTGATAGCATTATCAAGGGGAAGGTGTATAATTATCTTGATATCCCCCTTTTCCTGCATTGTATATTTAATTTTAGCTTTGATGGATTTAATGATACTTTTTTTTTTGTTTTTATGTTTTCTTCCTCCTTTCTTTAAATAGTTTCTTAACCTTGATAAATGTTCAGAGCTTTTTCAAATTGTTTATTTTTCAGCTTCACTCTGTTGATTTATTTGCAGTGATGATAATAATGTGACTGATGAGTGTTTTCCTCTCTGGCAGAAAGTGTCTGAATGCATGCATCAGTCGACTGAACTTTTGCAAGGGAGAACATCTGATGATGCAGAGAGTGCTCTGAAATTAATTGCCGAGTCCTTGCAGATTAGCTTGTACTCAGAAAAATTGCTTGAAATGAAAGCAGAGGCCCTTTTCATTGTATGTGTATTTTTGTTGATATATAATTGTCTAAATGAGAAACTTCTGAAAGTTGATAGTTTACTGTCTATTTAAGCATATGTTAAATCACAGGAAGATTGTTTGGAATTGTAATAACATTTTTGCAATCTGGCAGCTGCGCAAATATGAAGAGGTAATTCAGCTGTGCGAGCAAACATTTGATTCTGCTGAAAAGAATTCTCTTTCATTCAATATCAATGGGCAACTGGCCAATCTGGATGGTTCTGGATTATCAAAGGACTCTACATTTAGAAGTTGGCGGTGTTGCCTGATCTTCAAATCTTACTTTCATCTAGGAAAGCTTGAAGAAGCTATTGCTTCACTGGAGAAGCAAGAAGAATTGCAATCTGCTACAGATAGGTAAATTCACTGCCTTCTCATTCAAAATATTCTAATTTATGTGATGGAGTACAATAATTGTTGCACATTTCTCAGTCTGTCCAGGGATGGAAGCAACAGTTTGGAATCATCAATTCCATTGACTGGTACTGTTCATGAGCTCTTACGTCATAAGGTATTTCCTTGATATGCTTTTAACTCTAAGAAACATTTTATGCAGAGTTATGCACAACATTGTGCTTTTGTTGGTGTGATTGGCATTTTTTTTTTTCTGTGAGGCAGTGGGATTGACTTTTGAGTGCTGCAACTCATAGGTACATATAAAAGCATTATTCCTTTACATGCTTATAGGGGATTTCAAAAACATATTGCTACCTAAATTGGTGGGATTCACATTGAGTAATATTTCATTGGAAATTGCTTTTGCTATTTGCTTTCAGAAGTATAAGGCAAAAAGATGTGTTTGGATACAAAAGCAAACAATGTTTATGGAAAATTAAAAATTTTAAAAATAGTTGTTTTTGGATAAATGCATGATTTAACTGCTATATAGAACAATTATATCAAAATTGGTGTTGTGTGTTGATCAATTGTTCATTTTGAATCAATTAGGATTTTTCTTTCTCCTGTATTCTTTTTTTTTTTTTGGGTATGCATCTTTCTAGTGTCTCTTTTACTTTATAGCAACTTTTGAGGAAATAAAAGGCTAGTACTGAGAAGTTGTAACAGCAACATCCAAATGGTGCCTAGAAAATTTGTGCCATCCATTACCTTTCAACTCTAAATGTTATTTCTTTCTTTTTGTCAGAAGTCTGATAATGCTTTGTGGTGTATAGATTAAAATTTTGATATAAATGCAATTATTTCTTTAATCTCCAGGCTGCAGGGAATGAAGCATTTCAATCAGGAAGACACTCAGAAGCTGTTGAACATTATACTGCTGCTTTATCTTGCAATGTGGAGTCACGGCCTTTTGCAGCTATTTGTTTTTGCAATCGTGCTGCTGCATACAAAGCACTGGGCCAAGTCACTGATGCTATTGCTGATTGCAGCCTTGCCATAGCACTTGATGGCAATTATTTGAAGGTTTTTCTCCAAACTGATAAAGGCATAATTTCTGTATGGTTTAACATAATTGTCACAGGCTAAGACATATGCCCTATAGCCCGTCCACTTTGTTATGCATGATGAATGATTATTAAACTTGCTTCTCTTTAAGTCATGCTTTAGGACATTTAAGACTGTGACTTGTGCCTCCTAGCACTTTAGTTTTCAAATTCAGTTAGTTAATGCTGTTTTCTTTTCTTTCCTTTTTTCTTTTGGAACTTCTTATCGCTTTGTTCTTGCCTTGCTGGTACACACAAGTGAAAATGCATCTACCAAATGCCTTTTCTAGAACTTTTGCTTATCTGTTGCTTAAAATGGGGTAAATTTCTTGTTCTCTTGTTTGTTAAAAACAATATATGTTATCCAGAAGTTTCTTACATATGGCAGAGTAATCTCAGCATCATATTGTGTTGTATGGATCTCAAAAATAGGTATTTGGCAGCTATGGAAAGTGATTGTACAAATTTTGTACTTTGGGTTATCTATTTTACAGATTGCTTTTTAGACATCTATTGCAAACTTTCAATCCTTGCAGATGTTGCTTTCTGAATGATTGGAGCCCTTGGGCTGCATTATTTGTTGTATGTTTATTTACTTTCAGTGCATTTTCCCTGTCCCTATTATTTTCTATGGGCATTTCTTCATGATTTTAATTATTGTTTGTTTACCCCATGAATTAATTTAGTTTTCTATTTGATGGCATCATAAAAAGATGTGTGAGACATTTATTCATTTGATTATGTAACTAATTAATCTGTAGATTTGATAGGTAGCTATGTTAATCTGATTTTTCATTTTTGCTCATGCCTATGTCATGCTCATTGGACACTTCATAATTGAAATGAGTACGAGGATATAACCCTCAGAATAAAAGGAAAACTTACATAAACATTTGAATGTACTTGTGTAGGACATGTACACAACCATTCTTGAGCCCAAGTCCAAACAATATAGGTGGTCAGAATTTGTGTGAAATCCACACATGATTTTAAAATGATGTCTGTGGAGAGTTCTTTTTTTCCAAAAAATATCTATTCATTTTGGAGAAATTTTGTTGTCTTCTAGACAATAACTTTCTTGGTAACAAATTTGTTTGTGCGCACTTTTGCAGGCAATTTCTAGACGAGCCACTTTATATGAGATGATTAGAGACTATGGGCAAGCAGCCAATGATCTTGAAAGACTTCTTTCTCTTCTCATGAAGCAAATGGAGGCAAAGACCAATCAAATTGGAACCTCTGACAGATCAATGAACTTGGCAAATGACTTGAGACAAGCTCGTATGTGGCTTTCTGAAATTGAGGAAGAAGCCAAAAAGGAAATCCCTTTGGATTTGTACCTTATTTTGTAAGTTTCCAATGCATCATGGTCTATATGAACATGGATCTTTAGACTACTTTCTTCTTTGGCTTAATATCAAATCATTTGTTAGCTTTTCCTTTAGGATTTTTCAAATATTATTTCCATTCATCTTTGTTTTTATAAAGATTATAAATTTATAAAAATTTGATAAATGGTTAGTAAATTATAAATTTTGTGAAGGGAGTTTAAAAATTTCCATTCATCCTTGTTTTTAGCCAAATCCATTCATCTTTGTTGGACAACGTAATTGAAGAAATCTAGCAAGGTTTTTTATATTTTGTTGTCTATTTGTCTTTCCCAGAGCCATATTTATGGATCATGGATTGTGGAACCATATTTGGATTAACAATAGCTCTTATTGTAATTGTAATGGCAGAGGGGTTGAACCATCTGTTTCAGCAGCAGAAATTAAGAGGGCATATCGGAAAGCTGCTCTTAGACATCATCCTGACAAGGTTTCTTATATCTGCTGCTATATGCATTTTATGAAGTTTGGTGCCAATCTGACAGGTTTTTATTTATGTAGGCTGTCCAATCCTTGGTAAGAAATGAACATGGAGATGACAAACTTTGGAAGGAGATTAGAGAAGAAGCCCACAAGGATGCTGACAAACTATTTAAGATAATTGGAGAGGCATATGCGGTACTTTCAGACCCTATCAAGGTATGTCTTATTCTCATTCTCTACGTCTATGCCTTGCTTTAGGTGCATTGTAATACCTTTATGTTTGTGGTGTATGGAACTATTTATTGCCAAGTAATTGCTAGCAAAGAGTGGTCAAGTTACTCCTAGATTAGGTTTGAGACTTGCTCAATGCAGAGGTGTGCGAGTCACCAGCATACTTTAAAAGGCAAACAATCTTGGACGGGGCCTTGTAGAGGCAGGACAGTGGAAGTCCAAGTCATTCAAATTGGCAGTTAATAGGAGATCCTAGGCAATGCATAGTGTGCCATTGGACATTTTGTCCAACCTAAACATAAAAATGTATCTTTCTTCACAACGGTTTCATATTTAAGTAATGCATTTAATAGGTTTTTCTGTATGAATTAAAAAGTGAAACAACAGTTGCATTTCCTTCCTCTGCTCTGCATATCATTCTGTCAGAAAGCCATATGATAACTGGCAGTCTAATTGTTTCTTCTTTCATATTGCTTTGTTACTGGGCAAATATGGTGTTTATCTTGCAACAATGACTTTCTGCAGCGCTCAAGGTATGATCTTGAGGAAGAGATGAGGAGTTTGCAAAAGAAACGTACTGGAGGCACATCCAGAGCTGCTACAGATGCTCAAAGTTATTCATTTGATAGAAGTGGTAGTAGGCGACCATGGAGGGAGGTCTGGAGATCATATGGCTACTCAAGCTCCAAAGGATCAGAAGCCACTCGATCAAACAGATATTATTGACAATTGTGTGCCTACAGTTTGAAGAGATTCTTGAGATATCTGATGGAGTTATACAACGATGTTTAGCAGATTCAGACTTGGCTTAGGGACTCTGTGGAAAGGGAATTGACTCCAACCGCTGTCCAAGAATAGGTCCATACTTGCAGGATGCTATACCTGATGATTCAAAAGGCTTGTTGAAAGTTCCGAGTAATGCCAGGTCCTAAAGAGATTTTTGGTTGAGGGTTTTTCTAACAGTTTGTGAATGGCTAAAAGCTTGAACTAACAAAGTTAAAAGTTTGCAAGTCTGAAAGACTTATGGTTTGAGGAAATGGTGTTCTTGTTAAGAAATATGGGAAAAGAAAGAAACAGAAAAGAGCTGGCTCTTTTCCATAATCTAACAGAGGAAAGTCTGGACATTGCAAATGTACGGATGACGTGTACAGACACATTGAGATAAATAAATTCAGGCAAAGAGCTTCAGGGCTTTGCAGTTTTCTACCTCCGGCTGATTCCGGTTAAAGTGGGAGAGCAGTTTGTTTCTAAATTGGTCACAGGCTCAGAGAGAGAGTTGATATCAAAAAAAAAAATTTCTTTATACTTTCCAGATTGATTGTTTGATTTCATTGCTTGTTAATGAAGAGAAATGGTGCTTTCCAAATGTATTATATTTATAACACAAATCAAAGATGCTTGATTGTACAGTCTGCTATGAAAGGTGAAAGTTTGAATGAGAAGACCTTTCAATATGGGGCTTCACTCAATCATCATAATCTTTGGAATCTACCTTTGCTCATCTTTTTGGGTGTGATGTTATTTACCATTTACAAAAAATAATTGTAATCTGTTTGGTTTATATAAGATAAAGAAATTGTTCGAGTATTAGATACAAAATATAGCCCTATTAAAAATGCAACGTCCTTAACATAATATTTTGTGTATACTATGTTTGGACCGAGGATAGGGTAGTTATTGGCCTTGGGTTCAACTTTGACCAAGCCATACTATTATTTGGGGTATAAAGACATGAATTACCCAAGGAGTCCTCTTTTTTGATGCCTAAACATTAGGCAAAAAGTGTTGCTAAGCAGTCATTTTTAAAGCTGCAATGGAGTAATATCTGACATGTTACTCTTTTATCTTCAACGACCTAGTGGAATCTGGACAGAAGGCTTATTCAGAACAGACAATGAGTAGCGATAATTCACGCTGTTTCATAATGACTTCATCCTTTAGGATTCATGCAAGCATTTAGATAAAGCATTGTGTTTTAATTCATTTTCTTGTCCATACTGATGTATTCCTTGGAGCCAATATCAAAACCATTTCCTGCCCCCAATCTTGAAAACCAAAAGATAATAAGAAAGAAAGAAGAGGGGCAATGGCAGAAAGAACTATTGAAGATTCAACTATATATTCTTTGACTGACAAATTTGTAAATCGTTCAAAGGATACAAATTTCATTACAAGAATCAAAAATCAAGCTCCAGACAATTGCACTTGCTTTCCTCTTCAAAACCATTGCACCCTAGCTGTACTCTCCAGGGCATCTGACATGATAAATAAAGCTCAGTCACAAGGATGAACAAGTTATTCATACTACCTCTGCAGCATTGTGGGGAAGCTGAAGCAGGAAAAATGGCCTACAATGCAACTTCGTTTTCAGCATTCTCATACATATATTCCTAATCCAAGCTCTTTTGGATCTGTTTCTACCATCCAGGGTGGCCTATTCACCAAAATGTCAGTTAGATAGAGAGAGAGAGATGAATTAAGGTAGAAATTTAACTTCTGGGACATACTTATTCATCACAAAGCTAATTGTTCCTTGTGCAGCACGCTCGAGTAGAACTTCTCTAGCCTCAATTGCAATTCCTTCAGGCTATACAAAATTTTAAAGCAAGATCTATAATGTTTAAATATAAATTTTGTCTCCTAATGATATTTAACATTTTCACTTACCTCTTCTGGAAACCAAACACCAGGCTGTGTGCTTCCTTCAAGAATTGCTAGGGCAAAAGCAGCTGTGGCACTTCCCACCAATCTGGAATAAATGAATTCTGCATACATCATATCTAATTCAAAGCATCCAATAAAACATTTCTGAGAATTTTGCAAGACCCAATGCCTTCTGCAGAGAGTTTACATATTTAAGGGATTCTAAGGGCAGAGGCTTTATTGAACATCAAACTTATTTCTAGAATCTTTAAACATACACAGAGAGTCTCCTGTGACTAAACAAGGCAAGTGTATTGCGACCATCTGAGCATTCCAAATCAACCTGGAAAAAACAGAAGAAAATATTCTATTGACATATATGATCAAGACATTTAGAAGCATAAAACAATTATTTGGAATATTAGCCATCACAGTTTGCCCAGTTATTTTAGTATCATACCCTCATTGACACACGCTCACCAGCGATCCCATCAACTGCTCGGACTAGTGGATCAAACAATTGAACCAACTGTTGGACTTTGCTTCTATCTCTCAGAAATTCCTGCAACATTTACTTTATAATGGGTTTGACTTGTTTAAAGGAGCTAAAAGCATAGCTGATAAATTTAGACTTTGTTTGAGCAAATGAACATGCCAGTAATTTCCTAGTATTGACACATTCCCTTTAGGCGCATTACAGAATATTCTGGCACAGTATAAGATTGCAATTAAAACCTAGAAAGTTACACTTTGCTGCTGCATTTTAACACCCTGTAGGAACCAATAGTTAACCAACTATCACTAGAGAACATCAGCCAACATCCAATAGTTAACCAACACTAAAGAACATCAGCTAACTTGTTATCACTTTCTCCGAGAATTTAAGGTACGATTGGGAGTTTGGGATCCCAAAGTTGTTATTTCTGATTTTCATTAATTTATACATTGTGCCACTCTCTAAGCCAGAAAAGTAAGGTTCAAGATCAGGATAGTTTTAGCCATGTCAATTATTTGGGGAAAACATTAGATTTACATAATATAAGAGCATACCGTAGGAAGAAGATTTGTCATTGCTTCCATTCCCCAATTCCAGAAGAATGGTGCAGTTCCAAATCGAGCACTGACAGTTGGTACTTCTAGGACCTCATGAGCACTTCGTACCTCAGGTAAATTCCTGATACAAGAAAGAATTCATTGAGTACAACTTTATTGGAGATAAGGCAGCTAGATGGGAACTGAGCCACTCCTCTAAATGACATTCAATGTTGGCTAAGCGGTGAGCAGTAAGCACAGAGACCTAGACCAAAAATGCTACACTCACAGTAGATTCAAGTTGCCAAGAAAATGTCATTTGAAACTCAACATATTGCATGCTGCAATTTTCTTGACAGTTTTTTGGACTTCAGGGACATATTTAGAGAATACAAATTTGAGTATTATATTAAATTACTCTTAACTTATTCTGGTGCTCTAAATATGAATGGAAGCTTGTCGTATGGGTCAATTAGGGGATTTGTTTTGCTTGCTCATGATTGATGTTTACTTCTATTCTGTAAGCTAATTATGTGAAGGTCACCTATCAAATTGAGATGAGAATGTAGTTGAACTTTGTTTTTCGCATACTGGGTGCAATTGTAAGGAATACAAGAAAGTTAAACACTTCAACAGGAAACATACAAAGAATGGAGATGACAGTAAGCAGAGTTTTGAATTCAAAAACTTGAAACTTTATGACAAATATTTAGTAGATTTTCTTGCTGGTGACCCATGGGAAGAATCCTTTCAACACTGGAAAGCTCTTATACTCTACTGATTACAAATGGCGGTTGCCGAAAAACAAATATAAAGATTTAAACCTAATCACTTAAAATGGAACATAAGATTTCCTCTAGTTATCATGCAACCTTTAAGTAATTTGAGACAGGGAAACTATGTTGATGCTTCATGAAGTTCAATATTTAAAAAAACGATTGAATAGAAATAAGAGGTATATTTCTCATAAAAAGTTTCACTCATTCTGAAAACTAAGCAAAAATCTACTTTTATAAGTTGTAAGGGAGGATATTTTAGCCTTGTTTGGAATAAAGTAGACATGAAGTGGGTGTAAATAATTTTAGACGCAATCTGCTCCCAAAATGCATTTGGGATTAGAGTGAAAAGACTAATTCCTTGAACCAGGAACTCAGATTTATGCAAGAAAGTTTTTTTGAGTAAGAGCAGTTTCTTAAAAGAACTTACAATAAATAAACATCTCTCTTCCCAATTCCTTTTCCAAAGTCCACATTGAGCATTCCAGTAAAGGGCTTTAACTTGATTTTTTGTCCTGATCAAACAATACTTAAATCATGTTATGCATCCTATGCAGAAAGGTGAGAATTCTAATCTAAGGAAAAAAGATACTAAATTTTTGTAAAATTTTCTCAATACTCACCTCTATTATATGCAACAACTTCCTCGCCAAGAAGTAAAAAACTGGTGGCTAATATAGTTGGACCAGCACCACCACTGCCTGCTGTGTAGTAGGAGAATCTGACAGTGCACATTCACGCAGGAATCACATATAGTGTGCAAAGGAATACATGAACTGTTATCAGCTATTTGGTGAAGTGGCTGATAAAACAAGCAAAGGATTATAATGCTTCAAAGGTGGTACATATATTCTTTTAGCCACCATAACATCATAGCCAGACTAATATTTTCTTTGCATCACAAAACCCTGAAGTAACCAGCTCCATTCTAGCTAGGGGTTAAAGCTTAGATGAGTTAAATATTCTAGTGTATTATTGGTTAGAAACACTTTTACTGGAACATTACTACCTTACCTTCAGTTTTATTCTTTTTATCTTAAATGAATTCCAGATAATAAATATAAGAACAAGAAAAAGAACTTACAGAACAATAAAAACATACTGGGATGTACTTGAATAAAATGGAAATCAATTCTGAGATGAATTACCCTTGGACTTCATATAATCATTAGCAAGGTGTAATTACCTTAGCCTCTCTGGCTTCCCCTTACTTTCACTTCTTGCAGCACGAACTAGCTCTGCTGCCATCACTGTCATGAAAAACAGCACTATTGTATGGGATCAAGACAGCACAGTAACCAATTTGACAAGTCTTTCTCTTATAACAAACTAATGTAGCACTATATATTAACAGGTCTCCAATTGAAGGACTTGGCGCTAGTCATAGGTAATTTTGCCTCTGAAATCACAGCTGGTTTGAAGCTGAAATAAGCCTGGTTTTGATAGGTTGGCAGTGTCACAGAAACCTTTAGACAACCCCCAAAATATCAAACCTAAATATCAGATACTTGCATGGTTAATCCCAGATATATGGAAGAAGGAATCAGCAGGGAGTTTAATTATAAGATATATATTGTCTCGAGTCAATGATGCTCTGTAGTTTTCGTTGTAATTCAATCCTTTCATTGTAATTCAATCCTTTTTAAAGCCAAAGTGTTATGCATGTAAAGGCCAATCATATTAAACACAAAGCTTCATAGTTAAGTGTATGTTTAATGACATAATTGCTAGAGATTTTCAAGATTTAACAGCAGGATGCAAAAAATCCAGGACATTTATCAAACCAATGTTTGCAACTATATGTAAGACTAAGACTAATAACTTTGGGGGCAGACATCAAACCTTGAACACTTTAATTTATCAAAAATATTTGTTTTAGATTTTTACATTATTCATTTTATTACTCTCACATGTCTTCAATGCACCAACAAGTTTTGTGCACTTAAACTGTGGACATATAACAGGAATGTTACCATTGCTCACTCCAGGATAGATTCCACCAGTAATTATGGCTGGAATATTTGCCTCTACTGCTATATCCTTGAATGATTTTGCACGAAAAGCATAGCTTGTATCATCACAAACATCAAGATATGCAGTCTGTTTGACAAACAAGAATAATTTCTACATTAGCACCAGTCATGCACTAAAACTCTACACAAGGCCATGAAAAGAAGAAACACAGAGTACAGAAAATAAAGAAATAAATTCACACATAATAATTACCTTTGCCTCACCTTGGTCTCTATGGCTGCTTCCAAGACATTGCACTTCTGTGCCTGCTGAAAAGGTCCTGCAGCATGAACTACAAGATCCACATCTGCAGAGGAACCAGTACAGCTTAAGCATCAGAAGCAAAGGGTAGGCTTGAATGATATAAACTCATTATGTTTTAAATTGAGTACAACTAAAATCAACTAGTTCAATTTCATGAGAATGAATTATGAGTACTACTCTGTTCTTCTTTCCAAGGGTGTGGACAAGTCATGGACTACCTATATAGTGTGATTTGATTTCACACAAGTCAAAATATAAGTTTTATATTGATATTTTATATTTTTTTTGTTAAAATTAGAAAATTTGAAGTTACGTGATTCTCACTTATTGAATAATCAATGATAGCTTTTAACTATATTAAATTTATTTTTAGGTTTTTGACTCAACTGATGTAAAATTAATGTATCCTCTTAAATAATTTAAGTTAACCTATATATTTTACTTAGGTAAACAACAATTTGAAAAAGAACTACTTGCTTCTCCAATGGCAAAGCCAAAACTTTTCAAGAACATTTTTGATCAAGTAATTTTCAATCCCGTTTTATAATTTCATTAGAGTTTATTCTAGTCTACCTTTTACAAGTTAGTTCCTTTACAATTTAAATAATTTGAAATACCAATGTCCATTGTATTAATTTTGTATAACTTGCTTCTCCAAAATTAAGGTTCTTACTTAAATTAATTTTGTACTCAGCCTAGACAACAAAAATATTTTATGTTATGGTTTTTTTTTTTAATTTGTGTTTATTGTATTAGATTACTTGATATATTTTACATGTTTAAGCTTTAATATTATATAAAACTTTCATACCCTCAAACTGAAAATCCTAATTCGGTACTTGGCTCCAACCTTTTGTCCTTTCCTAGGTCTAGATAAAGCCATTGGGAGTTAATACTGTAGAACAAATTATCTGATGGTTGATTTGAATTGGTGGAATTTGAACTTGGGATCTCCTTTATTCGAGAAGAGGTGAGGCGGCCAATTTGGTTATGCTATGTTTTTTCCAAGGGGTATTACATCCATAAAACTTTGAGAGATGGCAATCTTAAACCAAAAAAAATGTAACAGCTAAAAGAACATGAAGATGTGAATCCTGAACACACAGCCAACATATAAAACTTAAAAGAATGAGAGTATCCCAACATCCATTTTCAGATAAACTTGTTCAATTTCTGTTATGATGTAACATGCACGGATGATATAGGTACAGAAGAAAATATGAACAATGTCATAAGAGAAATTCTCACCACTTAAAGCTGCTTCCAATGAATCTTTGTTGTCAATGTTGACTTCTGCAAATTCGGAATTATTTCCTAGCGTAGCCACCATGGCAGCCCCATTTTCCCTATGCAGTAAATGTTTCCAACAATCAACATCTTAGCTAAATAAAAGTGAGGAATTTCACAAGGCAGGACAAATGCCAAAGACCTGATAGCTTTTTTGTTCCCTTTTTATTGGATTGACTGCTTGTTAAATATTGCTTTGAATATCTAGATGAATCTTAATAAGGTTTGGAAGGAAAATTTCGATGGCACAGCAAGAAAAGCAAATCAATAAAGTAACAATGGAACGAAACTAATCTCTTATAAAAGTGATAATCTACTTTACAATTTAAAAGAACAGACTTTTTGTTATCTTCCCTTTTATCAGCAAATAAGCATATTCCTCTCTTTATCCCCCGACATCTCCCACTTTAAAGATCAGTAAGTTATCTCATTTCTCTCAAATCATCAGCCAAACATTTAAATTATTTGCCTTCAATTCAGGATATATTAAATAAACCAAAATCCCACAAAAAAAAACCTTCATTCCTATTCAATTTCCTTCCATTTCCTCATCAACCAAGCAATTAGAAAACTGGGTTGTCGCTCTCTAACCTGTTCCTACCACCGAGGACAATTCGAAGGTCAGGGCAAAGCTTGGAAAGAGCGGTGGCTGTAGACCCTCCAACCCGACCAGTTCCGCCAAGGACAAGGACCCGAGAGTTCCTTGTCTTGTCCGGGAGTTGAACTCTAGTAATGTTGTCATGTTCAGCAGCTTTAACAGACTCCACAGCAACAGCTGCAGTCTTCAAATGAAGCAAAGATGGCGCCATAACTGAGTTTCTAAGTAGAGAGAAAGGAATGGTTGAATTTAAACGTTGTTCTAAATTTTCTGTTATCTCAATTTATCGTTATTGATGACGTGGATGAATCTTTTGCTACTTGACGTGGCTTGTATCTCACCAGCGATTCACATCCGAATAATGGGCTACAATATCGAAGAAAGTCTCTCTCAATAATTTTTTTTTATTGAACCCAACTGAGTCTTGTTTTGTAAGAAAATGCAACGTCATTTATCTATTTTAAATTAAATTATGATATTTTATGCTTAATTGGTGCTTATACAGTACGATGCAGCGCTAATTTACATTGTACATGTCATTAGTTTACGTGTCATCCATGTCATCATTTCAGATGAAAATTGACGTATTTAAAAATAATGAATTTTAATAACTATGTATAAAATAAGAACATAATTGTATAAAAATAATATTTTAAAAGCTCAATTAATTAAATGTAGCAACAAAATAAAATAGCTTAGTTGATAAATTTGAAAAAATATATAAACTTTTTTTATATTGTAACCATAATAATATGCCCTTCATCTTTAAAACAATGAACTAATATAATTTTAATTGGACTGTGTTAATTTTTTGCATAAATAAAAATAAAATAATACATTCAAACCAAATTATAGTAAAAGGGTAAAGTTGAAATTTGAGTGAAGTATAATGACAAATCTAATATTTATCCATGTCTTTAATTTATTAAAAAAATAAAATCTATAATTTTTTTTATATTTTTATCAATATCTTTATTTTAAATGAGCTATTATCCATGATATATTTAAATTAGTAAGAAGCTTTTTATCTTCAACCAAAATTGAAACATCTTCTTTCAAAAAAAATAATTTTCAATTACTAAACAAAACCTATAAATTATGAACTAGGTATGATTTTTAAGAAAATTTGAATATTTACCTTATTATTATAAAATATATATCAAAACAAGATCCACTTTTTCTTTCCTCCTCTCCCTAATTAATTTTTCTTCTAACATGATTTATAAACTGATGGGATGAAGAATTAATGTAACTTCTATGAAACCTAGGAAATACATAAGATTTTATCTAGAAATTTATTGCTAGTTAAAAATTTATGATTATAATTAAGTCAATATTAAGATTTCGTAATCTTTTTTTTTTTTAAATTTAGTTTGCAAAATCATTCCTCTTAATTAAACTAAGTTTTTACAGAATTGATTTATTCCGAAGACATTTAACATTATTATTATTATTATTATTATTATTATTCAAATGAAAATGATTCAATCATTGTTTTTCTCATATTCCAAAGAAATAGTCGGTACTGTACATAGCCAATTAGCGATTGTCGTTAATTAAATGAACAGGCTGTCACACACTCACATGAAAGCAAAGGTCTGAGCGAGGGCGTTCAAATGTCTAAAACCCGACAGCGTAGGGGGTATGACGTGTGCCAGTCACGTGATCACATCATGTCAAAAAATTCCCACGTGGCACGCGGAAAAACGTGAGCGACTCTGCTCGGAGTACAAGGTTAAGACCCAGAGGAGAAGGAGGGGCAGAACCGGAAACACAAAAAGACATAAATATAAAAAAGCAAATAAAAATCAGAAGTGGTCCCTCAATCATCGATGATGAGCTGTCAAACTGGGGAAAGAGACACGTGTCGCGTCTTTAACTTAAGGTGGTCCCATCTAGCTGGAACAACTTTACTTAATACCGACACGAGGGAAACGCAAGGCCTTCATTTTCACAACGTGCAACTCTTCTTTGGGTGACCACTACGGTGGGATCTTTTTCGGTGGGCTCCCTTAAATTGTGGCCGTCAAATCTGAGCAAGCCAATTACAATCGTTGATATTCCTGCTGACCACGGCTAAATGTTTTTATTAATAAGGAATGAAATTTTGGATACTAATTTTTAAGAAAATAAACTCTTTTCTTTTAGTGAATGGTTAATTTTCACTTCAAAATATATTTTAAAAATTTCATAAAAATCTGAAAATTAAATAAAATTTTTTTATTACGTTTAATTAAATCTGTATATTTTTATCTTATACTAAAATAGTATTTTGATGAATCATAGACGTAACACTAACTTGGCATAGACATAAAAAGTAAAAAATTTCATATAATTATGTTATTATGTTACATAAATATGACATATAGTCATCAATTACGACGTGTTAACACATTTCGCCAATAAAATAAAAATATAAAAATTTAATTAAATATAATAAAAAATAATAATTTATTTCAAATTTTTTAAATAATTTAATAACTTTTTAAATATGGAAAAATTGCCATACCTCTCTAAATTTTTCTTATAATTTCATATGGATCTATTAGTATTAAAAAAAATTATTCTCAAAAAAATATATTTCGTTAGACACATAAGATGTTAGTCAATTATTAATGTTTTTGTAATTTTAATAAAATGATAGTATTTTTAAGATAATTTTACCTTTCTTTTATCATAGAAATAAGAGTTTCAGTATTTCTAAACCAACCAAAAGCTAAAACTCCCTCAAAATCTAGATTTCATTATTGAAAAGCTCCAAATTTGTTGTTGATTTTTGGCACTTCAATTCAAAATGGACATATGAAGAGAAACCATAAACCATAAGACATTATGATCTAAAAAGCTCAAAACAACATGATTTAAATATCTACATTTTATTTCTTTCAAAATAATAAGATATTGTGAACTAAATGTGATGGCATTTTAAAAATTTTACATTTGTCGTTAAGGCCATTTATATGTTTGGAGCGAACAATCTATTTCAAATACTAATAAACTCATATAAAATTACGAGTAAAACTTAAAAAAATAAAATTATTTTAACTTTTTAAAATATTATGTTTTATTTATGTTATTTAAATAAATAAAATATTTGTTAATGTAAAAAGAAGTAGTGGTATAAAATCTAATATTTTAAAAATACTATTCTTTGTGATGTGGAGCTCAGTTGCTTAAAATGTCTCTCGCTGGTAGAGGTTTAATTAAGCTGCTCCCATTTATAAAATGTGATATATCTTTCGAAGTAAAAAAAAAAAAAAGAAGTAGTGGTATTTATTTTTTGACAGCGACTTGTGGGGAGATGGTACCATATGCACCGGTGCGTACGATTGGTGGCTTTAAAGGCAAGGGTTTGACTCGGCTTGGCTCTACATTTAGTCTCGGCTTGAGAACACTATTTCTCGTGAAATTTTGGTGAGAGAGATTCCAAAAATCTCGGCATTTTAATTTTATTTTATTTTATTTTATGTAATATAATATAATATCTATTTGAATGAGTACAGGTTGGTTTTGCTGGCTGACACTTTGAGAGATAAAATCATTTAGAAATGGACTTTGGAGGAATGGAATGAAATCATGTTATTTTGCACAACAAAAATGTTTTTCTTATTAAAAAAAGAAAAGAAAAGAAAAGAAGCCGATGCATTCAATGAATTGATGTCATTATGGATCCATTCTAGGGTTCCATAATTTAATTCCACTTGATTTTTTTAATTCCTAATTCCCCCTAAATTTATTGGAAGTTGTTGATTCTCGTCAACCAGTCAAATATTTAACTAGCTTCAAACTTTTTGCTTCACAAAAAATTAAAAAAAATGTCATACGGACCATTTTTTATATTCAAAATAATTATCACATCAATTATCAACTACCATATTAAGACAATAATATGACTATAAATAGTAAACTAACTTTACAAATGTTCTTTAAATAGTATATTAAATTCAATCCATCTGATATTTCATGCATTGTCTTATTAGGCTTTTATTACTTTCAAAAGAGCAAGCAAGCAGAAACATTACCAATATGTCAAAGTTTAACGGATTCGGCATCCGATGTTTTCTTTTTTTATATATATAGCATGGTTTGGCTACATTACCTAATTTCCCTTCATCCTACTCTACAAGGACATTTCCTATTATCACTTGTTAAATTGTAAAGCAAAGAATTAAATTCAAAATTATAATTTAGTACCTTTGGGCTTTTGGCTACTTAATTATAGATAATCAAATGATACAGCCCGAAGATATGTGCTAAAAAAAAAAAGATACGAGAAATTAATGTGAACACTTTTGATTGATTGTGGTAGCTTTGAAGATGGATGGAAGGCCGAAATCCCATAAAAATGAAAGAATTGGGTTGTAAAAAATGCAAACGAGTACAGCAGTAGTCACAGTCCAATTTAAAGTCACAAGAGGGAATAGAATCAGCTGGGTGTGATTCAACTTCGTCAGGGTTGGCCCACAATCCCCATCTCTCTTCTTTTTTTTTTTTGCATGGCCACCGTGAAAGGGACCTGCACTTGGATGCCCAACTTACATATTATTCCTACCACTATTTTATGTGTTCTTTAATTTATTATTTTAATTATATTTATTGTTATTATTATTATTATTATATATATGCTTGTGAGAGTAGTCTCTCCCAAATGAAGATGAAAGAGAGAGGGACTTGACTATGTGCTGCCAAAATGATGGAAACAACTGGAATTTATAAAAGCCCTTTGTGACATTGATATCTCCACGGATATCAGCCTATTAAATGTGCACTTTTGTTCGGCAGCTTGTTGGGAAATTACCTTTCACGACCTTTTATTTTCTTTGATTGTGGCGCTTCAATTTTTGGCTACATTCAGTGTGATTCACACGTATATGAATGTGAACCATGGTTATCACTATGATATGTTACAATATTAGTAAGAAATTATATATATTTATAATTGTATTATATTTAATTAAATATAAAAAATGTATCGTATGATATGCTATATATATCTTACGATGTGGGAACATATCGTATAATATAATCGGTACATTTTTTTATAAGTTTAATTTTAATTAATTATTAAATTTTTATTATTATTATTTTTTTGAGTTGAAACATAATAAATTATATTTTATGTGTTTTGATCTTTGGATTTTAAACAAAAGAAAAATAAAAAAATTGAATTCCTTTTTAATTTTAACCTAAGAAATGTTTTTTATTTTTTAATTAATACATTAATATAAAAATGTATATTTTATTTAAAAATCTATATTATTAAGGAATATGTTAAAAGTTTAAATTAAAAAAATAATTATCTTTTCAATTTAGATCTTATAATCTTCAATTCTATTAAAAATATAATATTTTTCTATTTTACATGTATAAATATTATTTATAATTAATCTTAGAAAATTTTATCGTATCTTACAATACGTTACGATATTTGATACTAAAAAAGAAGATATCGATACACGATATCTATATATATATATATATATATATATATATATTGATTTAACAACTATAATATGAACTCATCTGTTGTATTGCATCTCCATCATCCCCTTTATATAGCTGAAACATATATAGCATATATTTTTTATTTTACCATACCTTATAGCTTCATGAAAATCGATCTATGGTCAGTGTTGTCATTATATACTTGCTTTTAATTAAGGGAATAAATTAATTTAATAACAGTCAATCTAGCAGAAAGGAAGCAAGAAATGTGCCTACAATCTTGTTGAAAGTGATTTTGAAGGAGGGTTTTTTAGTAATTAACCCTCCGTCCCCACCACCCCCCCAAAAAATAAAAAATTAAATCTTTTGTGGGACTTTGGCAATCGGCTTGACCCACTTAATTTGTCCTATATTTAAAAGGAAAGAAGGTGAAATTGGGATTTGATGCATGTGCTTTAATGAGTAATGATGCTCGTTTTGTTAACCAAAAGCAGTGACATTTCAATAACAAAGTAATGACAAGAATGAATTTTAACCCCTTCTACCACTTTGCCTGCTTAATCTTTTATTAACCATAGAGACATATGTCACATTAGGGCCATCATCAGCCTTTGTCACTACTCACTTCCTTACTTTATTAAAACACAAAAGCACCACTTTTGCTCCCATAAATAAATAAATAAATGTGTGATGCTGATTAATTTGCCTTTGGACTATTCACAGAAGAATTGAAGCTGACAGATGATGGGATTTTCTTTTTTGGCTCATTGTAATTGTATATATATATATATGAAGCCTTCATCATTTTCATCCTATAGTTAACCATGACTGTGACTTATGTTTTTGTGTTAGCCATTTAGAATAAAGAAAGTAGCAGCCATGGTCAAGCCTTATTGGCCTGACTGGAGCAAATGCTTCATGTTTGTTAGGGTTTTAGGTTTCATTATGTTTAGGGGCTGCATTGAATTAATATTAAATTTTACATGGAATAAAAGATTCGTAGTTCATGATCAACAACTTCACCACAACCAACCACAACTGCCATATCAGATCAAAGATATGTGACAGCTTCTCTTTGTTAATTTTTTGTTGGAAATATACTATTTGTTTCAGTCCCGTACGCTTATATACTAAAGGACTCTCTAATGAATAACGATGTGAAGCATTCTATCTTTCCTAATACTTGTATGCAAAATACCCCTATTTAATAACCTTATTTTCTAACAGAAGAGAAGTAAGTTGAATATAATTTGTATATAGGGAATATAGGTTTGGTAGCTCCTACTTGTTGTTCCCCTTGACTCATAAATTTAGGTTGCGAAATCAAAAATGGTGATCACCAAACATTTAAAAGAGATGCATCGTTTTATCTCTAAGCCCACTTAATGAGTTGCTCATTATAACATAGAAAACATCAACCATATGATCAATCTTTGCTTTTGTCCTTCTAAAGACTTAAATATATATATGTATATACACATTAAAGAAAGATTAGAAAAGAATGTTGAAAAAGTACGTAGGTGGTCATTACCCATTCAAGCACGCTGTAAAAGCAAAGATAAATAAGATATTGAATCCAATTGGTTTGATTATTCAATGTCCAAGCCATTTGGTGTCACTAAATTAGGTTTTCATGAGTCTATGTATTATGATAAAAGGTCGGCACAAGGAGTTCAACAATATCTATGAATTATATGACATCTCATCTAGGTGATTAATTCATTAATTCGTATTAGAAGCATACCACTCTTTATTTCGTAAATTCCATCTCAACTTAAAATTTGAATCTAATATTTAAGAGTCCAGATAGATTCAAAGGAAAGTCATTGTGCTTGAATCTAACATTTTTATCGAGACGAAAGAATTAATCCATTGAATTCAATATTGGTTTTGATATTTTTATTTTAATAGATTTTTGTTTCAAATAAAAATCCATTAGTTTGATCGTAATAATTCATTTATGAATTAATTGACTTTCATTTTCTTATGAAGAGGTAGACCTCGTCTTTTTACATGTCATGTCAGGAAGTATAAATATTTGGGACCAAATTGACAAAACAAGTGGCATGATTAAAAAAATTTCCAATAATTTTTATATGCATAACGTAAGGACATAACTAAGTTTTGAAATTTTATATATAAGGTAACCCATTTTTTTACATCTCATTTCTAAAATTAGAAAAAAAGTTTGAAAAACCCCTTTACAACTACTTTTAACGATGTTGTGAGAGATTTGTTCCAAATTAACCAATTAGAATGGAAATATTAGGATTTTACAATATACATTTTATGATTCTAATACTTTAAGAGTAATATTTTTAAAATTCTTTCCATTTGAAATTGAATGTCCACATTTTGACTTGACAGAAAGATTAAGAAAAAAGTATTGACTTTAGTATGCTTTTTTTTAAATTATAATATTGATAAGTTGTAGTTTCTTATGTCAAAAGTTGAAAAAAATTATTAAAAATTAATATGAAATATATATATATATATAAAGTGACAAGTGTTTAAAAAATAAAAATAATCATCAAATTTTTTGAAGGAAAAATAAACATAATTTCAAACATTCCAACAAAAAGATAAACATTCAATTCAGAACGAAGAAAATATTATTATTGTAATAAGTATTATTTTTACAGTATTATAACAATATATTTGACTTTTTTGTTAATTTCTATTTATTATTTTTTAAAGTATTTATCCATGTCCTCATTTGTGTAGAATCTACTACTACTACTACTATTACTATTATTATTATTATTATTATTATTATTATTATTAATCTCATATACATCAATAATGATTGAAAATGTATTAAAAAAATAAAAAGAGCGATAGACCAGCAAAACATTAACCTAGAACAAGCTTGAAATGTCAAAGAGACATAAAGTCAAATAGTCAATGATTTCATTACGAACCACGAGACTGGGGGTGGCAAAAGGGCCCAGCATTTCACTAGTTACGCCCATACCAACCTAAGAATCAAGTCGAGTTGGGTCAGATTTTTTAATTTAAAAAATTACAACAACTCAGGGGCATGTTTAGGCTGCCTAGCCCTGCGTTCGGACATATATATATATATATATATAATTTTAGTTTAAATTATAAAAAAATTTCTAACTAGGATTATTTTCTTAATTAATATATTCCCATTTTATTATACCCAAATAAATTTTTAAATTTAATTAATATTTTTGTAAATTTTACTTTAAAAAATTCAATATTATAAAATTCAATATTAACTGACATTTTACCATGTGGTAAAATCTAAAATCTAAAATCTGAGGTGGAGTTATAAAATATAATATCATTTAAATATGTTTCGAGTGAGATGCGGAGTTATGAAGTATTTATTTGGAATCGGATTTATATAAAAATGATAATATGATATGGAGACGGGACAGGTCAAGGCGGGCAAAAAAGCGCTTGCCCCCACGGACCCCACATTTTTACCGTCAACTCTAAAATTCTGTTAAAAGATTTAAAAAAAAATTGCACGTTTTTTAAATTAAAATTTTTAAACGACAGCTTTTTATCGCGTCTGGTCAAGTCAACACCTTAGACAGGTAACCGAATTGTACGGTCAAGATCATTCAATTGCGACTGACAGTCCATTGTACGGTCCAGATCGATTTCTCAGTCCCCACCGTATCTATTAATATCGCGAGTGACGAGATATATCAGCTTTAGTGAGCTGTATGTATCGGCTTAGTCACGTGAACACGTGGGGCTTGAATTAATAGTATTTTATTTTTTCTTTTTTTTTTTAGAAAAGTTTAGAAGAAAATATGAAAACAGATTTATAAGCTTTTACTATCGAACATTAAACGTGAGAAAAAAAAGCATTTTCATCCTGTTTCTAAAATTAACGAATGCCATTACTGTTCAGTATTTACGTCAAGAAATACGGATAGTAAAACTATTTATTATATAATAAACAAACAAATAACTCCCTCTGCAATGATTTTTAAATATAAGAATATCTCTTGTTGGGGACAGCCTTTAATTTACTGTACTGTGAAAAAAATAAAATAATAAATGACAGCAATGTAAATTTAAATACAAAAAGTTAAAAAAAAAGAAAGAAAGAAGAATGGATGGTACAGAGGATTGGTAAGCTTTATTTGCGAGCACAGCTGGAATTAGCGGGAGACAGCTGGCATTTGTACGGACCAAATACGCAGCTACGGTCGCCGTTTTATGTCTTTTTTTGCTATGCCTACAAAGACTCTCAACCAAAGGCAAGCCCCTCCCTTTGGAAGGGTCTCTTTATTTATTTATTTATTTATTATTATTTTTTCTGAAATAGTTCTATTTTAGACAGAATCAAAATCCAAGGCAGCCCTTCAATTTTTCTTTCCTTTTTTCATGTTTACTGTTTTGACCTTCTGTTGTTACTTAATGGCTAATGGGTCCTCTTAGATTTACGTGGGATTTTTGTGGGATTTTTGTCAGACTGATGATTTGGGTGTTTTGTCTTGGCAGGTGGCATTTGGGAATTTGTCTCTATCATTTTACTAACATGCCCTTGCCTCTTGTGCTCTGCCCGTGGGATGAAACGAAGGTGTGTAAACCTAGATGATCTTTGTGATTGAATCTAATCGTCTTTGATTTTGTGAGTCTAATTGAGAATCTAATTGAGTCTAATCTGGATGATTAAAATCAGATAAAATTTATAAAACAAGAAAAAAATAAATTTTATTATATAATTTAAATCAATTTAAAATATTTTTAATTACTTTTGAAAAAAAATTCACTTTTAGTATATCTTTTGAGATGTTAATCAAAGTCAAAGATTATTTTTAATTAACAAAATTAGAAATGTAGGTCATGTTTTCGACAAATTGCTTTGTAGCACTTCAGAAATGGAACATGTTTGGCAAAAGACAGCTTGTCCATTGAAAATGGAACACTGGATTCGTACCCACGACAAATTGCTTTGTAGCACTTCTAAAATGGAACACTGGAACATCACTTTAGCAAAGCCAGCCTCCTACTTTGCTAACCAAGCCAACACAAAACCTTAAAGAAACTGTCTCTGTGACTGTGCGCCTCTCCGTGGAGGGAAGATATTTACAAATGGATTGCTACATCTCTCCATCAATCCATGCATAAAATATGGAGTAACGTTAATATATTTTATATATGGGAAAAATTATATATTTATTTATTTAAAAAATAAAATAAAATTAAATAATCATAATATGTAATTTGATGGCGATAATTCTGTAATTTTGTTGTAACATGGTTTAGTTTTTAGGGTTTAGAAGTAAGGACGGAAAAAGATAGACGGATTGAGTCCGAATCCAAGCTTCTCTCTTTGCTTACGCCACAAAAAATTAGTCAATTTAAAAGAAAGGGAAAGGGAAAATTTTAATTTGGTTTTCAGGTGTTACAATAATACAATTAATTCAAAGGTAGGTGGAAGTAATTAGTAAATGTTGTTCAATTCTTAGGTTGCTGTTAGTCCTAGTTGGGATGCAAAGAAAAGAGATATGCTAATTAAATAATATAAACTTTAATGGTAATAATTTATGTCCACTTACATTTGAACTATGTATTTTGATTGATTTTTTATTGTATTTAAAAAAAAGTATCTTTAAATTAATAGTTACAATGGGCATCATACTTTAACCATTTTTTTCCTTTCTGAAATCATTATATGAAAGCAAATATGATTTACACACACAAGTGCAATGATTTTTTGGGCACTTTAAAATGAAATGTCCTGATTAGGGCCTGGTTGAAAATTCAGAATGGATTGAATGTTGTAATAGAGCTTGGGTAATGAGAAATAAAACAAAGCAACATGATTAAAGCCAAAAGGGGTGCATGGACAGGATTGGATTAGAAGTCACAATCAGGGAGATATTCATAGAAATTCTATGCCCATAAGTAACACTTACAGATCTTAAATCAAAGAGAGGGAGAGTCCCCATGAGGCATGAGCTAAATGAAGAAACATGTTCAACATGTCTTAATCAAATCAGTCAAAACAATCAACTACACCTTTCAAACTAGGTGAGGTAACCAACCTTTCTTAAAAGCGCAACACTGTACGCCCCCCCCCCCCAACCCTAAAACCGTAATTAACGCCAACTGTAATGCCCATTTCTTCAACCCTAAAACCAGACAAAAAGTCAAAATTCCCATTAACCTCAAAGAACCAAAATTAAATCCATACGTCTTTCACCAACGGTAAAATAATTACCCCCCATTAGCAATCCGTCATTTTAGAAAATCCCGGAGCCCATATCCGCAATTTCGCCTCCTCTATAAGTACCCTTCACTTCGCTTTCCAAGCCTGCTAATTGCAGACCCGTCAAAATAAAAACGTCCATTTCTTTATTTTTTTTCCTTCTCTTCTCTTCTCTTCTTCTCTGTTTAAAAGGCTCTGTCTTTTAAGCATTTCTTCAAACGAGTCATCTCCAGAAAATAAAAAAAAAAGGAATTCTTTTTGGTTTTGTGTGTTTTTTTAAGAAAAAAAGGTCACCGGCGATTCTCGCCGGAAAAACGCACCTGTAAAAAGTTCTTACTTTAATCACCAAAGAAACATCCCAAGAAAGAGTTTCTTTTTTCCTTTTTGTTTCTTTGGTTTTTGTTTTCTGGGTTTTTTAGTGAAGAAAATTTATAAGCAAATAGATAGAAAAAGAAGACCAGATGTTAAAACGGCGGCGTTTCCACCGTTTAATTGATCAAAGCTCTAAAAAATGGTACTTTGATGGAGGAAAGGATAATAGAATGGATTGTTTAATAGATTGTTAAAGGGAGGGATAGTTATATCATATAGTGTTGTTATTTTGATGGGGAAGGTGGCTTTGGGGGTGGCACTAGGGGTGGCGGTGACGACGTGTGCGGTGGCGGCGGTGGTGGTAGGGAGGAGAGTAAGGAGTAGGAGGAAGTGGAAGAGAGTAGTTGGAGTTTTAAAAGAGTTGGAAGAAAGTTGTGAGACCACAGTTGGGAGGTTAAGGCAAGTAGTGGATGCTATGGCTGTTGAGATGCATGCTGGTTTAGCTTCTGAAGGAGGATCCAAGCTGAAAATGTTGCTCACTTTTGTTGACAATCTCCCTTCTGGGTAATCAAAGCTCATAACTTTTTTATTCTTTTTCGTTTTTGTTGCTTTTAATTTGGTTGGTTGGATTTGTTTGGTTATGGGGTTTTTGTTGATGCATTGTAGTTTTGGGGTTGGTTTTTGGTTGTTGGGATGAATAAAATTTGAAGTTTTTTTTTTTTGTGAGATTAAAGATGGGTTCTCATGGGTTTGGTTGTTGATGCATTGTTCGGATTGATTTTTGGTGATGGTATACGCTTGCTGGAGGGTACTAATTTTGAAGCTCTTTTATCTTTTTGAGAGATAATAAAAATGGTCTTGTTGATTTGGTTGTTGGTGCATTGTAGTTTAGTGTATTGGGTTGGTATTGTTGATTGAATTTAGTTCACTCTCTACATTTATCGTGTTGAATTTTTTATTTCTTGAAAAAATTTATTTACCATCTTTATGTTTATTGAGGTTGTTAAAATTTCCACTCAATATGTAAATTCAGAAAAAAAAAGATAATTATTTTTTTTCAATGATGGATTCCTGTTTATTTTTTTGTTACAAACTTATTATTCTATTGCGTGTCGCATTTATTTTGTTTCTTATATTATGCCAGAGTTTTCCAATTTTAAGTCAGTGTTCCACGATGGTTGGTGTTCCCCCAATATGTTTTTTTAGTACGGTATTTGAGTTTTTGTCCTGTTGCAACTTGGCCACACTTTCTGTGAGTAGTTTTTGCTTTCTGCCGTGGTACTGAAATTTGTCAATTTGAGATGTTCTCTTTTTCCATTTAGGTTTGCCTTTGTTGTTTTGTTTTAATTTGATGTTCGTTCTTTTTGCTTTTCTTTTTTATGATGTAATATATACTATTTTTGTTAATTTTTGGTACATTTATTCGTACAGATATTAATAATTTCATGATTTCTGGAATTGGTATTTGGTGTAAAAGGTTTCTGCTATTGAAGTTCAATAATATTCAGATGGTGTTATCTGTTGTTTTCACAGTTGACATTGCACTGCTTTGAGTAGGGAATCTAATTTTGTCTTAAAACTTTGTGTAGTTCATAGAATCTTGGTGGCTTCTGCTTCTATTCTCTACTATTTGCACACAAGTGTATAAGAACTATTTGAGGTATTATTGTGTTTAAACTCCATTAGTGGATGGATTCTATTTTTTCTGTACTAAATGTGGCCTGAAGCTATAGATTAAATATAAGGATATGGAACCAGCATTTCTTTTTTTGATTAAAATTTGAAACTTCAGATTCAGCATGCAATTGTAGGTGTATATTATGCTTTGGTTTGGTAATGATTTGCCTTTAACAGGATTTGTATGGAAGATGTTTGCTTTTGGTTACTTTTGTATTGATTTTTAGAGTTTGGCTTGTGAATGATATTATTGTCCTGCCATGTATTTAAATGTATTTACTTTTTTTCTTCCTGCATAAGTTACACTAGTAAAATAAGTATTTATTTTTTCAGGAGTGAGAAAGGAACTTATTATGCTCTAGATCTTGGAGGTACTAATTTTAGGGTCTTACGGGTTGAACTAGGAGGTCAAAGATCCTCCGTCTTGGATCAAGATGTGGAGCGACAACCCATTCCCCAGCAGTTGATGAGTGGCAGAAGTGAGGTAACTAAGTTTCTGACTCATAAGTTTCTACCAATTCTTAGCAAACTCAAGAAATTTATTCTTTACTGATATTCACTGAGGCTAATATGTTTCACTTGAGACAGGATCTTTTGGATTTTATAGCTTCATCACTACAGCAGTTTGATGAAAACGCAAATGATTTCGAGAAATCCTCAATTAGGAAAGAACTTGGATTTACATTCTCTTTTCCTGTGAAACAAACATCTGTTTCATCAGGGATTTTAATCAAATGGACAAAAGGATTTGCAATCAAAGACATGGTTAGTGTTTTATTTTTGAATTTGAGTTATTTGAATTGCTAGGATAATAGGAAAATTTCTGCTGCTTATTAATGCCTGGGTATTCATGAAACAATAATGTGAGCCCAAAGGCTTGGTGCATCACATTGTGCTATATGATAGCTTAGATTTTCTCAGCTAGAAGTTGGTTTTGTTATCATAGAATCTCTTAATTGTTGGAAGTTAGGTTTTAAGTAGCTGCTTTATGGCAAGCCTGATTTTTTTTTTTTGTTAAATATGTGGCATGAATGATTGTAGGTTGGAGAAGAGGTAGCTGGAGCTTTACAACAGGCACTGGATAGGAAAGGTTTAAATATGCGAGTTGCTGTGCTGGTGAGATCTTACTCTAGATTATAGGTTTAATTTTGTATATTTTCTCAATTCAAGGAATTATTGAGAAATAAAGTAAGGTGCAATGTTTGGTGAAATCTCTAAATGTTCTTGTTGTATGTATGCTTTTATTTATTGTGTAAGGAATTGCTTGGATGGAAGTTTTGCATCTTGTGCTCATTGTGCAGTGTTTTTTTGTTAATGGTTTATGTAGTTTGCTGTTGTCAGTGGAAGATTGAATTGAGTTGTGTATGTTTAGTAGTTTTAATGAGATGGGTTGTAGGCATGACTTACAGCCTTGTCAAGGAAGACATTGTGGATTTTGTTGTTCATGGTCCACGTGGAATTTGTATATCTGGCTTCTTAGATACTTTTAATGCTTTTATGTCAAATTAAAGGAGTTTAATGATATAATGGATTGCAATAATGTGAGATTCTGAGATTCAATTAGGTGGTCTAATGACTTATAATTGCATAAAACCCACTAAAAATTCAGCTGTTTTCTCCACAACTTTGGGAAAATAAAAATAATTGTTGCTGTGTTTCTATTGTGCACTGTCTTTCTTAAAGTAAATTTTTTGTTGCTTCCAGCTACATAAAAATATATTAATAAGTTTTAACACCAGGTATTGCACCTTTGGTTATTTCTAAATAGTTCTTTAAATTACTTGCAGTTAGATAAAAGTATATTGATAAAAATTGCAATAATTTTGCTAGTTCATTAAAAGCTAAGTAGCATTTTTGGTAGTTGATTGTTCACTAATAGCAATTAGATTGAGTTCATGTCCATAACAAAATAATGGTAGGCTTTTTGATGTTAAAATCATCATGCTAAGAAGTTTGGTATAAATTTGAAGAATTTGTTCAAGGGTTTGTCTGGTTTTGATGGTTGTGCTAATAAATAGAATGATAATTAGTCTAGAGGTAAACATTTGAAAACCATTTTAGTTCCTTAATTTCACATGCTGTGAACACTTGTCCCAGTAATTGGTCTAAGGGAATCTATTCTCAAAATGAGTCATGGTGTAAGATTCTTTATTATTCCTTTCACTGGATTTAATCAAAGGCATCAGACTTTTTATATCTGATTCATCACATGTGTTTTAGTTGATAATTTCTCAACGGATATTATATTATAACATTATTGATTTGATGACTCATGAGAAAAGTTATTAGCTGACATGTCATCCTAATACCCACATTGCAAGTATACAAATGGAGATATCTTCATACTTAATTGTAGTCACATGTTTGGATGAATTTCATGAATTTTGTAAGCAGGTGAATGATACTGTTGGAACATTAGCTCTTGGACATTATCATGATGCAGACACTGTTGCTGCAGTGATAATTGGAACCGGTACAAATGCCTGCTATTGGGAGCGGACCGATGCTATCATTAAGTGCCAAGGACTTCTTACAACTTCTGGAGGCATGGTATCCTTCCTTTTGTTGCATATGGTCTTTTATTTTTTTACTTTATATGAGGAAGTGGTTAATTGCACACCTATCTGTGTTCACGCTGTTTCATTTGTCTCATGACAAGGTTGTCAACATGGAATGGGGAAATTTTTGGTCATCTCATCTGCCAAGAACTTCGTATGATATTGAATTAGATGCTGAGAGTCCAAATTCCAATGATCAGGTAGGATTAGGTTTAGCTACACTTTTTCTTAATAGATAATAATGAATGACCAGATATAATTCCCTAGAGTTTCCTTGCAGGGTTTTGAGAAAATGATATCAGGCATGTATCTTGGTGAGATTGTTAGGAGAGTGATTCTAAAGATGTCACAAGAGTCAGATATTTTTGGTCCTGTTTCTTCCAGTTTATCAATGCCCTTTTCCTTAAGGTATGCATCTATGTGATATTTTATCTTCTTGTAACTTGGTTTCTATCATGGTGAAGAGTACGGAAATCTTCTTTTGCTTTTTTTTCTCCCCTTCCTTTCTCTTAGGCTGCTATGCTTCTGTAGCATATCTTTATACTTTCTAAGCTGTTGAGGCAGCATCCATGGCAGAAGCACAGCATGGATGGGTTGGCAGTGGTTTTCTTTGTTTCCCTTGCCTGATTTCCATTATTATTATTCATAATTTAGGTTCTAGGTCATGGGTTTTATCACCTTGTATCTTCATAAATTTTGACCTAACCATTCAGGTTTAAGTGTCATTTCTTGTGGCAAGTATCATTTGCTTCTTGCTTGATGACCTTATATTGATTAATGAATTGCACTAGCTATCTTGTTCTATGGTAGGAAGGAGCACAATGATGTTACTTGTTTAATATCATTGAACACCACATTAGTTAAATCTTTTTGAAATCTCTGATCTGTTTAATAAGTAACGATTTCCATACCCTATTTTAGGACGCCTTTAATGGCCATGATGCATGAGGATGACTCCCCTGAATTGACAGAAGTGGCGAGAATCTTAAAAAATGTTCTCGAGGTAATTGAGTCATATGTCAACTCCCTTCTTGTTCAGTCTCTGGCCATGACCCTAAAGGATTACTAGTCTGACGTTTATGCTTGCAGATTCCAGATGTTCCCTTGAAGGCAAGGAAGCTTGTTGTGAAGGTATGTGATGTGGTAACCCGTAGGGCTGCTAGATTGGCAGCTGCTGGTATTGTCGGGATATTGAAGAAGATTGGCCGGGATGGAAGCAGTGGCATTACAGGTGGAAGAAGTAGAAGCGATATTAAGATGAGAAGAACAGTAGTGGCAGTCGAGGGAAGTTTATACACACAATATACAATGTTCAGAGAGTACTTGCATGAAGCCTTGCATGAAATATTGGGAGAAGATATTGCGCAGCATGTCATTCTTAAGGTCACAGAAGACGGATCAGGGATCGGAGCAGCTCTCCTTGCTGCCTCATATTCATCCAAAAGTGTCGATAACGTACAGCTGCTATAAATATATATTATATAATATACATATAGCCCCTGTAAATGTAGATTTCAATTTCATATCTTTCATATATAAAAGAAAGGTTTGTTCTTTACTTGGCAATTTTTCAAAGTTCCCTTCAATTGTATTCTTAAGCTTCATTTTTCCCTCTCGAGGTTATTGTATATTGATGCTGGAAATTTGAAAATGATGTTAATTTGTTCATTAGAAAAAGAATATATGATATTCTTTTTACAGACAAAAATGTTTGAGTTAAATAGCATGATGTAAAGTTGTGAAAAGGCAGGAAGGGGTTGCTATGGGGACCATGTGCCCTGTGTGGTCATCCCCCTAGTTCATGACTGCAGTTTTCCAGTTAGAACTTTAATTTTGGTTGGCCACCGCCATTAATTTTCCACCTTTGCTTTTAACCATTCCCCACCACTAGATTTCAGCATCCAAATGCCTTAACATCAGACTGCCCTAACCATTGGTTTTTCATTAACATATCAATGTCGTTTTGGGCACTTTTTTTTTTTCAGATTGTTGTCAATCATAGCTTGGATGGTAACCCTTTGTTGACCTGCCATCCTCCATTGAAAGTGCTCTACGATTAAGAGATTAAATGGATACAAGTAATGTTTATGTTGGTGTATAATTATATTCCCTTGATAATAAATATCAGTTGTCAAAACAGAACTCCATAAACTCATCCCACTTGAAGACTGGAATGGTATGTATAATTTTGTCCATAACCCCTATATGCCAAGAGCGCTAACCCCCTAACCCCAAGCCCACTTCACTCAACAGAACACATATCAAAGGGTTTTGCCCCCCCAAAATCTGGAAATGTTGTATGAAGATGCTTTAATGCCAATGAAGTGTAGTAGCTTGGTGCTGGCAAAATACAGAATTCTGATAATAAATTTGTCAAATGATGAGTATCGCAGATATTATGACTCTAAAATATATATAATGAATAAATATATGCTGAAATTTCATTCTAAATTTTTAACTTATTATAAATTTCTGTTATTTTTCCCCTTTTTTTATCAATATTTATTGATTTTTTTTTATATTTTTGATCGATATTTAGAAAAGGTTTTATATCTAACGTAATGTAATTGTAAATTGCTAAATTTTAACACATTTTATTTTATTTATTCCAAAGAAAAAACACTTGTCTAGTGAAAAAGACCAAAAAGAAAAATCTTTCGCTTATAAAGCTTAAAGCTGAGCATGCATAGCCCAACCCTCAGTTTGGAAGTAGAGAACAGTTGAGCTTCAGCCTCCTTTGTAGACAACTCTCCAATGGCCATTGAAAATAAAGGAAAACCCAACACTGCCACAACCAAAGGCAAGAAGAGAAAGCAATATCTTCCCCACAATGTTAGCCTGCCAAAACCTAAACTCTCTCTCTTTTTTGCTATGCAGTTTCTATTTTCATATATTCTTTGTTTTTTTTTTCTTTTCTTTTTGAACATTTTTGTTTTCCTTTCATATGAAAACAGAAAGCAGTTAAGAAGAAAGGGGCATACCCATTAAGGCCAGGAGTTCAAGGTTTCTTTATCACTTGTGATGGCGGCAGAGAACGCCAAGCTGCTCATGAGGCTATTAATGTTATTGACACGGTATGTTTTTCTTTTCTGTGTTTTTGTTATAATTTTTAAAAAATTTTCATGTTGAACCATTTTTTTTATTTGATTGAACTTAACTATTGGATCATTGGTTGATAATTTGCCTTCTGGGTATTTGTTTGTGATTCAGTTTCGTTGGTTAAAAGTTTAACTTTTTTTAATGAACGGTTGCTGATTTTTATCTGGGTATTTGATTAATGTTCCAAAGTTTTTTTTCTATATTTATTTATTTACTTAAGATGGTACTCCAGCTATATTCAAAATGGATACTGCTGAAATTTTTTAATTGCTCTGTTGGAGAGGTACGAAATCTTGGGCTGTATTGTAGGAGGGGGATCTTATGCAAGATTAAATCGAGTTAAAGCTTTGATTTTTGAGACCATAAGTGTGAGACCACAAGGTGCACAGGCAATTCCTTGCAAGTTGGTTATGGGTCTCCACATAGAGCTTGATGTGAGTTGTAACTTGTAACTTTAGTATAGAGTTTTGTTATATAAATTTTATATGGTTGGAAAGGTGGTTGAATCTAGTTTCTAATGAACTAAAACAGAATTCAAATCTGAGTTTTCTAAGTAAAGATATCTTGTTTTCAGTAAAGACTGCTCAAGCTGCCTGACAGCAATGTCAGGGGTATTTTACAGGATTTACTGCTTTTTTCTACATTGAATTACAGGTTGAGTTATTTATATATGGAAAACCTATTAAGTCTAGTTTCTAACTCATTAAACGGATTATAATTTCGAGTTTTGTAGCTTAAGTTATTAGTCGTTTTATTTAGTAGTGCACAAGCTCTCAGATTCATCTTTTGAAACACTTTATGTTAGGTTGGATGATTTTACAGTGTAAATAGCCTCTATTGATTTCTGATCTATTCAAATGATAGGGATAGGCTTTTGATTATTTTGGAGGATAGCTAAGTTGTTGGGAGGAAGGGAGGTAAGTTGAACCCCCCACTTTACTTGTTTTAAACTTATACTTGGAAGGTATCTTTTATAGACAAAATTGTGAGACCCTTTTAGGCCAAAGTGGACAATACCTCACTAGTTGGTGCTCGTCCCCACAGTTTGTATTAGAGCACTCGCTAGTTGAAAATATGGGAGCTAATATCTTTTATAGGCTGTCCATTCATATAATGCTTAACATGTAACTCCATTAGTAAAATCCTAAAAATACCCCTGGTTTTGTTGCCAAGCAGCTTGAGCAGTTTTTACCAAAAGCAAGATATTTTTAGTTAGAAAACTCAGATTTGGATTCTGTTTGATTCATTTGAAACTAAATTCAACCAGCATTCCAACCATATAAATTTGAATAGTAAAACTGTATAGTTTAATACGGAATTCAGCCTAAAGTTGCAAGTTCTTAGGACTAGTTTCTTGCAAGATAGATTTTCTGAATAGTCCTTACGAATCTGAATTCTTTTCCTACCAGCCTTTAAATTGAACATTTATTCATGCTTTACTCTTAAAAGAATGATTAGAACAAATCACAACTGCCCAACTCCAGCCAAGCCACAAAAGAACATATAATTGCATAATCTCTAGTATTTCTAATAAACTTTAACTCAATTTTAACGACTGAACAAGAATCTTTTTTCCAATAAAGAGAGGGTTTCTGCTCAACTTGAGAGGAGAAATGCAATTATAATTTTTTATTTTTCAGTCTTCAAGCTTGATCTTGCAAAACCTCCAAACCTCAAGAGAAGAGTTGTTCATGAATCACCTCTTTTTTCTTTGTCTTGCTAGTTTAATACATTCCAGCCCTAGTTGGCTTATAAAGCCCCTGTTCTTATAAAATATTAAAACAAAACTCTACAACAATTATTTAATATTATGTAATAAACTCCATGATAGACTACTGGGCTTTGGTAATACTCTAGTTCAAATGTTATTAGGGCTGTGATAATGGTTGTGGCATTTCACTTTAAGCCTGTGTCTTTTCCGCATCTTAACTGTTCACACTGCCATGGTTTCTTTCTTTTGGTGTTGTATTAGTTTGTTTTCAAGTGCATGCTTTTTGTTGATGAACCATTATTTAAGGCTATGAAACAGAGCTGATCTCGCGTTAAGTTTACAAATTATGTTTACTATTTTAGAAGGTATGTGTGTTAGCAGTATGCAATAGCAACTTTTTGGGATTTGCTTGTGTATACTTAATATATTTCTTTGGCAGCTCCTTTTAATCAATATTTATACACAATAAGGATATCAAAATAGCACATTGATGATATTGGATAAGAAAAGCTATTTACTTCTTAATGCTCATGCTTTGGAGTTGCTAGTTAGTTTTGTAATTCAAAGTACCACTTTTTGTCTCTTGCTGCCTGTAGATGCAAATTCATTCACCATCTATTGTAACATATGAATTGCTTATCAAGAAAGTTGGGCTCTAATCAAGGAAAAAAAGTTGGATTTCACATGTACGCCAATAGAGAAAATGAAAAGAAAAAGTTGACTGATGCTGCTCACCAAGCTGATTGGGAAGATAGCTGTTGACTTCTATTTGATTGATAGGAAACATCTTTCAAAACCTAGTTTATGGAGATATTTGTTTACCCACTTTCTTGAGAGTGAAGATTTATGGGAAGAAGTGAGATGATCTCATGGAAGAGTTTCTTAAATTATCATTTTGGCCCTCTTTCTTGCATCAGGAAGGGAACTGTTTATAGACACAAATTCATAATTTAATTTCATTTGAAAGGGAGGGAAATATCAGGGAAAAAAATAGGGAAGATTTACTTGTTTCTTTTTGCTCGTTCCCTCTCTCTCTCTCTCTCTCTCTGTCATTTTTGGGGTCATTTTTTAATATATTGTGTTCTTGGCTCTCAACTTTTACATCCTTTTTCAGTTTTTGGACCTTGATTGTTCTTGTGGGGCTATCTTTTGTTGATTCGGCATCATTACGAACAATACTCTACTCTTGGCATTCTTTGAAATTGAGGTTGCTTAGTGGAAAATAGAAGAACTTCCTTTGAGAAAAAGGATTTATTTTTAGTCATTAATCTCCCAAATCCTATTCTTTTGTGCATTTCCATTAAACTTCTTTTTTTTTTTTTTAAATTTTCTTGCAGTTCTTTGAAGAGCTAGTCCATGGAAAGGATTTGGGAGAGGAACCTGCAAGGTTACCCAATAAGCCTCTAAATAAAAAGATTACTTTCTCATATAGTGATGATGAGGATGATGTTGATGAAGAGGAGGGTGATGATGAAGGAGAGGAGAAAGAGCAAAATGAAGTGACTAAATCAGATATTAGTAGAGAAAATGATGCTAGTCAAGAAAGACTAACAAATAAAGATTTGGATCATTATAATTTAGATGATGTGTGCCATGGGAAGGCAACAGAAGAGACTAAAGGTACTAAGGAGGATGGGGTAAATATTGAAAATCAAGCAGATAACTTCATGGAGCCACCAGCAAAGAAACAATGCCGTGAAACAGATACATCAAAGTGTGAAACCAATGGAAAAGAGAAATCTATTGATAAGCTTATTGAAGCTGAGCTCAAAGAGCTTGGAGATAAGAGTAAGGTTAGTAAGCTAGACCTGCAATTGTAATTTGAATATGCAGATTAAGTGAATGCCGGAAAGAGGAAAAATACATTTAGAAAAAACCATGCTTTTTTACCATAAGTTGTATTGTTGCCATTTTGCATGAAACTGAAAGAATAAAACAATTATATGCTTATTGGAAAAGAAAATGAAAAACTAAAAGAATGCTGATAAATATTTTACTTTCTCAAAGATTTATTTGAATTTAATATAGTATCAATGCAAAATACTTAATTGGAAACTTCACATATTTCTTTGATGCAAGATGGAAGTAGCCAAATGAGGATGTTCCTTCTTTGTTACATTGAACGTTGCCAATAAAAACCAAGACATTGTAACTTGTTGTATTTAGTCTTTCAACCTTGAACATGGTTTATTTAATTCTTTTTAGTTGTTGACAGATGAAGATATTCATGATTTTTTGTTCATTACTCTTTCTTTTCTGATTTAATTCATCCCTAAAGTGTTGAACTACTCAAGGTTTCTCTATGGCAATTAATTCTTATCTCTTGTAAACAAATTGGGTGATGCTTGCCATTATTGCATTTTCTATTTTCTTTTCCAGTTCTTTTATTTGATTCTTTTTTTTTTCTCTGCATCTTGTTCAAAAAGAGGCGGTTCATCAACCTTGATTCAGGTTGTAATGGTGTTGTCTTTGTTCAAATGCGGAAGAAAGAAGGAGATCCTGGCCCCAAAGATATTGCACAGCATATGATGACATCTGCTGCATCAACAAGGAAGCACATGTCAAGGTTTTATTGTTGACTTGCATTTTATGTTAAGTAAACAACACATGCCCATAGCAAATGACATCTTGGTAATAGCAAGCTACAGTCTTACTGTTTCTGTCATTTAGGTTCATTTTAAGAGTGTTACCAGTTGAAGTAGCATGCTATGCTTCAGAAGAGGAGATTACAAGAGCAATAAAACCTCTCATTGCACAGTATTTTCCAGTGGAGACACAGAACCCTTGGAAGGTACAAAATAGAAGAATTTCATCCATTTCTCATTATTTTTTTTTTCTTTTTTGATTTTGCAAAGATAAAATATTTTCTTTATTGCTTCAGTAAGTGCAAGCTTGCCATAAAAATACAAGGACATATATTCAGATTAAGTTAGTTTGGAATGCATAGGATGGAAAAGATGCATTGAATTTGAACTTTCTGTCTATAACTCATTATTGTAGTTTTAGAGTTGCTTTAAGGATCTGTATTATGTGTCTTTGTTTGATCTCATTCAGACTGACTTGAATCAAACTTAGATTTGACCTGATTCAAGTGCATAACATGTGCATGATTGATGCCATTTAAAGCCACAACTTCTAGTTTAGCTCTTGGTGGGCCGTTTACCAAAATGAGAGATTTGACTTATTTTTGGAACTGTCAGACCCTTTAAATATATGTTGGCAAATCAGGCTGAAGATGCCATATAGCTGCCAAGTGAGTTTTCAATTGTGTGGATTTGACAGGAAATTTAAATGGTCTTTGAAACTCTAAGATCGAAAACCATGGATTTAGATTGTGCTCCAGAAGTGCTTGATCCATTGTAATGATGATGGACTTCATGTCTTGTGCCGTTTGCTTGTTAGAAGATCTGTATGAGATAGGCCTAAAGTATCCATAATAAAAGCATCAAATTGTTCATGACACGCCAATCAACTCTTGGTTCACTTCAATCTATAAAATTGAACTGTCTAAAATTGTTTGAAATGCCTTCATTTAGCATACAAAACAGCTAATATGAACTGATCTTTTAATGTTCTATTCAGTCTTAAATGTCTTGGTTACTATTTGAGGGAACCTTTTTCTCCTCTGCCTATGAATGATCATATGTATGCAATGATCATGTGTGTATGTATTAGTTTCCTTTTTGGGTAGTCAAATAACGTTTATAAATTAGATTTAGCCCCATCGCCTAAAAAAAATCCCTTTGTCTTTTTTCTTTTATATATTATGAAAAACATTTATAGTATAGGAGAAGGATAAATATTTTTCAGATATCATATAGAGGTCATTTTTGTTGGGTCAAGGTCCCTACATGTTTAAATCCAACAGCATCCTTTTGGTTTAATTGAACTGAAATGTATTATTTGTACTGGGATTGTAACTTTTATTTCTGTACAGTTTGCTGTACTGTATGAGGCCCGTGCAAATTCTGGTATTGACAGGATGAAAATTATAAATTCAGTTGCAAAGTCTATACCTGCACCACACAAAGTTGATCTTAGTAATCCTGATATGACAATTGTGGTCGAAATTATTAAGGTGAGGACGTTATCTTTTATTTCTAGAATGTGAATATTTGTGCAAATTTGCTTGCTTGTTTATCACTTAATCCCTCTAGCTGAAAACTTTGTCCAGCCTTCCATTTCCAAATGCTTAAAGATTAAATCAATTACTTTAAACTAATCATGGGCCATGATAGTGACAGTGAAAAGTCAAGGCCAAAATAATGGTATTTTCTGCAGAAATATTTCATTTTAAAATTTCAAGGTGGAGTGTTTTAAATGCATGAATATGACAGATTTCTCTTGCACACGCTAGAGTAGAGAGTATAAATTTCATTTAATAAATATTAAACTTGACTATTTCTCGTTCTTAAGCAATTCTTGCTTGGTTTTTATGGTTCGGCATGTTGTATTTGATATGATTTGAATGGGAATCACATCTCGGACTCATCTTTGTTCTATGGACTCTACTGACTAGTAGAAAGGGAAAACATAAATGATGATATGAGATAATGGAGCAATGCATCTTTTGTTTGAGATGTGAATCTCGCTCAAACTCTTTATGTGCGAGTCCCAACCCCCCCCCCCCTTGTATTTTCATTGTTTGTTTCTAAATATGCCTACTCACAGGAAATTTTTTTTTGGTTTTCTGAACGGAACGAATTTTCTCAGACTGTGTGCTTGATTGGGGTTGTTGAGAAGTATAAGGAGTTGGCGAAATTTAACCTGAGGCAACTTACATCACCAAAGCAATAGCTGCTGGTTGCATTGATGAAGCTGTTAGCAGCAGGCTTTCTGCCTCGTAATGATATTGAGGATTTGGAGTGAAGCGTTTTCTGCCTCGTAATGCTTTCTGGTTACATCACCATCTTTTAAGTAAACAGCAAACCTTCGTTTTCATTAAGCATTTCTGGTAATTGTGAACTTCAAATTTCTCTTTACGCATATTTGACAATGAATCCAACTTCAAATGTCATGGAAATGCGTCAGCTTGTGATTCAATAGTGATCATGTTCGAGTTGCCCTCGTCTCAAATTTAATTTTCATCATAAAGTATTATTGTCTTATTTGAACTAACACATGTGAGAGTGCATTTTCATTTGATAGTTGTGCAAGTGATTTTTAGACTTGAGATCATTTGGTTATCTTGTGTGTGTAGTGTTATACTTTGGTACCATCTAAAGTGATCTTAGTCAAAAATGAAATATCTGTAAGCCAATGCTTAATAACAGGAAATTAGAATCTTTAAAATGAATCTCGTCGGTGGCCTGGAAAGTAGAAAGTATTTTTCTTAGAGATAAGAGATTCATTATATTCAGTAGTCAAGTGAAAACCATTCATCAATCAGAAAAGAATGAAGCACTGTAATAAAATAAAAGACAAATTTCATGTTCTCATTTCCCCAAGGAAAAAAGACAAAACTCCTCTACTCCTTGATTTCTCAAATCATGCATTAGGAGCTTTGTACAACTTCTCAACCATCTTCCTATACTCTGCAAGACCAAAAAACAAAAAAATTCAGACCATATTCATCACAAAAAAGATCTGCTAGTAAAACAAGTAAAGCTATTCAAACTGGGACATACCTTCTTGATTGCTCCAAAGTTGAGCTGCTTGAGTGTTTAGAGGAGAGCTAATGTTTGGTTCTGCATGTCAGATTACCAAATGATAAAATTATTAAAAAGGCCTTTTCACTTTGTAGCTTTAGTGTTTACAAAGGGAGAAGTAAAAGAAAGAGAAAAACACCTCCAAGCAGACTCTGGATAGATAGCAGTATGGTTCTTACATCATAAGCAGATGACCATTTATCCTACAACAAATAATGCATCCAAGTAGTATCAAATTATGTCCAAAGACAGACAGGCAATTTTTTCTTTCCACAAAAATCTGGACTGTACAAAGAAGAAAATTATACCTGAAGAATGTCCAAGCAAATGTTGCCATAGACATCAACATTGGGATGAAAGCAACCAGTCTCAAACTTGACCTTTGGCGGCTTAAAAGGGTAATCATTGGGGAATGCAAGAGAGAGCCTGTATTCTGTTCCTTCAAAGACAGTGTCTTTGCTTCCTGTAATTGTTCCTTTCCAGCAAAATATGTTGTCCTCTTCAGGAAATGCTGATATACCAGAATCTCCACTCATCTGTCATTTTAAACAATATCATTAGAAAACCCTCTAACATCAAAAAAACAATGTATTGATTTCTTTGGTTTTTAAGAAGCAATAGTATATAACAAGGAATAAAGGCAATAGAGGTTTTACCATCAAAGCCATCAATTCAGATTGCAACCTGTTGAAATCAAAGACAAAAAAATAAAAGGAGAAGAGATTTAGAAATCCTCACAGAAAAAAGACAAAAGATAAAAATCAATATGTAAAAGTTATTCAATTTATTAATGCTTTAACAAAATTTAATTAAAAGTTCTTGGACACAATGAACACAAAAACAATGAAAGGGCAATGCTGTTTTTATTTAAATAAATAATTAATCAGAAAGAAAGAAAAAACCCCAGATCCAGGCAAATGGTTGTTACTCTTGAATAGTTTAAGAAAAAAAAAATTTTAAGCAGACTCTACAAACTACACCTTAGGAGGGTAAAGACCAAAAAACCATTGCAAAAGAGAAAAAAAAAAGGAAAGAAGCAGCCCATCGTGCTTTCTATTCCATCTAGTTAAGAAACAGACTCCAATGTAAACAAAAAAAGCCAAAAAAAAGTGGAGAGAAAAAGAAAACCTTTTAAGAACTGATTGAGAATCAACAGTCTTAGCAGTGGGGGCAGACTGCTTTGTTCCAGTGCTGGTGGCCACTGGGGTGTTTCCCTGGTACCCATTAACAGTTGCCATTTGTTTATTTTCTTATTATTGATTCAGCCAAAAAAGAAAGGAAAATTTTGAAGCACCCAAATCAAAGGAGTTGAAAAAGAAAGGAGGGAATGGGTGTATAAGAAGAAGAAGAAGAAGAAGAGGTCCAAAGAATGGGTTTTCTCTTCTTTACAGGGACAGGTTTTCAGCGAGAGAGAGAGAGAGAGAGAGATGAGAGGAGAGGTTTAGAGGGCTGGGTTTGGTTTTAAAACGTTGTGAGGGAGGACAGAAACGGCGTCGGTTGATTAAGGTTTTGGTGGATTGAGGAGCTGCGGAATTTAAAAAATGGTTCTTTTGACCGTTGCAACGATGCTGTGTGCATTAGATTCGAATCTTCTCTTTTCTCATCTCTAACGGCTAGTTCATGTTTCTCACCTCTTCTTTAGTTTTCTTGTTTTCCTTTTTCGCCCCCTCTTTTCATTCCTTTGACGTTTTTGTCCTCTCTTTCTGGGATCCTATTCTTATTACTACTAAATAATGACTAAATGGTAAACCAATCTCATATATATTGCGGTATCTAATAAGAATAAATAAGAAACTGCTATTACATACTATTACTATTCATTAATCTGTACATTTATTTTCATTTCTACATCATGCAAATTTTGACTATAAAGCGCAATGTCAAATAAACAAAAATTAATATGTACCCCAAAAAAAAAAAACCAAAATTAATGGTCATAAATCCAAATTCCAATTAACGTAAATGCAACTTCCTTTTACTTTTATGATTGAATTTTTTAAAAAAACAATATTAATTAATATTACACATGCTCTTGTTTCAATTTTCGGGTTTATTTTTTTTATAGTTTTGTTGGGGTTTTATTTTGGATCAAAAGATTCCTCCAATCTTTGTACTTTTCAATTTTATTTAATTTAGTTCATGTACTCAAAATTGAAGTAATTTAGTACTTTGATTTTGAAAATTGCGTTAATTTAATTTTTTTTCGTAACGGTATCTAATTTTACCGTTAAAAGCTAACATCATCGATGACGTCAGCGATGATGTGTCACATTTTGATGATGTGACATTGAGATGATGAAGCGATAATGCCACATGATATTATATAGTGACATGGCAGTGCTGATGTGGCATTGATATATTGACATGTCAGTGCCACGTGGCATATCAAAAAAATTTATAAAAAAAAAAAATATGTCACGTCATATGGATTAAATTGAACAAAAATATATAGTACATGGTCTAAATTGAACAAAATTAAAATATTGAGGGACTAAATTGAAAAAAATATTTAAAAAATACAAATCTTTAAATAGATTATTGATATGCTTATCAATAAGCCAAATATTTAAGTGAAAAAGATTTATGATATTAAAAAATATATATAAATATTTTCTTACTTGATTATTTGATTCTAGAATTTGTAAATTAATTTATATTTTTTACAAAAATTAAGTTTGAATATTCCTTCTATAAAAAAAAATTTAACAAAAATTTCATATATAAAGTCAAATTTAGATGAATAACTTATATTACATTAACATAAAATAATATAAAATGACTAAATAAATTCTTTTTTCTTCTATTTATAATAGTATAAAAATTT
>NC_030858.1:30156843-30165171 GCF_000208745.1 Theobroma cacao
AAAAATAATTATATAAGTTGAGAGAAAAAAAAAACTTAAAAATTGAGACATGTGAAATCATTTTTTTATTTTTTATTTGTATTAATTATTAAATAAAAAATTATTTTAAAGGGACGGTTAAAGAAATATATAAAAAATTCTAAAAATTTTATATAATATAAATTTTTTTTTAAATTTTTTGGATCTGTCATGTAACACTGACATGTCAACATGTTAATGCTACATCAACAGTGCCACATCATCGTATGTGCCACATGACATTGCCATGTCATCCCTTGATGTCATGTGGCATGCCACATTATCAAAATGTAACACATCATCACTGACATCAACACTGATATCATCTTTTAACGGTAAAATTAGATGTTGTTAGAAAGAGAGACTAATTTGACGTAATTTCTAAAATAAAAAATCTAAATTACTTCAATTTTAAATATGGGGATTAAATCAAACAAAATTAAAAGTACATAAACCAAAAGATCTTTTGACCTTTTATCTTGCCACCATGTTTTTCCTTTTTAACAATTCATCTTTGCCACAGTGCCTTGAGAACCTCACCAAAACCATTATTTTAGTCCTTGTTTAACTACAAAGCCAAACTAGGAAGAATCAAGTGCAGAGCAGAAACTTAGCAATAATTTGATAACTACTTGTTATGACCACCGTCATACAGATGTATTTCCACACCCACAAATTCATGCGCAGGAGAGAGAGAGAGAGAGAGAGAGAGAGAGAGAGAGAGAGATGGAGAAGGTAGTTTTGTTTGTATCACTACTGTAAATTTACAAAGAGCAACAGGGAAAGAGAAGCTTAGCAATGCAGTTTGATTACACGAGCTACCCTCTCAAAGAAAATAGGGCACATGTTAGTGCTGAAAATAATGACATCCCTCATCCACTCCGGTGCCACTCTCTCAAATGTCCCTAATGATGATACACGGTACAGCAACTCTGATTCCTCCCCACCTGCTTTATTCATCCATGTTAGGCTGAATGAGTAACCTGTCCAGAAATCAGAATCAAGAATGAGTTAGTTTCATTCATCTGAGCAGGACCTGATTCTTGTATAGGTGCACATAATTTGCTTGGCAAGTATAGCCCACAAACTTTTTGAGTACCTGGAGGAACAATATCCAGTCAATCTGGAGAAAGCCTCCCCTTTATTTAAAAATTGACATTTTTTTTTTACAGTATAAATAAAAAATTGAGATTGAAAAGCAAAAAAGATGTAATCTTTACTTCTTACAAGTTCACAACCATCATGTAACCTCAATGCAAAACATCGACGAGACAACTTGGCCAAGATTTGTTTCGGCTTATTTTACACAACTCTTGCAAGATATTGCCCCGATGTGCATGCTACATCGTTTTCTCACATTTCTCATCAAACCATATCATACTTTCTATTTACAAGAAAATCATATTATCAAAAACTACAAACAAATTAACTGATCATGGTGGACCTATATTATTTATAAAACACCAGATTTATGATATCCTATTTTTATGTTATGACCTCATTTTCAAAGATGCATCATTTATGTGAACCAGATACTATTTCTCCAAATGCTACATGTCAGTGTAGCACTAATGGGAGTTCTTATAAAAGCTTTTGACGCTTCAGAATATATTCCAGATGGCATGCTTCATTAATCTCATGATTTGTAAGTTTATTTAGATTTTTTGTGATCTTTCAAGGAGTTTCTTTGCTCAGTCTTGAATGAAGTTATGTCATGTTACAGATACAACTCAAGCCATAGTAAACCAAGATGCCTGAACATGCTTCGAGCCATGAAATATATCAAATCAATAAAATGCCAACTTTATGGAAAAAATACCTAGAACTGAGAAGTGAAAGAGAGATGGAAATACTCAAAATTTAATGAACTATAAGTATGATGCTCAAGTTAAGAATTACCACTTGATTGATGCAGAGCTGAAATGCATAGTCCTTCAGTTCGATTAACAGTGGATAATTTCATGCCGACTAAGCACTCAATAAAAGCCTGAAATAGACAAGTACCACTAGCAGTAGCATTTGCACCTAGACTGTCTTTACAGCATTCTGGCTGCATAGTCATCCAAAATAATCAGTACAGATGTAGAAGCTAACAGAAGCTAACAGCTTTTAAGTAAAAAGATGCTCGATTAGGGACATACCAGCTGAACATGTGCAAGAAGCTCACAACATGGACCTTTCTCAGATAAGTCTTCTGCCAATGCACTCACCATGGCAACATTGCGGTTAGCTAAACCAGGAGTAACAAGACTGTCCTCTGTCTCAGCAGCAGATTTCCTGCTACGCTTCCTTGTCATCATTCGAGTGGAGCTACCAGAAACCTTTTCTGATGCAACTTGTGCACTTCCAGGAGAGACCATTGGTACATTATGTCTTTTGCCTCCCTTCAAATGTCCCTCTTGATGCACATTTTGCAGCCGATTAACTTCTTCGGAAAGTGCTTTATCTGCCATAAATTTTAGCATTCAGTAAGGAAAGAGATAACAAAATGCTTATGGCTTCACTAGGAAGTTAAAATGATTAACAAAGGCAAATCATTAGTAGTCCAGTGCAGAAATCACCTAATCTTGCCATTGACTAGAGTTGGCTATGAGATAAATTTTATATAATGGATACTAAAGGATCAGAGAAGCTTCAAATTAGGACCTTTCTTTTTTTTTTTTTCACAAGGGACTGTTTCAATCAAATTTATACATATTTTCAGGTGACAACTGCCAGATTTCTGATTATTTCTCTTATTATTTACAAGTTTTATGTATATTTTTAAGATGCCTGTGTTTGTAGAATGTGATCCACAAGACAAGAGTATATACACAACAAAATGTAGGCTTCTGCTTCAAATTTCTAGTAAACTCTGCCTCTAACAGCTCAACAGAAATTAGTTTACTTTATCCATACAATAAATACAAGTCCATTCTTTTATCATATACCTATCATATATTTGAACTCGCTATATAAACAACTGCAGCCAAAGGAAAAAATAGTAAGCAGTTGGTATAATCCAAATTGATCCACAGTTTTCAATGCTGTTATCATCAGAACACTAGAGACTACACCCAACTCAAGGTGCAATTAAAACATTGACTCATCAAAGGAATCCTATGTGCAAGACCAAATACCCTCACCTGCCATTCCCTTCACCTTTCATGGGTTAAAATCCTCCTTTTTTTCACTGCCCTTTTGCAATTCTTTTCTTTACAAAATTACGTCCATGTCTCGAAAGGCACCATGTATGAATTCTGATACTTGAATTTTTTTTTAAAATTTATTTACATCTAGCAAATTATTTGAGGTGCTCAACAACATTTGAATTTATATAAATGTCAAAATAGAAGATTAAGTTGGACATTTACATACACACAATTGTGAATGATGAAATGTGGTCATTAGCATGATAACCATCTTCCCCAATGATTGAACATTTCGAAGTTAAAGCGTATACAGAAAAGGGGAAAAGAGGAAAAGCAACAGATCTATTAACCATACTGTGAGAATTAATGCATAGCAATACTTAAAAAAATTAACATCATTACTGTTACCAGCTCTTGGAAGAATTGAAGCAAACGGTTCTTGTCCCATGAATTTTCGACATGTGCAAACCTCAACAGATTGTAGAGATTAACAATACAGACCTAACCAGACTACACCTACTTCAAGGTTCATCATAGACCTAATACACTGAATTCATTTTCTGTTAAGACAAGAACTTGAGCATAGAAATCCACTACTTCAACCACAAGCATAGTTTTTGGTCCTGTGGTCATTTAAACTGGAATGAATTATTTATTTTCTAGTTCTTACCCAGAATACCTAATACATTCAACATCAATTTATGCCACTTTTCTTGCAATAATATGACTCAGTTCCTACATTCAACGAAGATGAAGCAAGAACAAGACCAAGAAAGTCAAGGATGTCAATGCCATTACATATATATTCTACACTGGAAGAAAGAGATACAAACAACAATCATCAAATAATCAATTGCTTCTTACACTTCTGATTCTCTTCAATCAAAATCTTTTGGTAGTCTGCACATTGCTTTTCCTTGCTGGACCTGCAATGATATACGTAGCATTTAAAATTCAAGAAAGAAGAAAATTTCATCTCAACAGAGAAAATTAAAATTACTTACATTATAGAGGCCACTTCACTTCTCAACTCATTAACTTCTGCATGCAACTTGTCATTTTCACCCTTCAAGTGCTGTATCAACTCCTCTGCAGCTACAACAATAGAAAGCAACGACTAAGCATTTTAGAGGGATCCTAAATGATTGTGCAATTTAATTAGTAATGAAGCACCTAGAAAATTTGTCAAGGTAACGAAGATGGAACTTCTGTTCAAGTTTGGTTCATAAGAGAAACAAGTTCACACAAGCTTTTTATAGAACCAAACTCGAGCTATTTGCAAGGAGTTTGATTCATTCTACAGCCTCAAATTCATGGTTATAACTTATAACAGTCAATCTATTGCTTCAATACACAAGATTGAAATGTTATATGTTCTTCAAATATAGAGCTTGGACCTGATACAATGGTTCAAAAATCAGAACAAGTATCTGCAGCAACCTATGGCAGTTGGTTTTTACCATCACCAACAAATCAAATTCAAGACACAAAGCCACAATTATACCTTCCATGAAATAAGAGAGGGTATGACAGCCACATATGGAGAGGGGCGATGAGAAACCCAATAGCATCTTGTTTCTATTTTAAAGCTTTACATCACACTGTACTACAACCTCGATACAACTACCAATAAAAATGTTAGTAAAATGTAAAACTACCCCATGAGATTAGTCAAACCATTAAACATTGACCCTTGAGACAAATGGCTTTCAATTAGATAATGCATTATTTTACCTAAACTTGATTAGAAAGGTCAAAATAAGAACAAATCTTTAATTTAACAGCCAAATACAGGTGACCTTAGTTATATTTCTATGATATATGCTAGATATAACTTGTCTAGATAAACACAGTAGAGAAAAAACCACAAAAATAACCCTCTGAGATTCACATAAAATATGAAAATGGAGATAAAAATAGTGACTATAACATGAAATACATACCACGTACATAACTTAAGAATTTCTCTTCTTGATCTCTATTTATGTCATCCATTTCAGACAATTTTCTCTTCTGGAAAAGAATTGAAAACAAAAATCATATCATGCGGGGAAAGAAAAAGCCACATTTGCTTCTCAAATAAACAGAAAAAAAAATTCCACTTTAACCAAACTAAGTTAAAATTGTATACACCTTACCGCAGAATTATCATTTCATAGAGATACTAATGGGAAAAAAAATTAATATTTCACTATTTTCTTTTGTTTCGTTGGAAGCCAAACTTATAATGAAAGAAATAGTATGGCATATAAAAGAAGGGGAGGAAAAGGGAAAATCTAAGCTGCAAGACCTTGAGCTTGTCATATTTATCATAAAGCTTTGCATATAAAGGCTCCATCTGCAAAAAAATAAATAAATAAATAAAAGGGCAGTTAATTTTTGTATACACATATGCAGAATTATGTAATTTAAGATATAAATAAATTACTAAAATCCATATATTTGAAACTAATCTCTTAAGTGCTTAAAGAAACCCTAGTTTCCGTGTTCAAAAGTTGTAGAACACGAAAAAATGAAATAGTAAAAACGGGAAAGAAAATGAAGTAAAAAAGAAAAAAGAAAAACTCTTCCATTTCTTTTATTGGTTTTCCTTCGTTTTCTAAGCAACCAAACAAAAATTATCAAGACACTAGAAAGTAAAAGGAGAAATTGGAAATTGATCTGATAATAATGAAGATGATAACATAGCAAAGCTAAGTAAGATTCAAGAGAAAAGAAGAATTGATTTTTTTTTTCTGTGTTTGGTAGCCTAGAAAACACCTAAAGACTACATCAAATTTTTTGATGGGTGAATGTAAAGGAAATTATTTCCACAACTTTATACAGTGATCGACATGAATGAACATTCTTTAAACTCACTACTACTATTATTTTTCATCATATAATTAAAAGGAATATAAGTAAATTAACCGGGAAAAGAGCAAAGTTACATACATGCAAATCAAAATGCATGCTCATGATTCTGCTTAATTTGAGATAACCACGATACACATGCTTATTTACTTCATTCTTTTCTGTTAGGACCACTTTATGCCATTCTAGTATACTCTTAAATCAATTTCCCTATGTGCTTAATCACAGGAAACCAATTTCCTTATAGACACCAACAACCCTAGCAGGAAAGCAAAATACAAGATCGAATCTGAACCGTTAAATTAAAATAATTATAGAACCCTAATTTTCCTTTTCTTTTCACACATTTCCATGGAAAATAATAAAAAAGCTATGAAAATAAAAATTAAATAAAAGAAGACGGTAATTAGAGTATGGTTTTACCTTCGACAGCAGCAATTTCTTGAAAACAATCTCTCGTGAGAGAAAGTAACCGGACCAAATGTGAAGCTCGTGAGAGAAAAACACGGGTGCGATGGAGAGGGGAAGACGGCTGTGATGAGCGAAGAGAGAGGAAAAAAAGAAGAAGCAGTCGTGAGCTAGAGAGGAAGGCGGAGAAGAAGAAAGAGTACCGAGGAACTGAGGCAGGCAGCAAGGTGAAAGTGGTTGGCTCCCAGGCTGGGTGTGCCGCTAAAAGAAGGAAGAGAAAAATTTGAATGTTTGGTATTTAAAAACGAATAAATAAATTCAGGATTTGGCTACACTATTACCATATTACCCTCAAATCACCCTACATTTAAGTGCTCACTACCATTGCTAAAAAGGTTAAAATAGTCTTTTATCTGTTCAGATTAAATGGGTTTACACTGTTGACACTAACATATTAAGATCATTAGTTAAACGAGTTAGATGTGTCTTACATATGTTAAGCGTATTTAGTACATTTAAAATATAAATAATGTATGAAATATATCACAATAATTTTAAATTAAATTCATTTAATATTGTATCGTGTTTATATTCTGTATTAACTTGGAATTGTATAAAAAGAAAAATCATAAAATATTGTCATATTAATTTCAAATTTTTTATATTTTAATTATAATAATGTGGACATAAATTTTTGAAAAGAATAATTAGACCACTGGTTATTGAAATAAAATAATATGGTTTTTATTCAATGTAACTAGATTTTGCATTTCAATATTGGTAATACATGATAATAAAATGAGTTTATTTTCCTTTGTACAACAATTATTTATGATTTTGTAACTATTATACTCATTATATGATTATTTATTAGTCTATTTATGACTTTTAATCTCTCTTATTTAATCTATATAAAAATGAGAAGTCTCATTTTGACTAATGAAATTAATTGTAAAAGATTATATGAACAAAAAAAATTAAATATTAGATTAAGTGTAATAAAAGAATAATAAATTTTTAAAAATTTTTTAAATAATTTTAAATATTATACTTTGGTACAATCTAATTACCATTTCCAAACCCATTCTGTATGGTATACAAGGTTGTCCCCAAACAGCAAAAGACAGTGTTGGATCACAATCTCAAATGCAAAAGAAAAATTTGCTTATCAATTTCACAGACAAACTGAGTAGACCCGACCGCCAGACACTAACGTGAAAAACTCACTAAAAAATTAAACTAGGAGTCGCCACCAATCTTTTTTACTGGGTGTGATTGGCCACCTAATGACTTGATTCTGATCGATGAAAACTTAAATTAATTTTAAGTCCACCGAAAAGAACCTTAAACCGGTCTGCGATTTTTTAGCTCTAAGTTCGGGAGTACGGTTAATCCCAGGGAAGAATTAGCACCCCTGGGACGCCCGTTCTATGAACGGTACCATTTTTAGATTATCCTCTTTGGCTTTAATTTTTAATTTCACTATATTTCCTTAATTATTATTCTCTTATTTTATCTCCTATTTAACTTAAAATGGAATGCAAATGGGTGGCGAGATGGAACGCATGGCGTGAGATAAAAATGCCGGACAAATAACCTTTTATCGAGGATATTTTCCCAAATCCGCCCATCATACTGGTGGGACTTGGGATATTCTCTCACCTAGGGAATTATCCGAGAAACTCGCCTTCGCAAATTCGACGAATAATTCCCATCATCGGGGTCATCGTACGTTTTCTTTTTAAAATAATATTTTTGTGCATAATGAACTTAATTCGAGCAAAAGCCTTTTATTAAAGATGGTTCTCGAGCCCTCCCATCATACTGGTGGGACCCGAGGACATCTTTTCACCTAAGGAACTTTTCGAGAAATACCCGCCTTCGCAGGATCCCCGAAAGATCCCATCATCGGGGCTTA
>NC_030858.1:30165522-30342297 GCF_000208745.1 Theobroma cacao
TTTATTATATTTTTTTATTTTTTTATTTTATTTTTTTTACATTTTTTTATAGTTTGTGCCATTTAATATTCAATGCTTAATTTTAAATTGGTTGTTTTTATTATTTTTATTATTTTATTTATTATTTATTATTTATATATATACTTTAATTATTTTTATCAAGTAATATTTTTTTGGTATAGTCAAACTTTTTATTTATTAAGAATTTCAGAATCTTTAAATCGAGGCCCTCCCATCGTACTGGTGGAGCCTTGATTAGGATTCCGAGCCTAGGGAACATAAGCTCGGGATTGCAACTTCTCGCATCCCAATCGATTATCCCATCATCGGTAAATTATTTTATTAATTATTATATATAATTTTAAAAAAGTTAACTTTGTAATATTGATTCTCATACCTATTTTATTATTTTAATGCTTAATCTAATAATTTTTTTATTTCTTGATTTAATCTTTTAGCCTACCATTTGTTTTATTCGTTTATATTATTATTTTATTATCATTGTTTTTGTTATTTACCTATTTTTTTATGTTTTCTATTTTAATGATTTTGATTTTTTATTTATTATTTTATTTATATTTTAATTTATATTACCATGTTATTATAGTATGTTCCCATTATTTTACTAACAAAAGGCTACATTAAGAAAATCATCATAACTATCATAAACAAAAGCCCAAGATTTAAAACTTACCCAAGATTCAAGCCCAACTTAGCCCAGTACGCATCAGTCTGGCAGAAAGCCCGTGATCATGCCCCAAGTATTCAGCCTTCTTGAGCCAAAACGCAGTCGTTTTGAATGCCCTTGAGCTGCCCAATCGTATTCCCCAAAACGACACCGTTTAGCTTTAAGCTCTAACTATAAAACCCCATCTTCTTTCTTTTCTTCCCATTTCTTCCCTTCACTTTCTCTCTCTACCCACAAACTCTCTAACTTCTCTCTACAAGCTGCCGGCCAACCCAACGGTCAGCTCTTTCCCGAATCGGCAACGTCTTTCCTGCGTTGGTCGGCTGTCTCCTCCTTAGCACCGCTCCATCCGATTTCCAGATCTCCTATCACCGGTGGTCAAGATCTCTCTCACTCTTCTTTCACCGGTAATTGGTGAACTCAAAAGCCTCAGCTCCCACTAAATCGGATCTCTCTCTCTTTATTTTTTTCGGCGTCGGCCTCTCACCCTCTCTCTCTCTTCCCGTCGGCCACCGAAGCCCTTTTTTACTTTCGTCACCCGAATATGGCTTTCCTCCCCTCGTCGGCACTGCTCGAACCAAACTCTCTGCTTTTTCTTTGCTTTTTTTTTCACCGGCGGCGGGCCTAAAACCCCAGGCTTCCTATCCTTTTTTGTGCATATGTGTGGTATTTTTCGCTGTGTTGATTCTGGCTGCTAGGCAAACTTAGGGTGTCTTTTTTGATTGATTTTTTGTTTTCTTTTTTTTGGCTATTTTTGGTTGCTCTCGATTGCTTAGAAAGCTTGTAGGTTTCTCCCCCCCGGATGCTACAGTGCCCTCTCCCTTTTATACCCGATTCTCGAGCTCTAGAGGGGGCACGCTCCATTGCCTTGTCCCTGGGCACCAGGGGGCAAGTTCCACTACCTTGCCAGACGCGAATTTTTCGCGTCTGGCAGGTAAGAGAGGTGCCTGGCAGGGTGCGTCCGCACCCTGCCAGTCGTACCTCTCTCCTTTCTTTTTTCTATTTTTTTTTTAATTTTATTATATATTTTTTTGTTTATAATTTAGTGTCTACAGAGGTGGCATGTTATTTTTGTCTGGCCATGGTCAACTTTAATTTTTCATGGACCACTGTTTTGATTTGCCTTGTATTCCTTTAGATGAAGGCATGAGGATGCCCTTCTCATGTTCGAATTAAAAACAACAAAAAAAAATATAAAAATGTAATAAACAAAGAGGAAATGGCATCCCAGGTACAATGAAAAAGCCCAAAACTAAGCGGTGATGAAGGCCCGGCAACCCACAGCAAAAGCAAAAGGCTCCTACCCTTAGTTTTGATGGTAGGTAGATGGAGGATGTAGTACAATTCCCAGTGGCACCGCACGTGATTGGTGAGCCCAAGCCCCAATGTGGTTCCAGGTTTGAAGTTTCGTTTCCTAAAAGGCAAGCAACGCATATTTTTAGAATATTAATTCTCAAATCCTCCCTTTTTTTTTTTTTTTTTTTCTTTCTTTCTTTCTTTGTTCTTTTCCACATTGACATTGGCAATGGGATTTGAAGAAACCTGCAAAATGTGGGTTTGTCCCCTCCTACACACAATACCACAATGTTACTCTTTCTGCCCACATTCACTGATATGTGACCAATTTACGCATCATGCTTTTTTTTTTTTTCCTTTAGTTTCTCTATACTATCAGCATTTTGTGCTTCCATGTCTCTCACCATTTTTTAATTCTTCCATCTATTTTTTAAACCATGTAAATTTGATATGTATCTAAATATTTGGTTCATTAGTTACTATCTAATCTTTTTACTTTAAATTTGACACAATAATTATAAGTAATGAAATGAAAACATTAACAGTTAACTAATGATTGAATTTATGTGTTTAACAGAAAATATATTTTTTAAAACAAACTATCCATTATGAAAATTAATATATTTGTATGAAATTATAATTAAAAAATTAAAAAATAAGAATATTTTATCTAAACTTTTAACATTAAAATATGCAAACAATTATTTTTATTTTAAAAATAAAGAAAAATAATATTCCAAATTAAATCGAGTCCAAGCCTAAAAAACCATGCCAAGCTAAGTCGCAGCAGGTTTGGGGGCAATCTATTATTACTCAAGAAAACAATTATTGAGATAGCTACTTTAGATGGAAATATCAGATATGAAGTAAATAACTGTCCAAACAAACAAGTCACTTATAGGAAGATAATATTGAAAAGATAAAAGAAAATAGAGACACAAAATTGTTCGGCTTGAGTTGACAATGCCAACTAGAAGTTTTCATGAGTTCGGTTCGATTGGTACCTTTAAAATTTAGACTCAGACTTCACCGGCTCATTTATATTATATTTATTATTAAAGTATTTTCAAATATATTTTTATATTATTATTTTATTTTTAAATATATTTTAAAATTAAAATTAAAATTAAATAATTATTAATTAATATATAATAATAATAATAATAATAATATCTCGAATCGGATCGAACCTCCAAAGTTCAACCTTAAACTAAATCTGTAAATTTGATAAATAGTATATTCCTATCGCTGAAACAATAACTGCTAATTCTGATTCCATGTATTGTGAAGAAATGACATTGGTTGGTAATTATAGCTTATAGTTAAGGATGTAAAATGCTCAAACATCCTCTTAGGACATTATGACATTAGCATCCAAGACCCAAAAGTGATGGAACAATATACAATATACTCCTTCAATATTTGTCACCCTCAACCTTTAATCATATGATGCCAAGGAACTATGTATAAATATATGTGCCTAGCAACAGCCACTAGGCACCCCATTTATCAATCTAAAATTTTTAATGTTCTTTAATGCTCATTATTAAGAGAACAGAACCATATTTGGACCACTTGGTCCACCCATTCAATAAATTTTGGAGTACCATTAATTAAACATGCCAACAGCGGCCTTTCTTTTTCCTTTGTTTCCCATCTTCCTAACCAAGTAGATGTGGTGGGATTACCAAACATAAATCTCCAAAATTTTAAACGAAATTATGAAACCAAATTCGGGTAAAAAATAATAAAATAAAATTAAACGAAATTCGTGAAAATTTTAAATTAATAAAAAATAAAACATAACAATTCAGAGAGGTATTATCTTCCAAATGTAGTCCTCTTACTTTCAACCCTTGATGAACACATACGGATATCACAATATAAGAGGTACTCTTGTTCTTGTCTCTTCATCATTTGTAATTCAAATTTTTAGAGTAAGCTGTTAATTATTATGGCCTACAATTAATTATTGTAAGAGCTTCAACTTACTTAAAAAGTTAATTTCAATTTGTAAAAATATTTGGATCAAAGACTTCCTACTTCATGTTTCATATGCCCATTTAATAATATTTTGGCATGTAACCATTCTTCTTCATGTCAGATGTTGGGATTTCTATTTTCTTTTTAATTTGTTGTCTGTCATGAACTCATAGTTTTAACTTAAAAAACATCTTTATTAAGTAAAAAAAGAATTATTTAGAAATCCAAAATGTATTTAATTTTTTATTAATATAAAATTCGTGATATATAGATAATTATTGCGCAAGACGTTGCTTTGTTTGGTCATAAGGTCCGACAGATGTTTGCCTTTTTGCCCATGTGAATCTGCTACTGATTCTTCTTTTATTTCAATTTGGGATGCGGAGATAATGCTTGTTAATGTCTTGTTAAATATCCATTCTTTCAATCCAACTCCGAATCTTGGGGTGAGCAATAAGTTTTGGAATAGTCTTTCATAAACCGAATCTTTAATTTTTTTTTAATTAAAGAAAATGAATTTAAACTTCATTCTTTAAGTAGTAGATAATACATTAATCAAAAAATTAAATACTCAGATGTAGTCGAATCTTTAAATTTAATTGTATTTTTTTGTTGACTCTTTTAGATTTGTCTGAAATAAGCCCTGCGGGAGTTTAACTCCTGTTGATGAATTCTCATTCTTGCTCAATCCATATAAAATCAAGTGAAATCAATGCATGTATACCAAACTCATATAGTTAGAGTGTCACATGCGAGATGTTTTACAAGGAAAGAAAGTGAAAATGATTGGAAATATATGAAGAAGTAATCTCATGCGTGTCAAAAATTTTGACTGTAATAAATGGATTGAAAGCATACCATTTTGGCACTAAAAATTCTCAATATCAAAGGGTTTTCCAATGTTTTCTTTTTCCTCACGATACACAAGTTATTTCAAACACGTGCATGTAACCATTTGCAAAGTGTTTATAATTAATTTATTATATATGTTATGTATTTTAATTTTTTTGATAACCTATAAGAGATTCTAAACAAATTAGGGTATGAATCTTTGACATTAACCAATAATTTGAAAAGAGAATGGTTTCCAATTTTCTCTCCCATGCAGGTGATGTTAACAATGACCTTACACATTTTTTCTGGGGAAAAGCTTTTGTCTATTGATGGATATATAGCCTGTACCATACACACACCGAAAAAGAAAACAAACAAAAAGAAGAAGTTGATGGATTTAACAGAATGATTTTTTTTTCCCTCTTTTTTCTTACTATAAACTGTTCATATGCATAGGTTGAGCAAGCAAACAAAGCAAAGGTTATCATCAAACATCATTAGTTTATTTAGAATTAAATCTTGGTTTCATCATCAGGAGAGAAAAACAGATGTTTAAGTTAAAGTCCAGTTATTATTTAATTAAAAAAAGCAAGAAAAGTTCCAGCCCTATATCTTTCTTTTAGTGTAGGAAACTCAATTTTTTTTTTCTTGTCTACTAGCACTAGTTTGTCCTATTGACTTTATTCTAGTCCTGAAATGGGCATAACTTAATGTGACATTCTATTTGTACAAATCTTCTCTATTTGCCATTTGGAATAAAGACCTGACAAAGCTTTCTTCTTTTTGATTTTTTATGACTAAAATATCATACTATTAATTTGTAGCTAGGTGTTAAACAGACAATTCATTTGCAATCAAATTTGAATAAATTTTTTCCTCTTTTTTATTATTGTAAAGGTGTTAACAAGCACCCTTAAACAGTGCATTTTATGCATTGCTTTCATGCATTTAGAGAGTACAATGACAATTTTATTGAAAATAGATACTTAGCCCAAGTTGTGAGAATGTTAGGAAGAAGGATTTGTATAATAATTTTAGATTTGAGCTGAAACCTTGTTAGTTTGTGTATATAGGAAGAAAAGGACAGATAAATTACATGCTATACTATCATTTATTATCAGGGAAAGCTTTAAACTCTGCCTTGTGGCTTTTGCTCTTGTGTGTGATTTGGATGGAAATCATTTCTATTTACGGGTTAAGAAATTTTAATTATTTTTATGACATCAATTTTTTTTGGTTTTATGGAAACAATAAATATACCTTTTTGTTTACCTTTAAATAGGGATATTAGTATATATGGTATATAAATTAGAGATGTTAACATGTAAGGTACTTGTTATTTTTGAGAAATTAATAAGGTATCCAAATCTTATAAATACTCGATTTAATTTTTGAATTTTTACCTGAATTTATATTTGAATATCATAAACATTACTTATTAAATACTTGTACCTATTAAATACACGATTAAACTACATTTTTAAAATTATTTTATATATATTATTAATGAAGATTAAATTAATAAATTAAAAATAGTTCATAAAAAATAAATTAAAATTTAGAATAATTAATGACTTTTAGTAAGTATTACATTAATTATAAAAAACTTATAAATAAAAATAATATATCTAAAATTAAACTTTAATATTAAAAATTATTATTTATAATCAGATTAGGATAGTGGATACTTTAAAATCACTACTCGAGTCTATGACGAGTTGTGGTTTTACTTGTCAAACTAGATTTAGGGTATCTCAATCTTATTTAATTAGATCGAATAATATAGGGTATCCAATTATTAGGTACCCAATGACATTTCTAATATAAATCATGTAAAAATCACCATTGTTCGTTTAAAATCACAATTAATGGGTGCATTAAGCATTGGTATTTAACATGTTCCTAGAAAGAATTCTACCAATTTCTTTAATAGAGATGAATATGCATAAATAAATATACTTAATCTGTGTAGGACAGAAAAAGGCTAAAAAAAAAGAAAAGAAAAGAAAAGGTGTGCATGAAACAGGACAACCAGGCAGAATTATAATTGGTCCTTTGCTTGTCAAATCCATGTACAAAGTTGAGAGCTGATGACTTTGATTAAAGGCAATTCAATGTGTGCCCATAACGCTCCTATGTGAGCATCAAACTTTTGACTTTAAAACACTTCTCAAAGTAATGTCAAAAAGGTAAATTTGTCATGCTCCCACATTTTATTCCTTGGACCCATCAAAATCTTTCAAGTAAAAACAGTTATATTCATGTCTCCTCTCGATAGCGAAATTCCCAACCTACCCTTTCATTGTCTTTAATGACCCCTAACTGACCTTTACGAGACCAGGGCCCTCTCTCTTGCAAGGGCACCAATTTCTTTTCTTTTCTTTTTCATTTTTATTATAAAAATCCCCAAATTTTACATTTGACTGACTTAATTAGTTAATTACGTATTAATTAATGGGATTTTTATAATTATAATGTGAAAGCTAAGTAACGGATCCACATGGCCTAGCTGGACAGAAGCAGATAGCTGTAACCTCAAAGCTTGTAAAATAATAAATGAAATGGACTACATAAATGAAATTTAAAACACCTTACTTATTGCATTAGAGAATATAAGGAAATGATTTAAACAACTTTATACTAAATTTTCTTTCATTATATTAAAACGGTCATCACGTCACAATCATATGTTAAAAAAAGAAAAACTATATTCATATCTCATTTGAATTTTTATAGATGTTTTTACTTTTTTAGAATAATAATATTAATTAAATAAAACAAAATAAAATTTTAATCCACAAAAAGATTCTATGTAACTAAGCCCTAGAAAACCAATGAGTGTGTTCTAAGCCAAAGGGTCCCACATGGATGCATGTGTGAAGGGTTTGGTTTCAGAGCTGCCATGAATACCCCATATGTTGAGTTTTTTAAAGCTTTGGTTATCTTTTTGGCTTTTGTATATAGCAACATCATCATCATCATGGCTTTGAAAAGCTTCAGAGGCAATGAATTATTATCATTTCTATGGGGTATAAACAAAAAAAAGAAAGGCACACTCGAACAGTTACTCTCTCAGGTCTTCTCTTTTTCTTTAATGTAATGGTGTATTGAGCAGTTTTGGTCCTTTGTTTTCAAAATTTGGAATCTTCTTGGTGAGGGTTTTTAGGGGCTACATAAAAGAAATAGAAACTTTTATTCATTTGGGCTGGTGGGTTTTTTTTTTGTTTGTAGGGAGGCTAAGCATTGGAGGAGTTGACCTAAAAAGCTAACTTCAATTTGGTGTCTTATTAGGGGATTCTCTGGTTTTAGGCAGGATTTGAGGGTGTTTCAGAAGTGGGTTTGGGGGGTTTTTCTCAAGTGGTTGCATGAAATGAATCTGGTGATGGATTCAAAGCAAGTTTCCTTGAAAGATTTAGTGGGTTTTTGGTGATCTACATGTTAAAGAAGAAGCTACATTTTGGTCATATTTCAAGGTTTTGACTTTTGAGAGCAAGCTGGCTTGAGCAATTTAGGTTGGTTTCTTTTTTTGGTGTGAGGGTTGTGGTTTTAGGGATTAAAATAAAACTGGGTTTCTGTTTTAGCTTTGAAAGAGCCCTGTTTTGAGGCCAGTTACTGGTATATTGCCATAAACAAAAGGGGTTGTCGGTTTCCTGTTTTTGATATATTGTTAAAGGATTTGTCTTTTGGGTTCTGGAGGAGCCTGTTTGGAGTTCTGCTGCTGAAGTTGTTTACTTTTTCCACTGTGAGAAAATGGCTTGCATGAAACTGGGATCCAAAACTGATGCATTTCGAAGGCAAGGGCAGGCTTGGTATGTACCTGATCTTTGCAATTCAACTACATCTCCATCTCTCTCTGTATAATTTATTTTTGTCATTGACTATTGTAAAGACTATTGTTATTCTTTATTTTGCTTTACTGCGTTTTAACCTTCTTGTGGATGTGTTAAGTCTGCTCTGTTTCTGTCATTTTAGCATTTACTTTTGGTTAAAACTGCTTGTTTTGGTTGTTAATTTGAGCCACCAAGTTAGTTTTGTTTGATAAGGAAAGCTCTCCTGCATTTATATTGCATTTGGTCCACAGATTTGTGTTTCATACTCCTTGTCTGAAACTCAAGTTTTCATACTAAAATCGATTAATGGCTTAGGAATTCTGTTAGCTGGTGCAAATCCTGTTAAAAAATTGTTTCTCCAATTGAAATAAATTGTGAAGTTAGTATTAGTGGGTTGACTTCCATTATGCAATTGTTTTTTTGTTGAAGGAACTCCAGTTGATGAATGCTTCAATTGGTGGAAGATGAATAGCTTGTCCATTATCAGCAAACTTGTAACTCATGAACAATTTCTTTTGACTCTTTCACAAATTTAACCTAGATGATCAGTCTTGTCTTGCTATACCCTCTTTTATAATTAAAGAAAGCTACACTTTGTCTCGTAGATACTTTAACATGAAGCACTTATGATTGTGGTTTTGATGTGAATGTACAAGTTAAACAATCAGCAGAAGGGGGATTTCCATGTAATAGGAGACCTGGATACTGTCTAAATATTAATCTCATCTTATCTTTTTTGTTTATATTTCCTTCTGCTGACATATAGAAAGTTGTATCATGCATTTAGTAAAATATAATAGGGTAAGGGACTTGGGATGACAACAGGGTTTGACCAATGTAATATCATGTTTATGTTAATAGTATTAAGGTCAGAAATGATAATTCACTTTTTTCTTTTTCTTCCCCTTCCTATAATACATTCAATGTTCATGCTTTTCAGAAGTAAGATCAAATCTGACATTTGTTTTAATTGATACTGGAAGCTTGATTACAACAATTGAATCAAGCAAAACGAGAATGCGGTATTATTTCTTATCCTAGTGATTTTTTCAAATGTGGCAAGCCTGGCACTTGGACGAGGACACCTCTTAAAAAGTGATGCGTTAATGCCCATTAAGATAGGGTTATAAGTATTTCATACGTATCAAGGAAAAGCAACTTATAGATGGAACCTGTTTCATATTGTTGTAAATTTTTATTAGGGATGAATGATGGATGGATTTTCTCTAATAAAAATATTTTATAATATGGGTTACAACCTAGCTTCTTTAGTTTGATACTAAACAGCCTGCATCTCCTTGTGCATGTGAGAGTCTTATTATATTTCTCTCTATTTTGAGCTTAATATACATATAATATATGCAGGTTCTGCACGACTGGACTTCCTAGCGATATTGTTGTTGAAGTTGGAGAAATGTCCTTTCATCTTCACAAGGTAACATTTCCTTTGAACATATAATACTTCATTCTGATGTATGTGTGCTTGCTGGGTAATGACCCTCAGGGACTTGTTGAAATTCACTGAATTTAGGATGTTTTATAAAATCTTTCCACACACTTCTAGCAGCTTCTTAAAAAATAAAGATAAAAATCCCTTCCCATGCCCCACACCATCTTTCTGAGGCCTTATGTATTAGTTTCTCATGAGTTGAGATTTGTCATTTTTCCTCTATTTTCATGTTTTTCTCTTTAAGGATGAGCATTAAAGTCCTTTGCATGACTTGTAATTACCTGTTGCCACAAATTTTTATGCATGCTGAAATGAAGTGTCTATTGTCAAATAACTATAAATCTTTCAGTTCTTACTTGTCTTAACTCTTATTTGGTGCAGTTCCCTTTACTCTCTAGAAGTGGGGTTATGGAAAGATTAATTGCAGAAGCATCTGAAGAAGGAGAAGAAAAATGTTCCATAAACCTCCCTGACATTCCTGGTGGGGCCAAAACTTTTGAACTTGTGGGCAAGTTCTGCTATGGGGTGAAACTTGAACTCACTGCCTCAAATGTTGTGTACCTTCGATGTGCTGCTGAGCATCTAGAAATGACTGAGGAATATGGGGAGGGCAATCTTATTACACAGACTGAAACCTTTCTTAATCAAGTAGTCCTCAGAAATTGGAAAGACTCTCTAAGAGCACTTCAAACTTGTGATGATATTATCTCTCATGCTGAAGAACTAAACATTACAAAAAGGTGCATCGAGTCACTAGCCATGAAAGCATCTACTGACCCGAACCTATTTGGGTGGCCTATAATGGAACATGGTGGTCCTATGCAGAGTCCTGGTGGAAGTGTGTTGTGGAATGGGATAAGTACTGGGGCTAGACCAAAAAATACAAGTTCAGATTGGTGGTATGAGGATTCATCAACTTTAAGTTTACCTCTTTATAAGAGATTAATCGCGGTCATGGATTCTCGTGGCATTAGACAGGAAATTATTTCTGGGTCTCTTACTTTTTATGCCAAAAAGTACCTACCTGGTTTGAACAGGCGTCAGGGTGCTAATGACTCTAATTCTAGTGCCCGTCTTGCACCTGTAGCATTAGGGGCTGCACCATCAGAAGAAGATCAGAAGCTTTTGCTGGAGGAGATTGATAGGTTACTTCCTATTCAAAAGGGCCTTGTCCCAACCAAGTTTCTCTTCGGACTGCTTCGAACAGCCATGATTCTTCGAGCAAGCCCCTCTTGTATATCGAACTTTGAGAAAAGGATTGGGATGCAGCTTGATCAAGCAACGCTGGAAGATCTACTGATGCCTAATTTTTCTTATTCCATGGAGACACTTTACAATGTTGACTGTGTGCAGCGAATTCTTGAGCATTTTCTTGCCATGGACCAGATTACTGGCGGAGCCTCTCCATGTTCAGTTGATGATGGTCAGATTATTGGCTCACCTTCATTAACACCAATTACAATGGTAGCCAAGCTAATAGATGGGTACCTCGCGGAGGTTGCCCCTGATATTAATTTGAAGCTCCCTAAGTTTCAGGCACTTGCGGCTTCTGTTCCTGACTATGCCAGGCCCTTGGATGATGGTCTATATCGTGCAATTGACATTTATCTGAAGGTACTACCACTAACCGCTTAGTGCACGTAATTGCTACTGATGTTGTTTTGTTCAGTTTGATATATATTGCTGCAACTGGTTCAGTAAGCCAAGAACCTTGCTGCAGTTTGGCCCAAGTACAATAGTCGTATCTCTTAACCTCAGTCCAAGTTGACCTTAGAGTCTATCCAGAGATGTTTTGAGAATGATGTGATAGCGTTAACTTGGATTGGGATTCCCCATTATGTAAAGAGATTAAGTTGTCAATGCAAAGATGTTCTATCCTTGGTTCTTGGTCTGGGTCATTTTATCTGGCATTTTAACCTAAGTTGCTTTTATCTTCGTGTCTGCTTGAAACAAAGTTAATGGGCCCAAAGGCCAATTCTTATATGCATGGATTAGATGGGAGCTTGCAAATGTGTTGGAGCAAAAATTTGTCCTGCTCTTAATATCAAGTTATTAGATCTTAGAGAAGAAAAAATAAAATGAAATACAGAAAAGCAAGCTTGAACCTCTTGATTCTTCGTGCTATAAAATTTTTCAAAGTTGTTAATTCTTCCATGCTTATCAACTTGCAGTCACACCCATGGTTGTCAGAATCTGACAGAGAACAGCTATGCCGACTGATGGACTGCCAGAAGCTCTCCTTGGAAGCATGCACCCATGCTGCACAGAATGAGAGACTACCACTAAGAATAGTTGTCCAAGTCCTGTTCTTTGAGCAGCTACAGCTTAGGACTTCAATTGCTGGTTGCTTTTTGGTTTCTGATAATCTTGATGGATCACGACAGTTAAGAAGTGGGTTTGCAGGGTCTACTGAAGGAGGCTGGGCCTCAGCTGTGAGAGAAAATCAGGTTTTGAAGGTAGGCATGGATAACATGAGAATGCGGGTTTCTGAGCTTGAGAAGGAATGTTCAAACATGAGGCAAGAAATTGAGAAGCTAGGTCGGGGGAAGGGTTCTAGCACTTGGGGAAATGTGTCAAAGAAATTTGGGTTCAGGTTGAAGTCTCAGATGTGCAGTGCTCAGGAGGGTTCTGTTAGCAACCAGAATAATGGAAGTGGAAAGATTGAGAAAGTGAAGGACCGGCAAGGAAAGCTCAAGAAAAACTGAACTCCAGATGGGTAAGACTATTGTTTCTTTTTTACATTTTTATCCTTTTTCTCTCCATGTTTTTGGAGTTGTTGTTGTTTAGTTGTATTTCAAACTTCGGAAAAACTAGATTCCCTCCTTTGATCTTACCTTTAACTGTGTGCCATACCCTCGTTTTCTTTTTTAACTATTTTGGAGACCATGGAAGAAAGTGTAATTTAATTTGTTTCATGTAATAATCCTGAAGCTCCCTCTCCCTCTCTGACAAGTCCGAGGCACTGCCCTCACTGTGTGTATATCTCAGATTAGTGAGAACCATTGGGATTCTTCTTTCTAGTTATTGGTTGGATTGTTGATTATGTGAGGTTGAATATAAGATGTTAGACATTCTTACTTGTTTCTAGTTGTTATTGGATGTTAGATTGTTATTTTACAAGTTTTGCTTGACAACATTGTACTAAAAGATTATTATGTATTTGAATGTTTGGTAAGGTATGGAATGACACCATGGATGGGGGACTGGTGGGAGCAACACTGTACACGAGTGATCCCAAAGGCACACACTCCCTCTCCCTTTCTTAACAAAACTATTAGCTATCCATTTTTCTCTGGCTCAGGGGATACCTTGAATAGTCGCCCTTCCTTTACATGGCCAACTTGTCACTTTTTGCATCCACAGACAGTAAAGCCAAAATGTACCAAATTGGAAATTGGTCCAACGTTGCCAGTGCTCCCAACCATATGCATTTAATACTCAACGCCTCTTGTGCAGTCTTTAAATTCTGGTGGCTGTGAGCAGTTTTACCTAACCAATGGTCCTCATCCGACAAAACTATACCATATATATATATATATATATATATGTAAAATTTAATTTAAAGTTAGATTTAACTTTCTTAAAATGTTATTGAAAAATAGACAACTTTTTCCATTTTAATTCATTTAAAATTTGAGTTAAAAATTCTAGTTATGATTAGATTATGTCAAGATGACTCATTAAATAACATCATGATTAATAGACGGTTAAAACCCTATCAACTTAAACATCCCATTTTCTCACATTCATGATCTTAGCGGTAACATGATTCATTCAAAATGCCTGCCATGCATATCTCAACTACGCACAGAAGGCCTAAGTGTGAAAGTGTTAATATACTCTCTGGTGAAGTTAATGAAGAGCACATCCAAAAGCCATTAACCAGTTGATGCCTTCATAAAAAAGCAATAGAAACACATTCTTCTTTTTTTTTTTTCCTAATCGAAGGAGAAGTATGAATACAAATATGAAACTGCATTGAAATTATTTTTGAGTACACTTTCTAATTATTATTATTTTTTATTTTTAGAAATTTGTGATTGATTGAAGAAACTGATGCAGAAATCAGTCCATTAGTCGCAATCCATGCATATGTTGTACTGCGCAAAGCTTAAAGCAACAAGCTCTTCGGAATAAGAAATCTACTCTCCGATCTTAGAGCTTTACTTCTCTGCCAAAAATCCAACTGAATGGAATACTTGGTGCTCGCTTAGACCTTGCTTGAGCTCTCTCCTCTACCTTTCTAATTCTTGGAGCAAGTAGACAGACATATTCCTGAGCCTTTCTTCCCTCAGCCGAAAGTCCTGTTAGCTCCTGAACTTTCCATCCATCCACCAAGAACTCTAGTACATCGGCATAATCATTGGCAGTGTAAACCCCAAGTCTTTGTGCAACGGCAGAGAAATGCTCGAAAAGGTTAAGGTCATGCTCATCATACATAAGATGGGCTGGCATTGTGATCTTCTTCCTCATCATCTCAGCAAAAGCAACAACAGTTCCGTCAGGATCAATTTCAAAGAGCTTTTCAACTATTATATTGTAGGCAATCTCATGGCGTTTTTCATCTGATGCAACTGTACCACATATTTGAGCTAAACTTAGAATCCCCATGTTCCATGGCAAGCCTAGCTGTATTCCTATGGGAGATGAAAGTTGCCCTTTCTTGGAATGAAGTGTAAATGAAAGTAAGATAAGGGTTCTTCTCTATTCCAGGATGCATTCCTGATCCAATCAAATATGGGATTGTCGTCTCAACCTGTCTTATGTCTACTCTTCCGGACAAGTAAAGATACTGGTTTAGAAGGTCTCCATGTCTGTTCTCTTCAGCTGTCCACGCCCTTGTCCAAATTGCCCAAGAAGTGAGGCTTGCACCTGTTTCATCACGAACTCCATCCAAGGTATTAAGCAATGTTTGGTAAGTTGGAAGAGCTTCTTCAGTGATCATATCTCCAACCAAGGAGACAAAGTATTCATCTGGGATCTCCTTTGCTCTCTTCCTTAGTTCCTTAACTTGCTCATCAAATCCATCAGAGGCAGCATCTGGGAGAAAATCTTGTGGTTGCCAACTCTTTTCAACAGGTTTCAGCAAGGTTAGAATGTTGTTTTCAACCCAACCGTCCATAGATTTAAAGATTTCAATCTTTTGTTGTGGGATGGAGTGAGTTAACTTGAACAAGAACTTTCCCATGAGGCATAAAAGCTTTCTTGGAATTCTCAACCTTTAATTGGCCGCTTGAAGGAAAATTTGAGGCCATGTAGAGCTAGGGAGATTTGAGGCTGGCTATTGGTTGGAGAGCAATGTAAGGCAGGTTTTGAGATTGACTCAATTTGATGAGAGCAATTTTGCTTTCCTTGTAGGGTTTTAGTCTTCTTCGAATATTGGAGTTTCTACTCTCATATGATGGAGTATTTTCTTTTTAAAATGAAATGCATGCCTTTCAAAAAACAAGCTAACAAGGTTATAATTGAAGGCAAAGGAGTAGGATTTGGTTTTGGGTTAGCTCAAATGGATCAAATTAACCTTATTTCATATCACTCCTAACTTTACTGTAAATAGATTATGAAAGCATTAATTGATTTTATATAATTATATCAATTTTATTTTTTAGTTCATTTTGTCCTAAACCAATAAACTATTTCTATGAATGCATAAACCAATATAACTTAATCCTTTGGATCTTAAACAATGAAAACAACCGAAACCATTTTTACACCCCACATTATAATAGACTGTGATTGTACATAATATAATTGTAAAGAAAGTAATTGTTAAAAAAATAATATTATAGTATTTGGTGTATATATATAAATATGTATAAGTGTTAATTAAAATACTAAAAAGATAATATTGTAACTTTGGTTACATGCCATTCATTGAGAACGTGATATTAATTTTTAAAATTACTTTTATGTATGAAAATATAAATTTAATATATTTGTATATTTTTTAATATAAAACTTTTTTATATGTTTTCAAATACTAATAAATAACAATTGTTATTACATTTCATAAATTATGCTATGATGGAAGAAAAAAAAAGGAATTATGGTAGATCAAATTTTTGTACATTACCAAGAAAGTGAAAAAGTAATATTACAGCAGTTTTGCAATGTAATCTGATTTCTCCTAGTGAGTGTAATGTGATTGTAATGTAATATTACATTACATTGATTGTTCGCATACCAAACATTGAATGTTAAATGTTAGTAACTTTTCATATAGCAAAAGTTCCCTTATAAATAGCAAAAGATTAATTAGAAATAAATAATATTTCCATAAGCATCGAAGCCAATTAAGTGCCCATAAATTTGGACCTCTAATGTGAGGAGTTGTGATGAGTTGCTTTCTCGTCTGTATCATATTATCAGTGCGCTTTTAATCTGAGTGATATTTTGGTAGGATTTCTGATGAGTAGATAGGTTGGGCATTTTTGATATTGTGTGTACAGGGGTGTTTATTGGTTTGATATATCCTACCCTGCTTTGTGTGTATTATAACAGGGTACTCTGTCATGCTTACAGGCAAGGTTTTTGCTTTGCTGGCCTCACCTGTACAGATCTACCATTTCATGAATGATAATTACACGCCTCTCAAAAATAAAACTAAAAAAATGTGAGATTTTTTAGGGGGCGTTAAGTCAAATGGAAGTACATTTCATCCCTAAAAAAGCTAGGTCCTCACTTCAAACTTGTATTTGTTACATTTGAAACTTGTCATTTTAGACATAATTTTGACTGCTTTTGCTCACATTATGTTCTTTAGAATTCACTTCTAATCCATCATTTTGCAAAAATACAAAAAGATTCTGCTCTTGTGAAGTAATGGATTATTCTGTACATAATATCTAAAAATTTTTTTTGAAGAAATTATGAGGTATAACTTTTCTCGATAAAGACATTTTAAAAATAACCATCAAATACATTTAACTGTTTTTAATCATATTTAACCATGACATGACAAAAATACTCTTAAAACTATTTCAAATAAATTAAACTATTCATCACAATTTCTCTCCATTTGTGCTTCCAATTTCTCTCTCTCACCATCTCACTCTCTCCAATTTTATTGATTTCTTTCTTCGGCATATCGTCTACTGTGCTCCCGATTTCTCTTTCTCTCATTTTCAGATTTTTCTTTCCTGCACTTTCAAGACACCAAGCGATGGTTTTGATGTGCTTAGGTAGATGATTATTTGAAAATTTTGATTTTTAAGTATTTTGGATAAAATTAAAATGGTAGAAATGATCACAGATTTTTGAAATAACTTTTAATTGGATCAATTTAAGACCTAGACACCAATAAACTCAAAATTTTAAAATTTATAAATTTAAGTTTTCAAAAGAATTTTTTTTTTTCGATTTTTAGTCGAAATAGGTGTTTAGATAAGAAAATTTGTGTTTTGATTTATGAAAATATTTTTGAAACACTTCAATTTGTGCCAAATTGTAAAAAAAAAAAAAAAGAAATGAAAAGAGTTACAAGATTTGAAATTTTGGCTCTTAAGTAACAACAACATTTTAGATATTAAAGTGTAACAAAATGTTTTTGAATATGGCGTGCAATAATAATATTTTTTCAATCTAACGTGTAACAATAATATTTTTTTTTCAATATGACATGTAACAATATAACTATGACGTGTCACGTGTTTTGTACATGGTGTGTAACAATATAACCATGACGTGTCACATGTTTTTGTATATGACGTGTAACAACTTAACCATAAGGTGTAGCAACCTAACTATGTCGTGTCATATGTTTTTGCATATTACGTGTAACAGCCTAACCATGGTGTGTAACATGTTTTTATACATGACATGTAATTTTATTAAAGGTAATTTTGTCTAACTTGACTAAAAATAGTTAAAATTATAAAGAGAATTATTTTTGAAAATATCTTATTTATAAAAGTTACTTTTAAAAATGCTCCAAAAAATTTTAAATTGTTTTAAAAAATTCAATTAAATTTTTATATTTTTATTGTATCAACATGAAAGTTATCTTTAACCAAATCTGCTTTCAATTATTAACATTATCAACAGGCTAGACAACATACAATACCCACTTCCATTAAATGTGATGTCCACCTTATATCAATTATAACTTCATCTTACCCTGGAGGTCAGCTCAGTCGATGCCCTCCAAGGAGGTGGAGGTGAATGTAATACACAGAATGGGTACGTAAAACTTTACAAGTTTAAGGTGAAAGTTATAAAATGTTTAGGATAAAATCACATATTATATTACAGTTTACACGTACATTGATAAATAATGAATGGTTACATCCATCTAAAAACATGACAGCATTGGATGCGATTGTTATATTTCTTTGGATTTGTGCATATAACGAAACAAATCATAATGTCTAAAATAAATTTGAAAAATTGAAAGAGACTGTAAGTAGGAAGTTCAATGAAGTGTTAATTTATGTTTACTAGCCGATAAATGAAATTATCAAGGTTCTAGATTTTTAATTTGTAAAAGTTTCATCCAAAATTAAAAGTGATAGTAGATATTAATCTTATTTTCAAAGGTACATTGGTGTTGTAGATGGATCATATATTCTTATTATTCCTCCAGTAAATGATCAAATTCATTTTATTAGTCAAAAGGGATATCCAATACACGCCATGTTAGTGTGTAATTTTAACATGCTATTCACTTTTGTGATTGTATCTTTTCAATTGTACTTGAAGAAATGAAAATGTGTTCCCCCACCCTTCAATTGTATTTTTATGATATACAGTTTGTCATTCTATATATTTATTTCTTGAAATTTTTTTAATGAATTAATAATGAAACCTTTATATTTTTTCTTAAGTAAAAATTATTTAGTGTATGCTGATTATTCTAATATTGAAGGATATCTAGCACTCCATAAAGGAGAAAGATATCACATTCTTTATTTTAAAGGTTGCAGTTAGCTTAAGTGTGTAGAAAAACATTTAATCATGCACAATCTTCATTAAGAAATATCATTGAACGAACAATTGAAGTTTGAAATAATATATGGCATATTTTACATGATATGAAGTCATTTTCGTTGATAAAATAAAAAAAATTTATTGCTACAACAATGACACTTTATAACTACATTAGACAGTGTGACGTTAGATGAGGAATTTAACAAATGTGATCGTAATTTCAATTATATTTGTGAGAGTTCAGAAAAAAGAACTAATGATGAAGAAATGAGTTTATATACTAATAGAAGAATATTGGATGATAATTACATGAGTAGAATTCACAACCAAATAATTGCTACATTGATTAAAAATAAAAATTATTGATTTATGAGTTATTTATGAATTATGTGTTAATTTTAAATTATTTTTGAAATTATTTTTATAATTTATTATTAATTATAAATTTTATGTTATATAAAAATATTTTTTATATTTTCAAAAATTTATTTTAAATAAATAAAAAAAGTTAACTTTTTTTCATTGTGAACAAAAGAATTCGCCATTAATAGAAAGTTATTTATTAAATACCATTTATAGTAATATTAACCAAAATTAAAGCCTATATAAGTTACTTTGTTAAACAGCTTATCTATAAAAAAGAGTTTATAAAAATAAATTTACCAAACAGTTTTACTTTAATTTTAATAGCTATTATTTTTAATAAGAATAAATTGTGTTGCTAAACAACTTATCTAAAAAAAAAAAAAAACTTATAAAAATAGATTTACCAAACAACTTCAATTTAATTTTAAAAATTATTATTTTTCATAAGAGTTTTTAAGCTAAAAAAAACCAGGCCAAACATGCTCTTCACAAGAGGTTTTGGTCTGATTTTGGCAGGAAACTCACAATTTTGGTGTTAGTTGATTATTAACATCATGAAAAAGCCTGACAAATCAAGAACTTTTCAAAGCTGATAATGCTTCCTTCGTTGTAGCTGAGATTACAGCATCTGAAGCATTTGGCAAATAATAATACTTCCCTGCAAGATAATAAATTTTATTACTTACATTTCATATGCATGGAAAACAATTTCAATGGACGCACCTTGAGCTACTCTTGCAATTTCCTTAGCAAATCCAGTTGAAACAAACTTGTTTTCTGTGTCAATGACAAGAAGGGACATTCCTGCTTTGTATATTTTCCCAGCCACTTCAAGAATCTCATCCTGCAGTATTTATATACATAAAATCGCATTAAAACAATTTCGTCAAACCCAGATAATATTCTGAAACCTTCATGTGTATCTTTCCGCTCATATCACTAATAAATTATTCAAGGGTTCAAACAGAAAAGATCATGGCTCCATTAGATTTACAAACCTAGATAATATTTAGGGATGGTCATATATAGCTATTATGTCCAGTTAAAGCCTAAAACAGAGGCTCTATTATCATTGTAGCAACTATACTTGAGCCTACAGTCACCATGCTACTTCCTAGTTACAGTGTCATAATTTACCTTCAATTCCTGAGCTGAGGGTCTAGGGGCATCGGAAGCAGCGGCTTCTGGGTCAGTGGATCTTTTCAGCGATATGTTGGCTCTGCCATCAGTTATTGCAACAATCATTACACGTCCCACATCACCACTTTTCTCTGCATTTAGCCCAACCCTGACAGCCTAACCATTTTAAAGTTTATAAGGGAATTAGAAAAGAAAACTCTGAATTTGTATCAAATTGTGCACTGAAAGGAATTTCATAGACAAGCTCAGGAATCACAGAGACATAACCATACAGTTATTATTCACAACAGAAGCATTGCAGAATAATGAGGCAACAATATTACAAACAGCCATGATGTAAAAGTCACTAACTACAAGTCAAAATGACAGGTAGCAAATGCGGAATAGTATGGCAAGGACAGCCATTATGCATGTCACTGAATACAAGCTATAGTGAATCGTTTTGGTACAATCTGTGCCAGAAATTGAGGATTCAGTATATATACATACCATGCTTAAACCATGAGCTAGGGGAGAGCCACCACCACATGGAAGTCTCTCAAGACGTTTTCTTGCCATTGCAATTGATCTGGAAGGAGGCAGAAGGACTTCTGCAGCATCTCCACGGAAAGGTATAATGGAGACCTACTCAACATTACCAGAAAATTGAAACACATTAATAATCCAGAAATATTCATGATGCTTTCATTACATCAGTTTTAATGGTTTGATTTTTGCCGAACACTTAAGTGCATTAACGGATCCCTTAATATGAATTAACATTTAGCATCGTTTGTATGCTAGGAAGTTCAGAATAAAATTGTCTCTAGTTTACCTGATCTCTGCTTGTATAACTCTCAGCCAGCAACTTAAGTGCAGCACCTTTAGCATTTTGCATTCGGTTCAATGCCATGCTCCCACTTGCATCAACCACAAATATTACCTGACACGAAATATATATATATATATATGTTATGAACTCAAGCATAAGACAAGTTTTCATTAGTACTTAAATTGAATTTATTTTACTATCTTCCTGCCTCATCGAGTGGCATGGTTAATAAACTGAACCAAAGCCAAAGGAGCAGATCCTAGTTAACACAATCTGCTTGAGCAATCTTCCCACATCAATTTTACTTCAATCATTATGCCTAAATAATCTGAAGGCATTCAGCTTCTTATAAATTAATTCTTTTATACTTCATGGTGAATACTGATAAATTTGGGATATTGCTAACTTCTATGTGTTAATCGATGCCAATGGAACTTTAGAAACTTTTATCAACAAACCTCCTGTTAGATTATATACTAAAAAAAACCGTAAAGTAAAAAGAACAATGAAATACATAGAACAAGCAGAAGGTATTTCTTGATAAATACATAAAATTAATAATAGAAGTAAGAAACAGAAGTAGCTCATCAATACCAATGCTCCTGCTTTTCTTGCCATTCTCTTAGCCCTCATGTCACTTTTCTCCACAAAAACTTTCCTACTTTTTTGAATATCTCTCTCCCTACGCAACTTTTGATATGGTGCAGCAGCTCTAAGTGTTGCATCAACAGCTAGTCTCTTCACTGGACCCTGTGGGGTAAACAATGCAGCTTATTCCAAAAATGAAGTTAAGAGTGGGCAAAAATAATGCATAGAAGATAGGAAAGAGTAAAGAAGATTGCTAATTCACCAGCCCATTTTGAGATTTCAACACCCTATTGGCAAACCAATGCACTCAATGATACAATAAATTTACTAGTCAGTTAACGTAAGGCAAAACAGTAAATAATATATGAATAAATAAAGAGGACGCAGGGTGTAAAAGAATTAGAGAAAGGGGAGAAAGTAAGCAGATTCTGATAGGAACAGATCTAGCAAAAGGAAGAAGATTAACAGGCCTTGTAAGAAATGTTATACCCTTCATTGGGTTACACAAAATATTGGAAGTTTGGCTTGCAAAATATAGTATTTTTAACAGTCATTATATACTTCAAAAATATTTTGAATGAAGAATCTAGGAAGTTTTGGAAGCTAGTGGCATCCAGCCCCTTTATCTAAACTTACAGGGTTCAGGGAAGGGACAAGACTAACCTTCGGGAGCATTGGTTTAATATATCGGCCTCTATCCTCTGAGAATATAACATTCTTTGCTCTTCCAGCCTTCCCTCGTCTCCTCTGTGCTTGTTGTGCAAAGAAAAGTAGTTTCTCATCCACCAAACCCCCTTCTGCATCAAAGATAAATTCTTCAGGTATTTGCTCTTGTTGTTGCTCATTCTCTTCATCACTGTCATCCTGGTTGCACACAAAGCCTCGCATTTTAAGTAGACTTACTTCACTAGTAAAATTGTTTAGTTTTAAATAGAATATACAATGATAGCCAGGTCCTCAAGGAGAAGGATTTGGCAGATTTTAGTTGATTATAAACAACAATTCCTCTTGATGTTGAAATCTTAATGTTAACAAACCTCTTGATCTTCCTCCTCATTTTGCTCCTCCCCAGATTCTTCATTTTGTGGAGGTGGAGGTGGAGGCGGAGGCTGTTGGTTTTGTTGATCTGGTGGGTTCTCATTTATAATGGAACGAGGAAGAATGACAAGCTCCACCTGCATTGGATATTGGATAACATATCAACACAAATTTATTTGTAAGGTTTCCAATATTTTGCTTTTATGATGCAGACAAAAAACAGCAGGTACATCATGAAGCAGATACTTTTTCCTTTTTAACGTCAATATTTCTTCCCGACCACCCACCAAAGAGAGAGAGAGAGAGGAGAAGAGATGAAAGAGTATATATGATGCTCCAAAATAGAAATTTAATCAAGCAGATATTTAAACCAGTGATTAGCAGATATTTTAGCAAAACCTGCAACGCCACAAAGAAGTATCATATGTCCCTCAAGTGTGAAACAGACATATGCCCAAAAGTTGGCTGCAACTAGGAAAGGGCAGAAGTAACAACAGCACATTGCATGACAAGCAATAAGAGGCAAGATTTGCTTTAAAATTTTGGAAATCAATCAGAAACATATAAACAGGAGGTCTGGTGATGAATGGCTGAGAAAATTTGTTGCACATGTTCTCCAAACAGGTGAATGGAAAGTGTTAGTATCTAGTGCATCTACACAATCACTGAGCAAAATCATAGTAGGAAAACTTAACAGCTTTTTTCAGGTCATCCACAGTGACTCTTTCACGTCCTTCCAATGCAGCCAAGCATTTTGCAACCCGAGCAGCATATAGCTCAGCTCTGTGTCCCTGTGAATCATTTGAGTATTAGTTATTTTTCCATACCTTGATTAAAATAATATCTTCCTATCCATCAAACAATCTTCAATTAAAAAAATCCGAAAATTCATTATCAGGAAAACACAGTACGCATCAATCTTAACCTTTGCTATGTTCTTAAACTACAAAAACCATCATACCCTCATTTTTTGCTTAAGAATGGCATGTATTGGCAGCAACATTTGCCATTTTTCTTAATGGTTGCAGTTCATGAAGGTGATCCCCTACAGTGAGATAGTCCCCTACTTATTCTTTGCTAGTCTCTGACAGAAGTTTTATTGTGTTGTTTTTCTCTTTCTCCATCTTTTGTGCTTGAACAATACAAAGTGCTCCTCTGCTATATGTCCATCCAAATACCATGTTTTAAACATCCTACATTTCTTAAATCCTCAGTCTCTAACTACAAGAAAATCAGTGATGTTTCTTTCACAAAATATAATCACTCCAAAGGATCTTCCAGTGATCCCAAGTCATTTTATCCATATGAGCAACTACACAGATTAATATGAAGCAGGAAAGTAGTGAAGATTCCAAGTCCCTGATAAGAACTTAAGGAGCAGCACTCATAACTAAAACATTAGATTTTCCTAATAAAAATATCACTATACATCCTTGTTCCCAGGAGGAAGCTAGGGGCAAAGAACTATTTGCCTAAAGCTTTTGAGATTGAAGACTGATGGCTTCAGCTCAGTCAGCTTCTAGACATGTGGGACACTGATTCCTCTTCAACTGAGAGAATTTTTGGGTGTTACAGCATAAGAGGATTGGGAAGGGACAAGTTAGTGTAATTTTTGTTATTCAAAGTGGTTGGAAAATAAAAACCATACAAAATGTAATCTCAGCACCTGGCAACCACCTCGAAGGGCTTCCATAACCAGGTACTTTAATTGTTCTCGGCTGATTGTAACATCCTTCAAATACTCTCTCGCTAAAATGATCTGCGAATAATAAATGCACAAGAGACAAACAATATTCATCCTTCTGCATAACAAAGTACCAGAACAACCAAATTTCAGATACACATTAAATTAACAAAGGTTAGGGTTGAGAAGCAAGTTCTTGCTAAAACTTAATGGTAATCATGCAACTGAACTGCTGAAAAAATAAGGTGATATCAAAGTCATTAAACTTTACTAGCCAAATGTTGCCATTTCAACTACTTACAGTACATTTTAGGATGAACTGCTCCCCTTGAAAAAAATTTTGAATCCTGACAGAGGACATTTAAGGGGTTCATTCTATATACCTATTTTACAGGCAATAACTATTTGAACTACATAGCACTAAAGCCCACAAATATCGTAGAGAAACTTTCATAAAATGGACATAGAGATTTATACTTGTTCCCCATTAACTTACACAAAATAAACCCTCGAACTTTTTTCTATATAATTATGAGATCAATGTTTGTCAATATTAAGAAAGGTTGACCGAGTTTTATACAGTGGAAAATAGTCCTTGAGTGTTCTGGGGTACTATTTATAGTTAAAAGATGATGAAGCAAGTGCCGTCACATTGCAAAGAACTCAACATCTTGAACTTTTCTTGGTCTATGAACAATACGTTGAATTTGAGCACTTTATTACATACACAAGCTTTTGGGCATAAATGGATGAAGTATATACGTTAAAGCAAATGATTTCTTTTATACAGAAATTTTTTAAAGTCAACTCTTAAAGCTTTTGCAATCGTCTCTCATTCTAACGAAAGGTGGATTTTAGGAAAGCTCATCCTATTACTAGATTCAAAATCTGACTTAAAAACAAGCCATCAATGCCTGGTTACCTGAGTCTTAGCATACTCTGTTTCTTCCCCAACCATTTTAAAAACTTCATTGCTAGCTTCCTGAAATTGTGTTGCAATTCCAACTGCAGCAACACGATCTTCAAAACTCATTGGAAGATCTGCACTGCAGAGCAAGTATGCCATTAATAGAATGGGAGGGATATGTAAAAGCTAAGAACCCCATTCCGTCATCTAAAAACAAAATCTGTACCTCAAGTTAATTGCAATACGATCTAATAAATGTTCTCGTACAGCACCCTCTTCTGGATTATAAGTAGCAATCAAGAGAGGTTTGCAAGGGTGCTTGAAACTGATTCCCTCTCTTTCCACAATATTAACTCCTTCGGTCAGTACATTAAGAAGCAAATTACTAATGCCCTCATCAAGAAGATTAATTTCATCGACATATAATACACCTCTATGTGCTTCAGCCAGAAGGCCTGGTTGAAAAACAGTTGTTCCCGATTTCACAGACTCCTCAACATCAACAGATCCAATGAGTCTGTCCTCTGTGACTCCAAGTGGAATCTGGAGCAAGAGTGGACTGGGTATTTAAACAATAAAAACAAGCTCAACAGCAAAGGTTTTCTTGCAAGAAATGTACCTGAACAAAAGGAGATCTGACAACTTGAGTTTTAACATTTCCATCAGAATCATATTCTGCTTGCTGAGCTAAATCATCTTCCCACCTTCAGATATAAGGAAGACCAGGTCACTATCTTTAAAGGAATGAAAATGCAAAACTATTTTTGAATCAATTAGCCTCATATCTATTATCACAAAATCGGTGCAGTCTCAGTTTTTTAAAAGTTACAAGAGCTTAACTCAGAAGTTCTAGAGGCACCCGAGCATTTGGCTCATTGGTTGGTGCATAATCCCCCTGTCTAAAGAGCAGGGTTCGAATCCCCCCTCCGCCAATTATAAAAAAAAAAAAACTCAGAAGTTCTAGAGAAATTCTTCTAGCAGCAGAACATGGATTAACAATTCAAAAGAATATTGAAATATTCTCAGCAGGGACTGTACCAGCCACAATTTGGAGAAAAAATAAAAAAAAATTAATACGACTCTTGAGCTTAGAAATTCATGTGTGTTTTTTCATGACCCTAACAATATAATGTACAAACTTATGTAGGGACAAATTCATTTCCAATTAAGAAAAACCAAAGTACTAATGTGATTATAACTGGTAAGAGTTCAGTGCTTGTACTCCTCTGGGCAGGCTGGATCTGCATTTGCTATTGAACCAACAACTACATCAATGGGTGGCAAAATTGCATGCAACCCACGTGCCATCACTGTCTTGGCTGTTCCTCGCCTTCCCGAGATAGCAATCCCTCCAATCTCACGATCAATAGCCCCAAGTAAAAGTGCAGTCTTAATGGCATCCTGTGACAACGGTTAATCAAGAGTCAGATATGGGTAAGCATCTGACATATGACTATATTCAATTTTTTTCAAATCCATGTCCACTATTAAGCCTCCAAAATAAAGAATCAGAGTAATAAAGCACATACTTAAGTAAAATTTCCATTAAACTAGAACCTCTAAAATTTCAACTAAAACCACGAGACATTACTTCATCAACAAAGACATACAATATCAATGACCCATTTTTTACTTCTTCTAAAGCATTTCCTTCCTTCCATATAAACAACAAATGAGAGAGAGAGAGGAACAGAGACCTGGCCAACCACGGCAGCTAAAGGGAAGTACTGTCTACCATAAGAACAAGAAGAGGGATCTTCAGAGGAAATGACTGCCCCATTGCTTGAGTTTACCGTAGCATTTGAAGTAGCAAGAACACGGCGAAAGCGACTGCTATTGTAACTTTGAAAGCGTTTCTTCGGGTTCAAGCAAGAAGAAGAAGGGAAGAAGAGAAAGGGGTATGGCTTGAATAGGATAGGGGACGATTGAAGCTGAGACAGAGAAAGAGCAGAACAAGTAGAAGACGTAGCTGAAAAGGCCATTGGTTTTTAACAAAAGAAAGAATGAGAGAAAGCAAAATCTGTTGGGTTGCTTCTTATCTCTTGTAACGCAATCTCGTAATCTAATCTTTTCTCTTCTTCCGTTCCTTCCCCCGTCTGCTGCAACCCTTTTAACTGTTTCTTGCCTTGAGCTCTTTTTCTCCCACTCGCTGCGTCACGCGCGTATCCAGCATTTTCTTCCTTTTTGTAAAGGAGGAATCTTATTTAAATAAATTCAAGGTGACATCCTAGGCCATTGGACCCCAAGGTGTCTGCTAAACAAAAGTACAGAAATGTTTTCAGGAGGAGAATCAAGAAAATGAAATCTTAGACTTAAATCTTCATGTTCATTCGACACACTGATTGATTTTACTGAATTAAACTATATTTTCAATTCTTATTTAAAAACTGTCGGATTGATTCCATGAGTTGAATATTAAGCTCCAAATCATTGTCCTGGTTCCTTATTTTTTGCAAGTCAACAATGAGTCAGTTTTCACTTTGTACTTTCTCGTAACACAATTGTAATCCATAATAGATTGCCCAAAGTCCGCTGTTAGAGAGGAAACCTGTTAACCATGCACGAGTTGCATCGCATCTCTAAGCAGTCCACCCGCTGCCGCTAATCCTGGTTGCCCTCTAGCACTACCATCTACATTCACCTTTACAAATGGTGCCACAGGCTTTGTCCAGCTAACCACTATTTCTTGCTTGATCCTTTGATGGTCCCAAGGTAAAATGTCCCAGGCTTCTTTGGATTTTGACCATATAATTTGCTTTCCATTATAAGGCCAAGAAAATTTGCCATCAAATATGAATAGATTGCGCCAAACCCAAAAACACCATAATGAGTAAATAAATATGGAACCCCATGGGATTTGTTTCATGCAAGAACAGCGAACTCCGCATGTTGGTCGGTATCCAACCTTGTAAATCCTGCTCAAAAAACCCGCTATTCGCCAGGCCTGGATTGATAGCTACCCACATCTGTTTAACTCTGCTGCAGTCACGTAACACATGAGCTACATTCTCTTCGGTTGACCCACAACATGAACAGGCAGATGAAGATAATAATCCTCTCGTTGTCAATCAAGAAGCAGCTGGTAAAGAATCATGAAGCAATCGTCAAATAATGTTGAACGGACCAATAAACTGCAACCACCAGTTTTGGTATGACTAACACTACCTAGTCGTAATGGATTTCCTTCCACCGCTCAGAAATATTTTTACAAATTTATTTTAAAATTTGTTTCTCCTCCTTGTAATAAAGACTAAACTGTAGAATTTTCTCCTCCTTAAAAGGAGCAATGAGCAGGAGCACAACTTTTAGTACATGATGATGCTTTAATCTCATTCAAACCAATGTACATAATTTTCATATTGATCATTTACAAGTATAATACATAAAAATATTAGTACTATTTTATACATATATTAGTCAAAATATGGAAAAAAAAAAAAAAACAGGGCAAATTTTAACAAAGAACAATTGCTAGCATGGTAGTATTCAGGTCAGTCGCTTATATGTGCTTCCAACATCCAACGTACGTGCTTCCTTGTCTTGTCTAGAATGACACCCACCTATTCAAAGCCAAAACAAACAAATAACTTTAGTTCACTTGGAAATCACAACATGCTACAAAAATTCAGTCGATCCCAGCCCCTTCAACAAGTTCACCACCCATTACCTCTATGAAGCAAAAACCTTCAAACATCCAACACCCCTTTTGTGATCAATACAATACAAATTACCACGCTCGGCTCACACTTGTTCCACCTATCTTATTAATAACACACATTGTCAATAAAACTAAATAAATAATGCAAATGCTAAATTGCATATGATATTTCTTTGGTAAATCTAAAGTGAATATGTATTGTAGCAACTTTTAAATACCCTGCACCCACAAGTATTTCCCGAATCATTGGTCCCTAGACAAAATCAAGGTAGCCATGTAGTCACTTGAGCTTCATTATGGCAAATTTCAGTCCCCCACCTGGTGATGGCACCTACAACAATAGTCTTTTCATAAAAAATATAGTACATGTCAAATTAAATTTTATTCGGAGTGAAAACCTATTGGAAGAAATTCATTGTGTTCAACATACCCCGCAAAAGTACAACAGGATGAGATTCATGAGAAGATTTAAGAAAGCAAATGCCTAAAGATCCTCGTTACTAGATAAGGGCAGGGCACAGAGGGAGGGCTCTGAATCTTTCATGTGCTTCATTGTCTTCCAAACAACCACCCACTCTCCCCCCCCCCCCCCCCCCTTTTTTTTTCCCTAAAAGTACAAAAAAAAAAAAACAAAGGAAAGAAAACCATACAGAGAACAAATATAACTAACTTCGACCAGATTTTACATCATTATATACAAGAATTGTAGGAAAAAACTTACAACAATGCAGAAGGTATTACATATCGGCTACTAATCATGCTGTAACACATTGCAAGATTGTTCTTTGATACAATACTAACTTACGACACATTGACACCAGAAATCATGCATTCCAAAAATCAGCCCCTTCCCATAAAAAAGTACAATAATAAAGAAGATGGAAGGAAATTAAACTAGCCTCTAGGATCTGAAATAGCTGTGATAAGATAAAATAACAATTAAAATGCCCACAAGAGCTTCAGCTACCACACCAAAACAAATCAAACAAACTCATGGCTATAACAGCGCAAGAGAGCAAAATAGCATGAGAACTTGAGAGAAGCAAACCTTTCAGGAATAAGAGAGTTTCTATAAAAATTAAAATTAAAAAAAAAATCACCATCACCACCAGCATCAACAAACTACACCAGAACCCACTATGTTCGGTCACCTATGAGGATCATATTGCACAAGTGAGAAAAAAAAAGGGACAATAAAACATTCATAATATATGCCCTCATGTCAACCAGAATTCAAAACTAAATGTAGAAGTCAAAGATCCAATAAGCAAACCCATGACTCCTACCAAAAATACTAACAAGAACAATAATAAGAAAAAAGGTTAAGAGGTGACTGTCACCTGCACTTTATCAGGCCAACCAACCAGTTCCAGAGGAATGAAATAATGCCGTCATGACAGGCCTCTGGATCACCCATCGACTTGCATGCCATGGGGTTGTAGAAATGCGAGAAGGCTGGCCAATAGCTCTCATGGCTTCTCCCAGACATGCCTCCTGTCACTCTTTTCAACCTTAAAACCAATGCAATTAAGTGAAGCAATCTTCATATGGATCAGAGCATTATGATTCATAGGCTCAAATAAAACTTTTATTTTTCTGTTGGAAATGAATCATTCCAATTAACCATTTAAGAATCTTCCATGATTTCAACATCAGAAAATTTACATGTAACCCTAGTCCTACAATAAATCTAGCCTCTACACCAGTCCCAGTCCTGTTACACCAATTAAATGTTAAACCATAAATCTAACCTAAGTTGTTTTTCCTCCATCATCTAAAAATTCAACTGATGCCGCTAACTTATCCAGATGCAACTCAGCAGAGCATCCATCTGCTACTGACTTTGGAAAGGTTGCTGTGTTCACCAGATCATCATGGGTGCTGTCATGACCCAAGGATGCCAATTCAGTCTCAAATGAATCCAGCTGAACATCGTTGGAAAGGCACTCTGCCTTATCGACTGCAGTTGCAGTTATATGTCCTGAATTGATTCTACTCTCTTCCAACGTAGACTTCTCATCAGATGTTAGTGTATTTGGTTTCAATTCATTGTTAGAAATTTGCTGTGCATCTATACCCTGCTTCTTATCAAGTAAAGTCCCATTTGATTCTAATTTATATTCCAAAATGGGACCCTGACTTGTTTCCAAACTGGTACCTAATTGCTCTTCCTTATGGAAGCACTCGTCATCATCTGCCAATAAACCTTGACGAGTTTCACTTGAAGGAGACTCTGTTTTTAAATTTACATGACATGGAGAAGGGAAAGCCCCATGTACTTCCTCAGAAGATTCAGTCCTAACACTATTTTGCATCTCAGCCAATTGAGATCCATCAATTCTAGTGGCCACCATATTGGGACAGACAGGAGGGGTCCTCTTACAGCAGACATGACACCTAAATCCAATAATCTTGCTTTTGTTCTCTGAATTCAGTCCATAAGCATCTCCATGAAACCACTCTGCATAAATCATTTGAAAGGAATATTATGAAAACAAATGTACTGAACAAAAGTTTTATGCATCAACAGTCCATCTTTATAACAATAGACCACCAACAGTGAAAACAGATATAAAAATGATGAAAATCAATTACCTTCACAAATTTCACATGCAACATAGTTTGAACTGGATGCATATCCTGCTTCACAACAAAGAAGACATTTGGGTTGATTGAGAGAGACATTCATATGTTCAGAAGGGGCAAACAACATTTTTCTTTGAAATTGCATCACCCGTTCATCGTCTGGCTTACTAGACAACCGAAGACCATTAAGCCAGTAACTATGATAAGCCCTTGTTCTCTTCTTCTGCCAAGAAGTGCATATCTTCGTTTTCTTAGGAGCCTTCTTCTTTGATTTCTGTTTGCTTTTCTTGCACCTACCAGGCTTTTTCTTTTGCACAGAAATGTATTTTATTTTCCTAGGTGAACGACGCAGTGGCACACCGGCAGCAACCTTTTTATCCTTCTGTGACCGCAGTGACATCCGTATGGCAATTGACTTTTTATTGTCTTTTGACCGCATCGATTTGCAATTTGTAGAGGCCTTTTTACTTTTTTGTGGCAGCTTTTTTGCACTTTTTGTGTTGGTCTTCCCCCCCTTTGTGTCACCTTTTCCTCTTTTTGCATCACTTCCCCCTCTTTTTGCATTAACATTCGACTTCCCATCTTGACATCGGTGGCACGTATACGTGCATTCAGCAATGATTGCTCCAGCAGATTTTCTAACATGCCTCTTATGAAAAAATCCTAAAATTATATCAAACTAATCAGAAATGTGAAAAAACATGCACATAGAAGCATGTGACAAGTGAGAAGCTTATAAAAGCAATACCATCAAGCATGCAGAGAATCACTTTCTAAAAGCATATGATGTATTTAAGCACAAGACAAATACACTTTAGCATAGAAGAGCACCACTTACCCTTACAAATATGACAGCGTACAGCTTCCCTGCCAATTTGATAAAAAAAAAAAATCAAAAACATAGTAAATAAGAGAAAGGTATTTAAGGGACAACAGACCATTAATGATTAGGCATTTAACTATGAAAATGTATATGCTTCAACGTGTATTCAAACCAAAAATTGATCTAATTCTGATCATTAATGACCATTTTTTGGATGCTATGACATATTAAGTTTTGTTATATTACTAAATTGTCCTTTCATAACTTTTAATATTATCAAGTTTGACAAAAATCCGAACAAATTATTTTAATCGGTTAAGTTTTCCTAATTACATCTACTTATTGCTTTGGTTGAGAACCATAAGGCAGTTTTCACTTTTCACATATTACTACTATTGCATTTTTGTTTACAAAAGCATGGATGTCTATAAACTTTCTTTTTGAATGAAATGAGACATTAAGTTTTGTTCTATTCCTACATTGTGCTATTATAATATTTAATATTATTGAGCTCAATGTAAATCCTAGCAAATTGATCATTAAGGTCGTTTTCATTTATCTTACTAACTATTGCATTTTTATTTTGGAAGACCCATTATTTAATTTTAAGCAAATTTTACTTGAAATGGTAAAAAAGAAACTTACTTAATCTCTTCTCGAGAAGAAAGTTATAATTGATAATTAAAATCACTTATTTCTACTTTCAAACTTTATATTTTAAATTTAAAAAGTGAACTTGAGCAAATATATTTAGACACAATGCATATGACTACAAATACTAGTTAGACCAATGTACAAATACATCCCCTGACAATTACTCTTTTCTTCTTTCAAAGATCACATCAACCAATTTATTTTCATTTTTTACTCATGCCAGCAATAAAGAAACAACAATATCCCTCAATTTCAAAGTTTTCAATCATTTGTCCATGAAGGGTTTTATTTCTATTCTTTCCTGGCACTTCTCTTATTGGTGCTTGAGTAACAACTGGGTAGACTTGAAGTTTCTAAATAATTCTATTCCTCTGAAGAAAAATAAAATACTTCCCAAATTTAGTCAGTACTATTATCTTGTAAAGGGATAATTATTTATCAACACCGGGGAAAAAAAACGTTAAGAAGTTTTATCATGCTCCAATATCTACCACTACATATCTTTTAAAGTCTTTTTTTTCAATCTTCTCAGTTATTAGCAATTTAGAAAACAAGGACTGACAATAAAATTTGGGACAGGGAATCTTAGTCACGTCTGTTCTACCATAACTTTCCTCCAATACCACGAAACTGAGACACCATTAAAAATGATAAAGCACTCAGAAGTAATAGAATGATTGTTTCTACCTGATGAGGACATCTTTGTTACAGTGCCCACACTGATAATACTCAGATCTTTCAGCTTTAGAAAATAGATAGGAGAACCCCCTTTTCTTTGATGAGTTCTTTGCATCCCTAATGATCTCAGAAGATTTTCCAGAAATCATCTTACTAGACTTACGGGCAATTCTCTTCTCTTCAAAACTTTTCAAGAGATGCAAGGGCACATAAGATTCATTCAACCAATATTTCTTTCTTTCACTTGAAGATTCTTCAACTGCAGTCCCATGTCTCATGACAACATCAGGAATGATTCTCCTCTTCCCAAAATCAAGAAGATACTTCACCCCATCTCCCTCTATGGATTTTCGGCGCACAACACATTTCTTGAACAGTCTGATTGATTTCTTAAAATCCTTATCTAATATAGGGAGAGCATGAGTGTTTTCAATGTCATCCCACCTAATGTTCGAATCAAGTTCTCTTACCTGGAAAATATAACATAAGAAAAATAAGCCAGCATTTATAAGAGTGGCCGGTTTATGAAAATTTTGATACAAACTTACTTATAAACATGTAACTGAAAATGCAAATAATCAAGGCAAACAATCAACCATGTAGGCCAATTATACAACATTATAGACTGCCTACCGTCTATTTAAGACATTTTAAAATTAATGTAATATGGCTAAAAGACTGGAATCATAGTCAGCAATATGGCTAAAAGACTGGAGCCATAGTCAGTGTAAATTAATTAAGAGAAGTGACACCACAAATATTAGAACTAAATAGCATTAATACATACTTTGCAACATGCATGCATATCCAGTATGGGTAAGACAAGGTGGAAATGCACTAGCCAAAGTTCAATAGTATTGGATCCACAGGGCAAAAAGTAACATGTCTCAAATAGCCAGACCTTGTCATGACAGCTAATCCTGGCTCATTGTCAAACCCATCATCTTCCTTCCAGTTCCAACCTCTAACTTGCAGTTATGGCTTGACCATAGATGAAGGATGACAATCTCATTTGTTCAATAAGAGCCCTACATGAATTGGTCTTTCAATGTAAGGTGATCATCCTCTCACTTTTGCCAATTTATTGCTTTGGCTTTTTAAGCTGGTTTCTGGATGTAATATACTAATTCTACCTTCTATAGCGAAACTTCAAACTCATTCGGTTTATATCTAGTCTTTTCTATATAGCCTCACGAGAGGGAATCAATATTTGAATATAGAAGGGAAAAGAAAAGGCAACTTTAAATCTCAGGACAGTGTGTCTAGAATCCGTGCAGTTTGAAGGCATTAATGAAGAAATTTTAACACTGCATGAAGGTGGAAGTCATTCATTTACAATTCAATGAATATACACAGCAGGAAGACTGGCATCAATTGCTACTACTCCCTACTGCAAATAAGACATGAGGCCATCAGGTAATCATACCTGTAAAGCAAGTTGTTCTATACTAGTTGATGACTCAACAGCAGCTCGCCATGCCATAGATTTGCTTCTCCTTGCAAAATCTGAACTCTCAGGATAGAGTATGCCTGGTATCTTTTTGCCACCTCCTGCAGAATTTAAAATTCAAAGAAATTCAGAATCATATTCAGTTATTAAAAAAAAACGACAATCAACCAGCAGAATGAGAAGAAAAAGAGGATAAATGCAGACCTTGCCTAGCAGCCTTAGAAGCCAAAGAGCGAGGTAAAACCTTCCAGTTGAACAATTGACGAGAAACCCTACCACCCCTCCACCAACAAATACTTGGTCCTGCAGCAGGGTTAGAAGTTGGGTTACTTTCACCATCATTGCTTCTGCCCCTTTTTCTTGCAATCCCATGCTTAGCAGATGCACGACTTGAAGCAGTCACAACATGAGAAGCAGAACCCATGGTGACAGCAGAATCGACATGTTTCATCCACTCTGCTGAAAGAGCAAGATGATGTAGATTTGCCTCTAACTGTATCATGCCCGTTACAACATGAATAATGTCACAAAGAGAGAGAGAATAAGATTGAAGTAATATATATTAGATTATTGATCAAAGTTACATGCATTAAGTGGTTATAGTTGATAGATGACTAGGGTAAAAATGAGAAGTTGAGATGGTAAAACCTAACCTAACAAAAACAACCCATCTAACGTTCTTAAGAACTAGACTGAAAACGACCAGAATTCACTGAGAAAGTTAAAGGTTCAGACTTGACCCCAAGCCAAACTCCAAATTACCTGAACCCGATTAGTATTTGGTTTCATAAAAATGTGGAAAAAGTTTGCACAACCCCAAAAGACCAGACCAACCTAACCTAATCCAATCTAACTCTAATATCAACTATCTATGCGCAAAACTGTTCAAAAATGTCAAAATTGAAATAAACCAAACCTGAGCACCAATTGCCACCTTTAGAAATAACAGTTTTAACAAATCTCATTTTCACAGGAACCACGGTTAAACACCACTCCAAATTACACACACACATCAAGAAAAATAAATAACATTTTTTTAAAATAGAGCCCTTTTAATTAAATTCCAAACCAACCATCCAAAAAATAAGTATGCATATTGGAAAGAGATTGAATTGGACTTAGCAGTAACTATTAAACAGATTTGTCTTAAGGTATTAGCTTTAAACATTCTGTCACTCAGAACTTAGGGTGATGCCATATACACTGCTCAGTTGAACCCCTAAAAACCATAGGTGAAAAAAACTTCAAGTTATGCAGAAAATAGACAAAAAATACTTACCATTAGCAAAAAATGCTTGAGAGATGCAACATCAGAAGCCTTGAGAATGCTTTTATGCCAGATCTTGATGTATTGTGGGTTCAGCCATGGACCCGACAGAAGCCCATGCAAACGATTTTCAATGGAAAATGCATGGCATATGACATCTATAACATGGCCCTTTTTGTTCCACTTTGACTGAAGGCCAACCATCTCACTTTTTGAAACTTCCTGGACACAACGTGAAGTAATTTTAAACAAGCAATCTGTATCATCCATTGGATATCTACAGCAGAAGCACCACCCACAATTTTCTTTGCGTGCATCTACAAATAGATTATTAATATCAGGCCAATGAAACCTGTTCGATTTTTTCAAAATAACCTTCATCTGCATTGCAATTATCTCCTCAACAGATTTTAGAGAGTCTTCATTTGTCTTTTCTGATGGCTTACCCATTAACTCTTCTACAACTAATGACGCAGTTTGGGCAAAACTATAGTAATTCAAGTAGCCAGTCCCAGGCGGTGTTTGTGATGCATCACCTCTTTTTGCATTAATTGCACATAGGGTTTGCTGAGGTGCTAACTTTATCTTGCTTTCTTGATATAAACCCTTAGATATTAAAGAACAGTCTTCAAGATTTGAGGATTTTCCTGGAACCTCAGATTGGTTTGAGAACTCAGTAGATCCTTGTTTCTGGAAGTTATGAATGACCGAACCCATTTGCATTGTTTCAGCTGACCCTTCAGAACTTATATATGGGATTTCTGTTCCAGCCACCGAATCCAACAAGTTGGCAGACTCTGTAACCTCAACATCAAGATGACCAGAATTTCCAGCTACTTCCTTGTCTTCCTGTTTCCCATCATCAACAGTCTCATTTTTAATTGCACTTGTTTCTCCAGAAGCCAGAGGTGGCAGGACTGTGCTAGCTGTAGGAATTTGCCCCTTCATCAGTGTCTCAGAACAAACAGAATTCAGAGAGTCCAAGTTACTACTAGCTCCATTTGAGCCAACAGCTACATCCCACTGCTTGTGGATTGCTTTTAATATGTCACGATACAATATATCTGATGATTTTAGCACATCAATTATAACATTGAGGTCATCTCTGTGGTAATAATTCAATGAGTACTCAGCATCATATGAATCTAACCTGCAATTTCAACAACACAATGTCAAAGTAACACCAGAAGCAACAACATATTGAAAGAGAATTGTCACCCAGGATATTAATAATCTTTTGTGCCAAAATTTTTATAAAAAAAATTAAAATTCAAATCTTCTATGTTAATACACAACTGCCAAACCAATAAACAAGAGGTAAACCAATCAGAGCCTACTTAATAGTGAAAATTGAATAAAATAAAATATCTGAAGGAAACTTTTATTTGAAACCTTCCAGTTTCCCCAACATTTCTACATAAAGCCTTGATTTATTAATTTGCTATATCTGCTTTGATTTTTCAAATAGATACAATATAAGCCTTTCATACAGATCTTTCAAATAATGGAATAGAAATCATAATATTTACAAATTTTACCTTAACCATATCCAATTGTCTTAAAAAAACCTTAGAAGTCAAGCGAAAAATAAGAACAAAACACCATTCCCCTAATCATTCAACATACTTTGGAAGAAGAGTAGAAACTGCTAATTTTTCATATTTCAAACATTCCAGTTGAGCAAGGAAGAACATGCTATATGGGTAGCGCCCAACATCTTCATATAATGACAAGGAAAATACATGTTTGTATCATGCATAAGAAACAACGGAGGCTGAGAGAAACAAAGATTGGGGAAGACAAATGACACTAATTTCAGAAAAATAGACCAAACAAACACATACAGAAACTCAAAATCTACCATATGAAACTAAATGACCCCATAAAATACTCTTGCAGTAAGTTAGTCGATCAGAAAGAAATAAAATTCATCATAAACAACACAAAATCCTAACAACTGGTAATTGTTTTTAGGACTTGATGCCTCGGGGTTGATGAAAAAAAATAATTTTATTGTAGCAAGTCACAAACTCTGAAGTTGCCTTCTTCTGATTCAAAAGAATTTATAATCTGGATGAAAAATTATGTTTTCCTTTTTTTTGGCAATCCCTCTAATTCAAATTATAAATAAGAAAAAAAGCTATGATATTATAATTCAAGCAGAACTATGCAATTATAATTTTTGGTGAAAAACTGTGCAACAATATCATTTCAAAATAGAATCATGATTAAATATTTAGAAGAATGCAAATCATCAAACAAAAGATCTTTTTTATTTACATAAGCAATTCCCAAAAAGATCATTGATCATGTCATATATAATAACCCTTCTACTTCTACATGTTGGGTAACATGAAGTTTGTCATGAATGGGTCAACAAGGTTACTGATGACAAGAAATTTTTTTCACTATTCTTCATTCAGCCAGAAGAGAACACCCACTCATAGGACAGAAATGTATTCATCAACAATAACAATAACAATAACATAGTAAGTCTTACTTAATAACCTATATCTACAGGTTGAGTAAATTGAACTTACACTAACAAGTAACCAGAACTGTTATAATATAACCGACCGTGAGGATCAATGACCAAAAGCTCTGCTCCTCTAGGTGATTTACGAGGTTTCATCCAAGGCTTATGTCTGTCAATTGCACACTCAGGGCAGTACCAGTCACCTTCTGGCAAAAGGGCATTGACAACACCTACACACTTCGAATGGTAAGCAGCAGGACAGCCATCACAGCATATTAGACTCCCATCCATCTTACAAAGGCAGCAATCATCACTATTCCAGTCTGTAGTGTCATCAACTACCTCCTCACTCAGGCCAGATCCACCTGACACGTCCATAGCACCTTTTCTTTTCTTGGAACCCTCAATGTTCATATTTCGATCAAAATCCATTTCAGACTCAGATGCCAAAGACCTTCTATTAAGCTCAGATCTTATGGCTTCCACCTCAATCATATCATCACACAAACACTGAAGTATCTCAACCTTAACAGCTGCAGGTTGCTTATAATAGTCACTTCTGAAAAGTTTCAAACTAGTAAGATCAAAACCACATTTCAATCCTGAACCATGAATGAGTAGATACTCCACCATGAAAATGGGCCACGTAATAGAGTCCAAGAAACCCCAATTAAGACTCCTACATTGTAAGATCAACAAGAAATATCAAACACTGATAACTGGCAAACAAAATTTATGTTGAAAAGGAAAAGACGGGAGGAAAAAGAATGAAAAGAATAAAAATACCTCAAACATTCAGAAGCAGATTCGGAACCTTCATTAGAAAGGTACTCCAAATGCTTTCTCAGAGTTTGCAAAATGGATACATGAATACAATCAATTAATGAGCTGGCAGATTGGCACTTCAATGCCGCCACAAAATCCTCCAACTCGAAGGGACTTAAAAATAATAAAGTACTAAATGACCTCAAACAAGCATAAATAGAAAAAATATCAAGTACAGCAATCCCATCCAAATTCAAATTCTTGGAAGATGGTGGTAGTTGCAGCTTTGGAGGAAGAATAATAGGCTCTTCAGACACTTTACGACCTGACCTAACCGGCTTCTCCTCTGTTACTGCACTAACTGAAGGAGATGTTGACAAATCACCAACTGCAAATGTTGTTACTGTTGTAGGTGGTGGTGTGCTTGAAACATGATTTTTAGCAGACCCTCGGCGAGCACTTCTTCTCAACACCCTTTCTGTTGTAGAATCCAAATCATTTATAACCTTTCTTCTCTTTCTCCGCCCACTAGCTTGTTTGTATGAACTTCCAGTATCAGCTTGGCACCCATCCATTACTGCAGTACCAGGCTCAGGGACACCCTCTAATCCAACTCCCTGACAATCATCAGCCTTGGCAACATGCCTATCCACAGCACTATCTTTCTCAAGGATTCCTTCAATAGACCCTAAACATGAATGGTCTTCCTTCAATTCCTTGTTAGAAGCATCCTCTTCCAAACCACTTTGCTCCATTCTCAGCGTTTCTTGAACTATCTCAGCACAAGTGGTAGATTCACTCCCTTGCCCCTGCCGTCCACAGTTAACATCAATAGCATCCTTACCAATCTCCTCGTCAACCCCTAAATTCAAATCAAAACCACATTCCCTCCGTTGGGTTTTGCAATTAACATCAATATTGTCATCCAAATCGCAATTCAAGTCCAAATTCAAATCAATACACCCTCTCTTCTTCATATTCTCTCCCCCACCACAAAACTTCCCATCGTCATCTAAATAATTATTATTATAATAAGTATCATTCAAATTCAAATCAAACCGAGAAGAATTCAAATCAATCCCATTTTTCATTTCAACATTCCCATTATTATTCAAATTCAAATTCAAATTCAAATTCAAATCCCTTCGAGACCCAACTCCCTTCGCATCTAGGGTTTCACTCAAATTCCCATCAAAACCCTCATTTTGCTTCAAATTCCCAACAAACCTTTCATTTAAATCAACATTTCCATTCATATTACTCTCTAGGGTTTCCTTCTCTACATTACCTGGACAAACGCAAACTTTCCTCTCAACGCGGCGTCGTTTCCTCGGCCTTCCAACCCTCGGCTTCTCACGGGCAACCTCTAAGCCCGGGTCGGGTCTGGGCTCGTAGGTTGGGTTAGAATCATCAGCCATGATAAGAGAAGCAACTTCGTGGAAGTCGAGTTCCTCGGAATCGCCGTCCTCGTAAACGATCTGGAAAAACCCAGATGAAGAATCAAATGAATTAACAGTTCCTGAGAAAATACCAAATCCTTTGAACTTTTTCTTCACGGATTTGCCCACAAACTCCATTTTCTCATTTTTGGGGTCTTTTTTTAGTTTCTTTCCCTCTCTTTTTCTTTTCGGGGTTTTTGAAAATGGAAATATCTATCGAGGCTAAAAGGGGAGAGAAAAAGAAAGAAAACCCAGACGGGAAATGCTGATTTAAATTCACGAGTAGCAGTCTAGAAGAAGGTTTGGAGGGGGTTTTAGAGAAATTGAAGAAACAAGGAAAGAAAAAGAGAGAAAGGGGGGGATTTGTGGGGTTTTTTCCCCTTACACTTATATTCTTTCTTTTCTCTTACAGGGAAATGCCCTTAACGTGCAAAGAAAGAGAGAGAAATATAAATTGGCTTTCCCCTTTTTCTTTTTCTTTTTTTCTATTAACGAAGAAATGAGGCCTCCTTGAAGAGCCGAAGTAGGGAGGAAAGAGGGTTCGATGTTAGGTGCGAATCAGATGTGGGGAAGAAAATAAGTGAAATATTTTGATATTAATAAAAAAATGTGTCTTTTATGGTTAGCAAGTACTCCATACTTTATTGTGACTAGTCAAAAAAGGTGGATTTCCTTCTTTCTGGTTTGTTCATTTGGGTATTTCCCATGCTTCTGTAACAGCTAAAATGGGGAGGAGGCTGTACAAGTCCATGTGAGGTGAGGAGGAAGAGAAGGGCGCCAATTTAAGATGGCATTTACGCTCCATATGTACTACTTACTACTTTCTTTTCTTCCTTTGCTTATGATTGGAGACAGTGATATAGTTCTAGTAGTAGTTCCCACTTTTGCATCTTTCTTCTTCACTTCTGTACCATGGAGAATTTGCTTTACAATGTACTTCAATGGAAACATATACTTGTACTCGAGAATATAGTTAATATAAAACCATGACCACATTATATATTAGGTAAGTTATCCTCACTTTTTAAATTTTAATCGAATTTTTAAATAAATCTATTAGTTTTTAAAATAGACATTTTATCTCAAAAAAAAATCTTTTACTAGATATATAGGTTCAGTTGTTTGTCAATTATTAGTGTTTTCATTAATTTGATGATGTGATTATATTGAAATGATAATTTTACTTTTTATTAATTTTAAAAATTATTATTATATAATTTTTATTAATTTTTTATTAATTAACCTCTTTCTTAAGTAATCGGTGCTCTCTTTTTTTTCAAAAAAAATATAATAATAATTTTTTAAATTAAAAAAAAATATTTTAATCTTTTCATAATATTTATTAATGGTGTTTACATTTTTGAGACGAAATGTTCATTTTGAAGATTAATAGACTCGTTTAAAATTTCAATTAAAATTTAAAAGTGTGGGGTTATTGCTTTTTTTTTTTATTTCAACATATTTTTAAATTTTTTTTGACTAAATATAACTATAGTTTTGCTTTGGAATATTCAATTCAATAATTAAGATGTATTTTTATTCAAGATGTTGAGTTTGAATAATAGAATCTCTTCTCTTTATGATTATAACAAATAAAATAATCACAACGATAATTTTTAAGATTTAAAAAATCATCTAAACAATCCTTTTTTTGACTAAGCTTTTAAATAGACCTGACAATTTTAAACATGACACGTTAACACGATACGATAAGATACGAGTTAAACAGGTTTTGGGTTTAGTATTAACGTGTTTCATGTCTTAACGTGTCTGACACGACAACCACATTTAAAACACGTTTACTTAATCGTGTTATCATATTTAAACGTGTATACGTGACACATTTATTAACTTATTAAAAATTAATAGTTAAAAACTATTTTAATCTTATATAAATAATTTTAAATAATTATTTTAATAAGTTTTTTTAATTTTATAAAGGGTATAATGTAATTATACATGCTCAATCCTAATTTTTAACTTTTAGTGATTATTTGATATTATTATTATTTTTGTTTTATTATAATTATAGATTTTAAATTTAAATAATAAATTATATTTAATTGTAAATATTTTTATTTAATCGTGTTAAACGTGTTATTAATCATGTCGTGTCGTATATTAACAAATTTAATAAACGTGTTAATCGTGTTGTGTCGTATTACATGTGTATTAAATGTGTATGTGTACGTGTTTTAAATTTAAGACACAAATATTAAACGTGTCGTGTTCTTATTTTGCCTTAACGTGTTTCGTGTCTAATCGTATTTGACACGTTTACGATACGTTAATACGAATTGCTAGGTCTACTTTTAAGTAGGGATGCCATAATTTAAGCTATTTGTGACTTACTCTATTTTAACTTATTTAATTGAGGTTGACTAATTCTAGTGTATGTGTACGTGTTTCAAATTTAAGACACAAATATTAAACGTGTCGTGTTTTTATTTTACCTTAACGTGTTTCGTGTCTAATCGTGTCTGACACATTTACGACACGTTAACACGAATTGTTAGGTCTACTTTTAAGTAGGGATGCCATAATTTAAGCTATTTGCGACTTACTCTATTTTAACTTATTTAATTGAGGTTGACTAATTCTAGTTGCTAATTACATTAAGTCTTAATTCTTGGCTTTGAGTTGTTTTCAAGTTTAATTAGTTTTTTATTTTTAAAATATTTTATATAATATATTTTGTGTTGAACATTTTTAACAATAACAATAGAAGAAAATCTTTGGAATAATTATGTATATTCAAATAATTAAGTTTGTTTAAGTACTTATATTTATCCAAACAGTTATGTTTGTATAAAAAGTTATATTTGTATAAAGAGACAGATTTATCTATAAATAAAACTTTGTAATTTTTTAAATATAAATTAATAAAAAAATTTTACATTTTAGCGTTTGGTTCATTAGTTGATGCACGATCTCTTGCTTAAAGAGTATGGTTCAAATCTCCATTCCTTCAATTATAAAAAAATAAATAAAAAAATTTGTAAATACTCTTTCTACCCTCTCCAAATTCTTCTTAAATTGCTTTTGATAATGTTTTGCTGTAAAAAAAATTATATATAAGCTTAATAATTTTGTCATACACTAAAAAGTGTTAAGTAATTGATTTTATTAATGTAAAACATTGACAAACACCGTATTTCATTATATCATCAAGATTTATTACTTATAACTTTTTTACACATATAAATAAATAATTGGTGAAGACGAATAAAATTTTAAAGAAAATGACGGAAATTGAATAAACTTACATTTTTTTAATATAAATTTTTAAATTTTCAATTTATTCCTTAAATAATAAATAATAGCATGAAAAAAAATAATATTAAAATATGTGAAATCACTAAATATTTATTTGTAATAAATTAGTTAAGTTTTAAGGAATTAAATTAGTTAATTTAAATTATTTTATAAATAAATTAGTTAATTATTTAATTTAAAATAATTAATAAATTATCATTTCTAATTAATTCATATGCCGTTTATTTTAAAATTTCTATATAATTTATCAATTATACATTTAATTATTATTTTTATTTTAGTCAACAAATAAAATTAATTTTGTTGACAAGAAGAACTTCACTTTCTTTTTTGTTTTCTCAGCTTCCTCCTTGCACCCATCTTTTCTAACAAACATGGGCTTAAAGAAAGGTAAACATTATAGTAAATGGATGAGTCATTGTCGAGACTCTAACCTAAGATTCCAACTCTTTTCTTGGGCATTCTATAGCGTCATGCTAAAAAGGTTCAAGGGAGACTTGCTTGAATTGCTCCTGTTGCAATTTCTTAACTTCATCCTGGAATACAACCTCCGCACAAGAGAGTGTTGTGATAATTTAGGAAAAAATTATTTTAACTTTTCCTCCGTGAGCTAAGAGAATGATATGACAATTCCTTCTTTTATTGCAAACCAAACACTGTAAGAACATTATGCTCATTTAAATTGTAAGAAATGTAAAGGACCTCCGCAATACCAAACGCCTCTTTAATATTGAAATATGAAAGAAAAAAAAAAGTGAAAGATGCACTCAAAAAAAAAAAAGAAAGAAAGAAAGTGAAAGATGATGTATGTCGGTTAATCATGTGTTTTCTTTTAATTTCATGTACATACATATATAATAATAATAATAATAATAAATTTTGACTGGATGAGATATCCTAAAATATCCTTTAATATATCCACGTGTCAGCATTAAACCTCCGAAAATGACGTTATGGCCGGTGGATTCTACAATCTCGCCAATGAAATAGAAAAAATATAAAAATGGTTGAAACAATAGTTGTTCAACCAATTGCTCCTAAGAAAGTCAAAAGGAAAAGCATACACCCTACGAACTCATGCCCAAAATCGACCGTTTAACTTTTTTATATTTTTTCTCCGTACATTTGATTTGATCTGATCGTACCCAAATATTTCCCCGTCTAAACCAAAAGTCTTGCTTTTGACGTTCCAACAAAAATTTCTGAAAATACAGAATGGTGATAACACACAACTTACCCAAATCATGAAAATGACTTTGTGGATTGCAAAAGGCCTGAGAAAACATGATGCGGCTGTCACATTTTCATTGAAACGAGCCAGCAGACGCTTCATGTTTAACCTACGCCAGCTGTATGTGGGACCCAAAGGCCTCACGTATTACTTACATTTTTTATTAGCAATTGCAAATTCATAATCTGCGCTATCAAATGCCTGCTGTTTTAAATTTTAGACACTCCAATAGGCAATAATGGGGGAGAAATATCCGTGCACTCTCTAGTTTTTCTCAAGACATAAATTGAACGTTTGCAGTTGACTGCGTATGGCTAAGGAAAAAGGACGACTCTGCCAAACTGTCGAGGATGAGTTAAACAACTCATCAGAATTGTCCCTCACCAGGCTTATCAGGCAACTAATTAGACAGCAGTATTCGTACACATCTTGACATCAACATGTGCTTCTGGTTACTGAGTTACCTTACTGCATGTTTAGTTCTAATGAATAGCTAACTGGTCATGAACTATGCAGCTAATCTGAATTTCTTTCACTTCTGTCTTTACTTCATGTACATAAAAATTTGTTGGGGGAATGAGGGGTACAACTAAAAATGGATTAAGTTACAGCATATGATCAGACAGATCACATCTCATTGCTCAGCCGGCATAGGCCCGAATAAACAGCTTTCCGGAAAAGAGGATGGGCATCTTCAGTTAACACCTCCACATCCAACTTCTCAATGTGAGGCCATATCTGCCAAAATGCAAATTGGTACTAAATATTAGATAAAATCCAGTTTGCTGCACATTCAGTCATCATGTGGGAATTCATTCAAGGAAAATGCAATTAGAGAGGACAAACATGCACAAAGCAAGTATGTGTGAAGAAACAAGCACCAATCTGGTACATTTAAGGCTACATGTGATAAGGTACATCATGTCAAAGGGTAATATAGTCCTAAAACAAATGCATTCCTCAAAAATTCGTAAGTGGAAGCACTATTTTAATCGTTATCGAAGATTTGACCTCAATGTGAAGTTCACTGATCCGTCATTATTCCTAGATCTGTGTTTTAGTATACAGCGAACTTGTCAAATGTGGAAATTTACAATGTAACTCTAATTCTTGCCTTTAGGAATGCTTCAGAACAGTGTTAACCAACTGTTAAAGAGTCCAAGAATCGAAGTCACAAAAGTCGAGAGAGACAATATGGGAGATGGAGTGTTCCACCGCCTGAGCTTATCATGGAATATTAATAACTTTTCTCATTTCACTGTTTTGGAATCTTGATTTCTTGATATACAAGTCTGACGCAATCCAGTTATATTTATTTATAATGTTCTAACTATGTAATGTCTAGCTTTTCTGCCATGCAGGTATTGCACAGACCAACACACAATCACACTAGTGAAAGCCTCTGACTGCACCTATGGAGTAAGTAAAGATATGCCCACCAACAGCCAAAAGGAAGGCCTTGTGGAGTTAGACTGCAAAAGAACTCAGAGTTATTGTGGTCTCCTCTTAAATTGGGGCAGAGTTAGGAAATGTTCATTGAATATTAGCATAATAACTTCCTAGTCAGAAAGTTTCAAATTGGAAAAAAAAAGGCGCACTTGGTAGATTAAAGCATCAGTTTATTTTTTAAAAACATACTGCAGTGGCTATAGATCAAAATTTGGTAAAGATATAGTCACAGAGAAACATCATAAAGTCATCATGACATCCATTAAAGAACAGGAGCTCAATAAACAGTACTTACCTCGGATGCATATTGCCTTGAGAAGGCCTTGACATAGCCCAGAGTTGATAAACACCACTGTTCTTTTTCCCCTACATTATAAATATTTGTTGCCTTACTCCCATTTGGCTGACTGCAATATAGCAAGAAAAAATAATTAATTCACTGTTATTTTGACATCATAAAATGACAATGTGCATAAAAAAAAAATAAAGACAAGGGGCCAGGGAACGGTTGAGGAGTTGGAACCTTTTCTTAGGTCTTCCATTCTCATCATCCACCTCCATAGTTGATGATTCTTCAAGGTCAACAGCCATTGAGTCTCCATGGATAGACTTTAATGCTTGCAATGTTCCAGCCCTAGATGCATCAGGTAGACGTTCCACCAAAACATTGGAGAAATTTTTGTATAGAGAGAGGAACAAAACCTACACATTTCAATCACATCAAAAATGGAATAAGGTAATTGGAACAGAAATTCTGATAAGAAAAAGGTTGATCTGGTAATTTATGCTAGTAACAGACCAAAGAACACTGGGGCTGTAAACTGAAGACAGGGTCGCGACAAAAGAAGAGAAAACACATTCAAACAAGTAAATATATCCATATAACAACAATATACTTCTCAAACAATATCAGCTAGTATCACTTCATTACAGCAAAGGGGAATACACTTGGGTGCATTATCCAAGTATAACTAAAAATGGAAATTAAATTAGAACTACAACCCATATATATGGGCTGCATGTTCGTCAATCTAATAAAAATGCATGTTTCTACTCAACAGTTCATAGCATTTTGAGTGCTGCCATAATCAGTGATACATTAGTATTTAAGTGCTATTGTTACATTCAAAGAAGATCAGAACATGCTAGTTAAAGGGCATAGACAGAAATTCTGATCTACGCATCAAGCACATAAAATTGATCAGTACACCCCTCCAAACCAACAAGTAGTGAAGATTTCAACCACAAGGACAAAGTTTCCGCACAATATTGCAATGCTATTGGACAAAAATCAAAGATACGTCAGTTGAATCTAATACCTCATTTTCATCTAATGCTCGAGCAAGAAGAGCCTCCTTGGCCTGTAAAGAGTCATGAATAGATACTTCCTCTTCCTTAGCTTTTTCAGCCTGAGTTTTTAAGCTCTTTAGCCTTGCAGGGTTTTCACCAAGAACAGGTTCACCTTCCACTAGTGTAAGCTTCGACTCAGCAGCCTCTAAAGCTGCTTTTGCCTTAGATGCAGCTTCTTCTGCTGATATAACACCCTTCTTCAGAGATGATATCTCTTTCCTTAGATCAGTGATACGATTGTATGTCTTACTAACTGCATTCCTGAGAATCTGTGAAATTAAAAGAGGAAGTCTTTGTGATGGAACTAATTTTTGAACAGATACAATGAACATGATCTGCTTAAAACCACACACAGAGACATGATTAATTTTTCAAAGAGACCACAGGATAAATGAATGCCCAAGCAGTTAGAGTAAAAAAGGTTCAAAATTAAAAAGAAAGAAACAGGGAAAAGGGGTAATCTTCAATTTCTTTTCCTGTGAAGCAAGGGAGTAATTATATTAATTTCAGATCAAAGCTTTCCAACAGTTCATTTTGGTTTTTTATATTTATTTTTTGAAAAAAAAAAAACCTCAGGATCTCAAACGTTGCCAAAAAACTCCAGTATTTAGTAAGTTTCAAAGTCCAAAAAGTAGTAAAAACAAAGATCTGAAATGGCTTAAACTTCCAAGTTTCTGTCTAATAGATTTGGGTGACTCTGGCTCGTCTATGGTCTAATTGAATTACTGAATTCAATTCAACCGTACACTTAACAGGTACATAGCTAGGAAACTTGAACCATACTTTTGAAACTATGCTTTTGTTTGTGGAAAGTGGGGGGAGGGGTGGCAGGCAAATATAAACTGAATTTGTTGATGTACCTCCCATGGACGATCTGATATATGAAATTGCCCAATGTTTTCTGGAGAGAAGACCCATCTCACAATGGCCAAATTAGATATAAGACGATAACCCATCATCCTATCAATTGCTATGGATGTCATCTGCGCATTGTTCTTCCAATATGAGCTCACTTCAGCTATGAGCATGACCTGCTTATCCTGATCAGGACATATTTTCGCGATGACCTGCCCATATCTCTCCAAGACAGTGATCAAATGAGTGAAACTTTTAGATCCAATGTCAAGAAGAGTTTGTACAACCACACTGAGGGTAATTTCCAGACCATGTGCAGGATATATATTTTCCTCAATCAATGAAATTATCTCATGTGCTGTTTGCCTTCCTTTCACCTTATTGCTAATTTCAGCGGAAATTGCATGTTGTTCAGTTCTTTCTCCACCATCCTCTACACTATACTTGAAGTTTGGACCACCTTTGGGTGGAAGCAACTCTTCTAGGGCAGGTGCATTCTCAATGCTCTACGTTAACAAATGTTGTGAAGGAGAAATGTTACCAAGTAGCAACAAGCCAAGGTTAGTGTAACATATCTTCTACTGGCACAAGTAATATAACCTATTTACAAATAAGGGAGATTAAGAGTTTTTTAACCATTATTCATTGCCCCCAGCCAAAACCTACATTCTAACCATATTAACAATACTCTGGAATAAAACAAGTATTCTAGCAACTCTCTTACCTGCTTTATTTTGTCCCAATATGACAAACGAACTTCTCTTTCCAAGACCTCTTGAACAAATACACGCTGCGGAGCCCAATTTGGGAGGTCAAGGACATAAGCCCATTCTTCCCAAGGCCAAATAAATTGGAAGTTTGATCTGTGAAGCCAGGAAATTATTGTTAAATGTACACAAATCAGCTGAAAATGTGATCTCAAACCAAAATCCAGAAAGGCAGAGCAAGGGACCTAGTTGGTGGCTTGGTGCAATGAACATCTAACTAAATCCCTAGTCATAATTAAAAGCAATATCCAATGTGCTAAAAATCATCAAGCATAAAACAACAAGAAAAAGGTATATTATTGTGGAAAAAAAAGAATAACAGAACTTATTGAGGACTTACAAATGGTGTGAAAACCAAAGGATAAGTCGTGTCCGACACTCCATGTCTAAATCAGCAATTTTATCAAAAAGAGCGCGAACCGCACCGGCTACAACTGCAGGAAAGGCACCGGGGAGAGCCTAAGCATTAAACTACAATGTCAGACACTTGATTTAAAGGCCAAAACAATTTCTTATGAAAAGAAAAGAAAAAAGAAAAATAAGCAGTAACAGCTTCTATACTACCTTACAGAGGTCCATAATAACCAGTGTGTAATATATTGGCCTGAATGGGGGTTGCGGTAACAAAAGCAGCTGCAAGAACAACACAGAGTTATCTTTCTGTGTCAGAGGTTCTAACAGGTAAAAGATAGATACATAAATATAAAACATGCTCTTTTTTTAAATTTAATATATATATATATATATATATATATTTATGTATTGTAGGCTTCTAACCACAATTTAAGCCTTAAAAGGTCACAATAATAATCACAACTTTAAAGTAACTTTCTTTGATAGTAACATTGCTTATATATATATATATTGTAGGCTTCAAACTACAATTTAAGCCTTAAAAGGTCACAATAATAATCACACCTTTAAAGTAACTTTCCTTGATAGTAACATTGCAAAGCAGTAGCTAATTAATGACTTATCCACAAAAAAAAAAAGCAGTTATTAATTTGTTTTATATTTGATTTTGTAGATAATGGTAATAAAAGAAGATAGAACCAGCCAGAGAGTGCCAAATTCACTTTAACCTACACAATTTGGGGGAGGAGCATGACAAAACCAGATAATAGAAGGTAAAAGTAATTAGCAGTCCATGGCACAGTGGTGTCAAGAAAGACCAGCTTGATCTCGTATCCTAGGAGTCATACTGTTTCAATGGCCATTCCAATATTTCTTTCATTTTCTTCTTAAAAGAATAATTAAAGGAATATTCTCCAAGTCAATATCCATTTCCAGAAATGCATTAGCTATATGATGAAATGGCATTTCATAATGCATGCAACTAGTGAAAAAACTGTACATGAAAAAATTAAAGAAGACGGTCTTCAATCACATTATATATTTGAAACATGTGACAATTAAAATTCCTCCTATCCCCTAAGTTCTCCACAAATCGTCACTTTAAATTTGATGATTAAAAATAAATTCAGAAAAGGTGTCATTCAGTTTTCTGGATACTACTACGTCATGGCCTATTTTGGTAGATTCCTCTTAGAGGTAGGTAATGTATACTTCAAAGACGTTACATATACATTTAGGTTTTTAACTCTCTTCCTCTACTTGCAAATGACAAAATGCCAGATCACATGCAAGTTTAAGCCATTTAAACATGACAGGAAGCATGAAATTACTCTAGTGTTGTTGTCCACTAACTACAGGTGCAAAAGAATTAATATTCCTGTTTATATTTTATGTAACAACACATGAAGAAAAAGCATAAATGAGATTATTGGTATTGACAAACAGCTATGAATACATGTAACATAACTTCGTACCTGAGAGAATATTGTCTCTGCCATCAGATACTCATACCGAAAGGGCACAGGCAGGCCTACCATGAAAGAAGCACATTCCTTTCGACTAGCTTTGCATGAAGCAAGAAACAGAAATAATTAAAATTAAGACCAAAGGCCCTAACATACTTTTATAACTAAATGATAAGGAATTAATTCATTCAAAAATCTAAAAAAAAAGATCAGGCTAATGATCCAATAAAAGAAAATTACGAATAGCTTTGGCAAAACATGTAGAAAGAGCCTTTCCAAAAAAGAAAGAGCCTTTCACAGAAAAGAAAAACCATGTAGAAAGAGGCTAGAATATCAATAATAGTCCTATTTGTAACTCTGTCAAAATGCAACTGAAGGGTTAAAGTAAAAGGCATCAAATAAAAATAAATAAACAAATCGTTAACTGCTTCTGATATTTGCTGACTATCAAGTAAATCAGGGATGAGTGAGCTTTCAATGTCTACACAGCAGACTGATTTTTCAATAAGGTTTTTGTAATTAATAATGCATTAAATTCTAGCATTTATTTAGTTCACAAGAGTTAAACCATACGATATGCGCAAACATGAATAAATATTTACAAACAAAATAGAATAAGCACTGATGAACTACAGTTTGCGCATTGAGATACTATCAACACAAGATGTTTGACAAAAGCATGACTTTAATTTGATAATCTATCTAATTCAGATTACACCAATCTCATTTGCTAAAATGAAAAAATTGTTATTGACAAATCCATGCCCTCTCGACTCACATCTAGTCCTCGTATAGTTCATAATGAAAAAAAAATTATAATCATTACAAAAAATTAAGAAAGCCATTGTGTAAAATACTGAAAGGTCAGCATTGTGTACAAACCATCCATTCAAGAACAAAAGCACATCCAGCAAATACTCTTCAACAACAAAGCGATCAATAGGCTGCAGATCCTGTTAAACAAAACAAGAAATGAGAGATAAAGAAAGAGCTATAAAGAAAATCCAGATTGGAGAGAGGGATGGATAAATATAAGCTGTCATGGGCAACTAAATTTAAGACATGAACCCCAGGCCCATCTTTGATGAAGAAGGAAAATGGCAGCAGCCCATGACAAATTCAACAATGACATTTTAATAATTTTACCTCTGTTTTACTAGCAGGAAAAATATTAAGTCTGCGTGTCCTTTGAGGATACTTCAACTCTGCCTCATGCTTTTGTTTTCCATAAGCTACAGCAGAAATTGTTGAAGGCGGATCCGGTTGCTCAGGACAGCTAATGGGACCAAACTCATGAGACTTTCCGGCAACTAGCTGGGCTTCAAATGATAGGTGAGGCCTTGGAACTAGCAAATAAAAACAGATCATGAAATTAAAACTTGTCATCCAGAAGGGGGAAGGATGGTGGATGGGAAGTAGAGAATCAAATCCGAGATAGATGGAAGAGAGACACTGTAAAAAATAAATTTGTATCACAAAATATACTGAATAACTTCTGGCTTATTTGTCATGGTAATATACATTTATTTATAGCAAGAGTGAAGGATTTAAAGTAACAAAATAAACAAAGATTAGATATATTACCACTTTCAACTTTCCAACCATTGCTAGATAGAACTTGTATCCGTTCCCATAAATCTTCAAGGAAATCCTGAAGGAACATGAAGGTAAATATTGATGAACAAAGTTGCATCCTGGCTATATCAATAATTAAGAATTGTTGTGTAAAATTGAAAAATTAGAAAGGAGCATGGAACAATGAGAAATTAACAATAATGGAATGACAATCTAGTTCCGTTAATCATTATCACAACCATCAAAGCTAACTGCTAAAGCTAGAGTCGTTCAAAGTCAATTACTTCCCATAGCACAAGTGCCCTCAATGCCAAAAGATTTCTCTATACTGTGTGAAATTCCTGACATATTGGCACTTTTTAAATGATTTTACTGAGCTAGAAAGTTATGATATCATCTAAAAAGCTCTGATTCTTAACAGTTTGAGACAAATAATGAACATATGCAGCATTTAACATGGTTAAATTTAGTCAAGCCAAACATATATAAAATAGACATTTCATTTATGCCAGGCAAACACATAAGTCTGAAAAACTTCTAACAATTCACACAGAATTTCGAGATTTACCATAGAGCACACAGATTAACATCAATAGTTTCCAATTATAGCCACAATAACCAGAATCATCAGTTGCAACACCACATGAGCAACCTGCCGAAGCAATATGGACCACTATCCTAGAAACAGTACTACCAAGAACCAAGGCTTGTCCTAGCAGTTCTTACCCTCCTTAGGAAGGATAAAATCCAAGGTTTGAATCCCCCTTACTCCCCTGGACCTCCTCATATGTACCCCAAAAAATTAATAAATAAATAAACACCACCATTACAAGTTGCATCACAGAATGCTTACAGAGCTCATTCCTTATAACAACAGAACCAAAGGAATAGGACCACATTTAACAACCTATAGAGACCTAAATATTGAATATCAACATTAAGGTTTCAATTCAGAACAAGGATAGTTGAGTCACGGCAGCAAAACATACCTTTTCAACTAGGTCGCCTCCCGGCTCATCATCCTCAAAAAAAGATAATCCAGAGTCAGAAGTATGCCTTCGAATGCTCAAATAGGCTTCTATACCAACCATGACTCTTTCAATCTCCTCAGGAACTTGCTGATTACATACACATTTGTTTCTTTCAGAATACAGTAAGAATCTCAATTAAAATTGAGTGAATTTAATCTAAAACCATAATAGGCATTAAGAAAAACTATATAAGTGATAAAATATAGTTACCAATCCTTGCAACCTAAAGTGTTATGCAACCTAGACAGTAGAAACCAGGTGGCAAGTGAATTACACAATGATTCTCCCCAAAAAAATTTTACTGTCATTTGAAAATACACTGCTTTCTTCAGATGAAGAAATTACTATTATCATATAACTCTAAGCAACCAATTAATTTCTGTAATTTGTAAACTAATATTTGTGGATGAGTAAATTTTGAAATAGAACTTTTACTAGTCTAAGTGAAACACACAATGTAGGTCGTTAAGATACTTGACAAAAATAAACTAAAAGGTAACAACAAAAAGCTAGAAAGACACTGCCAAAAAAATGGAAGGATATTTATTCAAAACAAATATTTTTAATCTAATAAACTGTGAGTTGAAATTGAATGGGGTAATATGCTGCAGTTTTCTAACATTTTAAAAGGGATGGAAAAAGAAAATAAGCGGAAACTGGGTGATCAGGCAGGTTAAAAGACAGACTCAACAAGAAATTATTACAGGAGAGACAGAGAATGAGTTGGTGAGAGGCCAACTTCTCCAAGTGCAACATATTAGTATGTGTGATTGTAATTGACTAATACGATATGATAGGATAAGCATATTTGTCAATTACAATCAAGGGATAAGCTATGGTGGCGATGATTATGCATTTTAACATTTTTTTTTTGGTATTATAACACAATTTTTATATTGGTTTTATATATTTTCAAAGACCAGACTATATTGTTTACAATATAAACATTTTTATTTCTGTATACCACCATTTGTGTATTCTAATTCTTTAAAATTCTTATCTTGCCATGTCAGACCAAGATATAAATATTTCCAGCAGACTAAAAACATAGGTAATCATACGAAGAAAAGCATACCAGGTATCAACAACCACTTAGCTGACAATAATCCCAACCTAACAAAACATTACACTAATTAAGGGCTGAGAAAGGCCTCACCTCCATGAGTTCTGCTCCTCCCCATGGAAGACAAGATAAAATGCAAGTCACATAAAAGTCAGCACATGCTTGCCAGGAAGGATTTCCTTTCTCCTCATCCACCGTTGTGGCAGCAGATGATAATAGAGTTTCAAAGACAACTACAAGTGAAGCAGGTTGGAGAACTTTACTGCACATCTGTAGAACGCAAAGAAATATAAAAGATGAAGCTTCCTATCATCTTGAAAACAAAAACAAATATACTTTCATTACAGGGTATCTGATCTAGCAAACTAGTTATAAACCACAAACCACCAACTGGCTGAAAATTAGAAATGCTTCGCGTTTGCAGAACACCCTAATTTCCATATCTATGTCCCTAAAGCAACTTGGGAAAAGGAAGCTTCAAAACATATATGTATGCATTAAGGAGATATTTGTCAAAAAGTACATAAACTGAAGCTGTAAATGCTGCCTATAAGGTCTCAAATAACATTTACAGGGTATGCACCAGCACCAGAAAGAAGTTAAAAAATGATTAAGCAAAAGCTAGTATGAGTTTGTCTTTCCTCTTGGTTTGGCACTACCAACAAGATTTTGTTAGTAGAATTCCATGCTTAAAAGAAAAAAGTTTAAATAGTAAGAGTTGCATAGTCTTCCAAAATTTACTTTCATTGATCATGAAATAAATAGCATAGAAAGCCTTAGTCCTGTTCTCTAGTGTTTTTACTTCAATCATATGGATGAGGCGAAAGTTAAATGCTACTAGGATATTTCCAAATTCAAGTCTATCCCAAAACAATCACTAATTAACTATATCATAGAGATTAGGCAAGATGGCCATGTAGCCATACTAACATTATACATACCAAAACAGTCAAAAAACGCATCAAAATGCGAATTCTGTCACAATTTCCAGAATCTAGAGCCTCCTGAAAAATCCAACATGGAGAAAATGTAAGAGAGAACAAAAAGTAGTATATAGGGGGAAAAACCAAAAACCCCTGAATCAACAACCAGAGCAATACACTCTTGAAACCATCCAAATTAGAAACTTGCTCACCTGAAAACTAGTTTGTGTATTCTCGACTATTGTTTTAACAAAGTCCTCATCTTCCAAGTTTAGCAAACCAACCTGTGAGAGAAAGTGTGAGAGGCCGTAGGAAGTGTCACTAAATATGCAAGTGGAAAAAAGGAGCATCCATGAACAATAAGTCAATTGATAATGAGGAAAAAAAATACACTTACGACAAGCAAACACAAAACAATAAGGTTGTCAAATTTCTCCCTTTCACTTTTTTTTCTCTGTTGCAATTGAGAAGCATACACACACAAAAGATGGGGACTTCTGCACAAAAAGAAATCTTGTACAGATGTCTTATATCTCTTCATAGCATTCTTACACAACTTTTGTTTGCAAAATTAGCATTTCTTTGACAGGAACAGTGATGAAAGCCAGAGACAAATTCTAGACATTGTGTAAGAATACTCCCTCCTTTTATTTTGTTTTGTCTCTTTCCTAAGAAGAGGAAAGCATCTTTTACTAAGTTATTTCAGAGTAGAAACTAAAATATATAACGAATATTCCTCACCACATTACTGCTTAAGCCTTAAAAGGCATTATCATAGAAATTTCTTAAGCTTATCTTCATGTGGATAAGAGCTAATGCCAGCAAAGCTACATCAGAAAATAATAATATAATAAATTTAGTTGACTTGATGGCCAACCAGTTGAATCAGTTTAGCTGTGATACCTAAATAATTCATGCTTTTGGTCAGTTTTTAAAACACTGGTGTTCACTGTAGTCTAGCAGGATTGATCCATTGAATGTTATTATTTAAGTATCTAGCCACAATTGACGATGCAAGGAAAACAAACGTGGTCCTAGTGAAGGATTTTCAAGGGTCACTCTAGCATTTTGAGTTGTTTCATATTTTGGGGAGCTCCCTTATTAACATCATTTAGTAGCAATACGCTAATTTCACATATTACAACAAAAAAAAAAAAAGAGGAGGGAGCGGATCCTCAGATTTTCCAACCAAGAAGTGACATGCAAGACAATTTAAGAAGTGATCTTCAAAAAAGTAACATGACAAGCACTAGAAACCCAATTTTCAGTGCTCAGAGTTTTAGTACAATAATCCTTGCTTACATGACAGTTTAGTATCTCATTTTTATTAATTGTTTTTGGAGAAAAAAAAAAGTTTCTTTGTCTACAATAGGATTACACTGATTTAAAAAAAAAAAAAAACTTACAACTTCATGTCCTCGTCTGTTGGGAAAAATGCCCACAGTGCATAGTCCAAAATTGTCAAAAATAGATTCAGCATACTTTTACAAACTCAGAGATTCAACCAAATATTTACCCATTATTTCTGATGAAAACAACTCCATTGAGAAATAATTTATTGTAACAATCACACCAGGAGTGGTGAGTCAGAATAAATGAATGAGTACTTTTGTTTACGTAGCTGACACTATCAAATGAATGGAAAAGCAGCAAAGGACAACAGAAGAGAGGTTGTAAAAGAATAAGAAGAGCCATACCACTGTTCCATACAGAGGAATCTTGTGAGGCAATTGTTCAGCACATTGGAGAAGGAACTGTCAGGATAAAGAAAAAGTAAATAAATGCTTTGGCAATTATCGGCAGAAGAATCATTGCACAAAGGGGAGGGGGAGGAGGGGATGGGAATAGACTACAAATCACCATTTGTTAATATGAGCTAATAGATTGACCTGCATACAGACAAAACAAATCTTCACCTTTTGGCTTGATTCAAGCACCAAAAACAAAAAAAATCTATTCTTCTTGAAGGGTTTCTAAATATAGGTATCAACAGAAATCAAAATAACAATCTGTATAGACCTCAAGCACAGAACTATATAAATTATCCTTGAAAAGAAATCGTCCAACTCATGGACTCACAGGTTACCTTTATCATTTAAGTATTTTTTTTATTATAAACAATCATAGAGTTCTGAATGAGGTTACTCAAAGGATATAATTATTTAACTCAGTAAGCATGGCAGTGGTTTTCCTCTATGCTTTTTATAAACATTCTATCCAGATTTTCTTGATGCATCATACTAATTGCATTAAATGTGGTGCCTTTTTTATGAGTTCTTATTGCAATGTCTTCTACTTATCCATATAAGAAAATGGAGCAAGAATAAAAGCACAAAAAAAAAAAATAACTTAGATCTTTAAGTGCTCATATGCAACCCCTCCCCTCTCAGAGCAACCAACAAAAGAATAAATAGACATTTCCTTTTCAGAAGAGCTTCAAGCTCTTTCATCAAACTCTAAAACTAATGTTCCAAAATAGCAGCTTATATCTATAAAACAACTAAAATAATGAAATATAAACGGAAAACACTACCTTGAATGTAATTAATGCTCCTATAAGTAATTTTACTTATCCACCATTCCCTTTTAGGTTTCTGGAAAAATATAATAAATTCCAGATGCACAAATCCAAAAGCTCCACTTTAAAACCTAATAAAATTATTTCAGAATTTCCCATTAACTACTTAAAATTTCTTCTCATTTTCAACCATTCCATAACTTAAATGTGCACTAACAAAAACACAATGTAAAGGAAACTAAAGCAAATGAGCTTGAGATTACAGGCAAAATATCATTAGAAGAATGTTCCAGCTCTCTCCGTAAAGCTCCATAGCAAGTTTCCTGTAATTTCAAAAACAAAACCACAAAAAATGATAAAAAGTACTGTGATAAAAAAATATAAAAATGCACTGTAAACTAGGGTTTTATTTACGGGGGAAGAAATTAGAGAGATATGTACGGACAATGTGGTCTTTGAATTCGGAAGAGGAACTGTACTCGGAGCATTTGTCACCGATTCGAAGAAGAAGGCTTTTCCAGCTGCTCATAATTTTTTTCCTCTTTTTCTTTTTTTTTCTAGGGAAACAAACAGGTTTGATTGGAGAGCGAAATTAAACGAAACTGTCACTTTGTTGGCAGTAAGACTAAAGAGCAAAGAAAGGGTGGAAGAGAGGGATTTTGCAGGGGTCTTCTGATTTCCTACAGTCTTTTCAACCCTAAACAGGGACCCTGGAGGCCCAAAATATTCTTCTCCGCCCTTAACTTTGGACTTAAGTTTTCAGTGTAGGCCCATGAAAAGGCCTAATTCTTTTAAAATAATTTTTTAACTATTACAATAAATTTTCTATTTGGCCAAAAAAATATTAAATTATACTTTTTGGAAAAAAAAATAGGGACAAGAAAAAGAAAAGATTTAATTGAATTGGAGTTTATGTGAAATTTTGATATTTTGAACTTAAGAATAATATAATAATAATTACTAATTAAAAATAATATCCAAAAACATGTGATGATTCTAACTTTAGATAAAAAATTTGATAATCGTGTCATTGTGATAAATTATAATTTTGTAATATAAATAAATCATGGAATTTTTATATTAACTTGTAATTTGTTTATTGTTATTAGTGAATATTATTATTGTAGCATTATCATAATACAACTATATTACTTAACAAAAAAGTTAACTACCAACAATTCTTTAATGAAATTTCTCAACCAGATAGTTTGCAGAGCTACTTTATAACAAGTTATAAATTTTGCTTACATAATAGATGAAGTCATAAGTGCGATACTTTATACTTTTCCAAGATATTGTACCACTTGCTATAATAAAAATGTATCCGAATGTAAACTTCTTTATCATCCAAAGAGCTTACAAAGTCAAAACCTTTATAATCTATTAGCTTAATATCTACATCCCTTTAGTAAATTAGCATACAACCCTTAGTCCTGTTCAAATATCTCATCACTTTATTTAAGCTTCTCAATGATCTGAAAATGAAAGTAAATATCTTTCAAAAAAACTCATTTCAAACGTAATGTCAAGCCTTGCATAAACTTGAGCATACAATAAGCTCTATACTAACATATGGTATTGCTTTCGTAAATTCTCTCTTAACATCAACTTTAGGATATTGTGTTATATTCAATTTATTATCTTTAACAATTGGCATATCTCTACCTTTGCAATCAAATATAGAAAATCTATTCAACACTTGATCAGTGTATACACTTTAAAAGAATCCCAACAAGTGACGAGAGTTATATCTATGGATTTCAATTCCTAAAATATGGGGTTCTTTCTCAAGATCTTTCATGTTAAATTGCATAGACAATATCTTCTTAATCGCTTGTTGCATGCCCAAATAACTACTAGCAAGCAAATAAACAATATATCATCAACATATAAAAAAGAAGAAGATAAACTTGCTTCTATTAAGCTTGAGATCTATGCATTTGTTTACCTTATTCTCAACAAAACCAAAAGAGATTATCACTTCATCAAACTTAAGATACCATTGGCGAGAAGCTTATTTGAGCCCATAAATAGACATTTTTTACTCTACATACACGATGATCTTTACCATCCTTTCTAAATCCGTCACATTGTACAATATAAACATTTTCAATAAGATTCTCCTTTAACAGATAGTTTTAACATCAATCTATTGTTATTTTAAATCATAATGAGCTACTACTGCCATAAACTCTAAAAGCATACTCAGAAGATATAAGAGAAAAGGTTTCAAAAAATCAAACTTCTTTCTATGTAAAGCCTTGGTAACTAGTTTGGTTTTAAACCTTTTAATCTTCATTTTAGAATCTTTCTTTGTATTGTACACACATTTAAACCAATAGATTTGCAACCTTCAAGTAGGACAACAAGTTGCCACACACCATTATGTGACATAGATTGTATCTTATCCCTTGCAACAACCACCACAAATCTCACTGATGACTAAAAATGGCTTTTGGAAAAGTTATTAGATCAATTACATGACCAATAACATAATCACCTTTTTAAAAGTAGAATTCATAAATGTTTAAGAAAAGTGTAAGCTTACTTACCTTTGTGGCACATATCTGTCATGACTTAATCTCAGACCATAACCAGTGCATGGACCCAATAGACGTAGCGTATGAGGCCCAAGCAAGCCTTTTACTATATACCTGTTCATCATATAATTTCCACACACTATTCTTTTCATGGAAGTAAATTTAATATAATTGTCTATAATTTCTTTAAATATACTGCAACATAAGCTTATACATCATTCTCAAAATATCATTTAACCTTGCAACCTTGTGGCTATATTGCCAAACCAACTAAACATCTAGCATGTTAGCCTTGAGTTACATCATGTTTGGATTTGACAAAAATTACATATTTTTTTAAACTTAATATCAAGCATTTGAAATTGTCTCATATACATATTTAGCCCTTTAAGGTTACATATTTGTTGGGAAAACCATGCATCACTAGAAACACCTTATAAGCTTTCAAACAATGTATAGTTAGCTAAAAATGCAAGAGTAAACATGCATTGGAATGTTATTTGAATATAGGTACAAGGCAAGGAGGAAATAGCTAGAGAAAAGCACAAAAAAACTAAGGAAACCTCATGACACAAGTCAAGAATTCATCCTAGAGAAGCTCAAGTTGATTTGAAGGCTGAAAGAGTGCAAAACTTGAAGATTGCATAGTGAAAGTCGACTGTAGAGGAAGCACGGTCGACCTTGACAAGTCAAAAGACAAGAAAAGTTAAGATTACATAGCCATAGTTGACTATAAAAGAAGTATTGTTGACTTTGACAATTCAAAGATTAGAAAAAGTCGAGATCACATGGCCATAGTCAATTATAGAGGAAGCATAGTCGATTATAGCAGGCCAAATTTGCAAATTTCCTTTCCTTCGACATTTTGTTATGCCAAAAGTACTCCTAAAAAACTATTTTGTGTTGCAATATAAAGTACTCATGGATGACCTAGTGTGGGAGGCCTTAATAAATAAGACTTTATGCTTTTAAAAGCATTATTGCAAGACTTGTCCCAACAAAAGGCGTATCTTTCTCCATTAAACAACTAAATGGTTGACATCTACCAACCAAGTTAGATATGAAGTGTCAAATATAAGCTAATCTTCCTTGTAAACTTTTAAGCTCGTGGAAATTGCAGATTCAAGCATATTCATGATTGCATCTATTTTGGATTGATCAATTTCAATTCGATGATGTTGCACTATGAATCTAAAAAATTTACCAAAAGATACTCAAAAAGCACACTTTAAAGGATTCATCTTCAATTGATATCGGCACAATGTTTTGAATACTTAGCGAATATTTTCAAGATGATCAACACTTTTCTTTGACTTAATCACCAAATCATCGACATAACATTCAACATTCTTCTAGAGCTTATTATCAAATATCTTTTGTATTGCTCTTTGATAAGTGGCGCTTGCATTATTTAATCCAAACGACATAACTTTGTGATAATATATTCCTTTAGGAGTTCAAAATACAATGAGTTTTTCATCTTTTGGAGCCATGCGAATCTGATTATAAGAGGAAGAGCCATCCATAAAAGATAGGGCCTTATGGCAATTGTTGCATCGACCATTATTTTTATCAAAAGGGAGAAAAAAATACTTTGGATAAACGTTATTCAAGTCTTGGAAATCCACACAAACTCGAATTTGGCCATTCTTCTTTCTAAGTAGAACAATATTTGAGAACGAAGTAGGGTACCTAACTTCTCAAACAAAGTTGGCCTTAATGAGTTTATTGATCACAACCTCGATTTGGGGGATCAAGTTAGGGTGAAAACGTTGTTGAGCTTGTTTAATGGGTAAGACACCTTTCTTTACTATTAGATGATGCACAACAGCTTTAGGATCCAATCTTGGCATTTCTTTGTAAGTCCATGTGAAGACGTGTCGATACTTGGTCAAGAGGTCAAAATAAGATTTCTTTTCTTCAGGAGATAAACTAGAACTTATAAAGGTTGGATGAGGCTCTTTTGTGGTGCCTATGTTAACTTCTTTTAGTTTATCAATTGTAAGTAGATTCATTTCTTCTAATGATGGGGAAACCTTTTGGAAATCACTTTATACTATAGACATGTGAAGATCTTCATTTTTTCTTACTTCTCTTTTTCTAATGATGAGGCTTGTTTAGTTATAACCACTGCGTACCTCTTTTTCTATAGACATGCTTCGATGGTCGTTACAGCCCATTCACTTTTTCTTTTCACTCATGAAGGGACGATGGAAATCTTTTAATTTTTTTGCCATGAAGCTCCATTTTTCCTTTCTTTGTAAGGATTTTCTTCCAAGCCTTGAATGTATAGACTTACTTGAAGACACTTTTGTATTATCTCCCTTGATATGATGAAAGACTAAACCTTTATTTTAAGGCATGCTCAAGCAAGGAAAAACTAAAGTTCCAGTTGTTGATGTACCCAAGTGATCGAAAATCAAAAGTCTAGATGACTCAATTAGGGTTTCTTCATCGTCATCAACTTTTTCTATTGTTATCTATATTGAAGTTTCTTTATGAATATTCAATTTTAAGGAAGTAAAACCTAGTCCTGACTTTGTAGTTTTGACAACATTGGTCTTTTTTTACCAAACTCTATGATTCTTAAAGGGATCTTGTGTAGTCTCTTTGGTTGATTCACTAGGTTCGTGTACCAATTTGAAAATATTTTTTACTTGTAACCAACCCTTATTAGAAGCCTATAAACATTAGGGTCAAAACCATTAACTTTTTGAAAGGGAAGTTCATCATGTTCAATCGATGGTCCTTTCATTGGCCTTACAGATCCCTTCAATGAAGGCTTAGCAATTTTTGACTCTTCCAAACTAGTGAGTGGCAAAGTTAAATTTTTTAGCCTTCAATAATGTCATCTTTTTCCTTTGTAGACGAAGACAATTTCTTTCCCTTCTGTTTTGACAATTTTCCTTCATGATTTTGCTGATCGCATTTATGTTGTGCTTCTTCTATGAAAGTACTTCCCATGTAGAATTTGGTTGTGTCTTTACTGTAGTATATGATTTAGTGTCTGTGATGACTGTCTTCACTTGACCATTTCTACAATATTTAAAACATTGATGACGTTTTGACTAGACTACACCATTTTGTTGCATCCAAGGTTGCATTAACAATATGTTGTATGTTGTGTTAGCATCAATCACTTGAAATAATGGATTGGATTCCATGTCATCAATAGAAAGTTGAAGTTTAACTTTTCCTACAACTCTTTGCCTTTTTAGATTGAAACCTTAGATCATCAAACGACTCTTTGATAATTCGTTCAAAGGCACTCTAAGCTCTTTCGTGGTCATTAGAAGGAGTAAGTTGACAACATATCCATCATTTATCTAGATTCGGTTGATTTTCTATTTGCAACTATATCCTAGAACAAAAAAAAAAAAAAAGGTCAATTATGAAAAGTAGACCCTAACAATAAGTCTTCATCAAAAAAAGTAATTTCCAAACCATAAGAGGAATTAGAATCAAACTTAATTTTTTTCTTCATTCCCAACATCTTTATCAATTTGGAAACAAGATGTGGGGATTAGACTTTGAATTTTGAACTAAACTGGCATGAACTCATTCAAGGTGATTAGCCATCTAGACCTTTGCACAGTTGAATTCTCACGCATGTTTGGACTTATTTTCCTTGGCATTGTCTTTGGCATCAATTCCATGGATGGTGGTTTCACTGTTTTGGATCTTTTTAGTGCTTGCTTATTTATGGAAGGATTTTTCTTTTTTTCTCTTTAATGGGTAACTAGGATTTATCCTTCATTGTTTGGATGCTCAACTATAGAACTACAAGTGTTGCCCTTATTTTCTCAAAGATTGGAAACTTGGTTTACGTTTGAGGTCAACATTATGTTAGAAGATCCCAATTTTATCGTCATACTCAACACATTAGGCTGAGAAAGCATGTTAGTTATTGATGCCACATTTGCTGACACCATATTTTTTTTAAACTCGATTTTCCCATCCTTATATAACCCAATGATTCTATCTTTCAAGACAAAACATTTTTCTATAGGGTGATCAACCAAACGATGATACTTGCAGTAGTTGGGGTCATTTACTTGATCAGTTTCCTCAAGTTGTTTCATATCTGGCAACTGAATAAGCTTAAACTTCAAAAGTTCCTCTAATATTTTCGTGATGTCTGAGTCATGGAAAGATAATGCTTTTCCAATCTTTCTTTTAGAGACGCTTTCTTTTTATCTTGCGTAAGGCCCGGCATTGCCTCTTGAGTCTTTTTTGAGCTAGTAGTCATCTTGATGGGTTTGGTGTTCACAGTCATAGAATGTTTTCCTTCACCCTTATCCGTCATAGTTTTGCCCCATTTATAGACGTCTTGCTTGCCCTTTTTTGATTCTTGCACTAAAGGTCCTTGATTTTTAGCTATTGACATGCTTAATTCCTTGTCATGTACAAAAGTAGCTAATTCTTCAAAAGTTTTAGGCTTAATGCCTTGGAGAATGTAGCATAATCCCAAATTCATACCTTGGATGCACAAGTCTAGGGCTGAAGACTCAGATAATCTCTCTTTGTAGTTGAGACTAAGATATTTTCACTTATGGATGTAATCAATCACAAGCTTATCCTTCCATTATTGCAAAGTTGTGAGTTTAATCATGTTCACCACAAGTCGAGTGTTGGAGAAATGATTAAAGAACTCGCGTTCTAGTTGTTCCCAATTGTCAATCTTCCTACGCATTAGATCTATGTACCAATCAAAAGCGTTGCTTTTAGAAAGTGAACGAGTTGTTTCACCAGTAAGATGGTGCCATCGATGCTAGCGTTGTTGCAAGTTTCCACGAAGTTTTTAACATGTTCATGAGGATTTCCTAAGCCATCAAATTATTGGAAATTTGGTGGTTGATAGTTACGTGGCATCTTCATGCCATCAATCCTCTAAAAGTATGGCTTGGCATAAGTGTACAAAGATTGGGTGACATTTTCTACCTACTCTTTAATGGCTTCCTTGATGAAATCCTTTAATTGGTTAGTGGTGACCATTTCATTGGATTTTTGTTGGAGATTGTTTTCCACTTTTTTAGTGGAATTCTCATTGTTTTCTTGAGGATTTTGGCATTGAAAGCAGTAAGAACAAATTGGAATAAATAATTCAAATCTCATTAAAATAAGCAAGAAAGAGATTTAAAAATTTAGACGACATGTGAGTTCAATTACAATCCTAGAAAAAAAAAATTTAGCCACTCATAATTGCAAAAACAAATAACATTATAATAAATTTAACCATTGAAAGTAACAAGAACAATAAAAGCCAAGGAAGAAAACAAAACAATATTTGCCGCCTTGATATCAAAGTTTCAGCCTCAACTTCTAGTTTCTTAAATCTCCCAAAGGATCTATTTTTTTAATGTTGTCAAACATTTCCTATTTATACTAATAAGCTTAACCTAAAGTTCTTTCAGCTGACTTAGGGTTTAATTGGGCTTAAAAGTGTAATGAAAGGCCCAAATATCAATTATCAGTCTTTACAAATTTTTATTCCCGGCACAGTACGTTCAGTTATTTTCCGATACAATTTTCTCTATCTTTGATGCATAACTGGGCAAAGTGATCTTCATGAAAGTTGTAGCTCTGTCTCTTAGCTTTCCAATGGTCTAAGAATCGCATCATTTGAAGTTATGTAGCTCGAGATATAGCTAAAATACTGAAGCATATATAAGTAAATTCTAGGTCTTTCAACACCTTACTTTTCAAAATTAAGTCCAATCACTTTTAATTCTATAAAAAATATAAAAACTAATAAATAATAAAAAAATTAAAAGAAATAACATAAAATTAAAACAACTAACTTAAAAGTAACCTAATTATAAAAACAACTAAAAATAAATAAATTATAATTGAAAATTGAGGACTTAGCTAACATTTAATAACAAAATTGGAATAAAATAATTCTATAAAATAGAATTATCAGAAGCCATTTGCAATTTGGAGATTTGTTTGAAGAAAGAATATGAAAGGTAGAGATTGTCCCATTAGGTGTGTGAGAAATTGTACACATAAATTTCGCGTAGCAAATTTTAGATTTGAAAATTTGGAGACAAATTACAAATATTTATGTGAGTCTACAATCTCTTGTATTTATTTGATTAATTTCTTCATGTTTTGTGTTAAGGGTTTGAACCTGGACTTGATTAGAACACGATCTGGAGTTGATTTGGAGCACGATATGGACTTGAGAACTTTGATTAGAACACGATCTGGAGTTGATTTGGAACACGATATGGACTTGAGAACTTTGTCTTCAAGGGTCTAGGATTGGACCTGATATTGAACATGACTTGGACTTGAGAACTTCATCTTTAAAAATCTTCTTGTTCTCAATTTCTAAATCCTCTTTAAATGGCTTGAAGGAGCGCTGTATTTATAGTGCTAGATAAGAGACTATTATGAGGATTTAGTATATTTGAATTGTCTCTAAATTATTTTAATTTAATTAGAGATAAATCTTGATGACTCACAGATGGTCTTTTGATTGGCTAAACTTTAAGTCTTTACATTTTGATTGGTCGAAGTTAAATCTTATCCCTAGATTATTTTAATTTATTTATAGATAAATTAAATGACCAAATTTTGATTTTATCTTCAAATTATTATAAATTTTAAAGACAAATTAGATGACCAACTGATAAATTTTAATTGGTCAAAAATTAAATATTATCTCTTAACTATCTTGATTTATTTAAAAATAAATTGGATGACTAATAATTAAATTTTAACTGGTCCAATTTAAATATTATCTTTAAATTATTTCAAAAGATAAATATGTGAAACATGAGAGAATTTTAATTGGTTCAACTATGTACTTTGAGATAATTCAATTGATAAATTAATTATTTTATAATTAATAATATGACTATCTTTAATGATGTCCTCTAGTCTATGTGGCGACACATGAGTCATTTTTAAAAATTTCTTCAATTTATTAATTTTGGACATGTGACATCTTATAATTAGATAATAAATTTTCTCCTTCTACACGGACGTGCTGCTTTTTGTTTCTATAGAACCATAATATTTGTCATCCTTCGACAAAAAAATAAACTCTAGTTACAAAAAGATCAACTTTAGTTAACAAAAGATTTGTAAGATCCATTTATCTGTCCCTAGACCTTTCACCAGCTCCAGTAAAACAATAACAACAGCACAATAGCATCAACCACATAGCAAATAATCAGACTTTACTGATGTTTTCTTAAGTTGAAACTAGTGTATTATTTAGCAAATCAAAAATTGATGACTTTAATACTTCTTTGTTACTTTTATGTAGTTTTCTATAGCAATAGTAACATATTCAATGTTTTTTTTTTTTGCTAAGCCAAACATATTCAATGTTTTAATAGCCAAAATAAAGCAATAGCATTATCAACACAATGCAATTAGTTTTCTTTTCATCAATTGGACAACTAATTGCATTGTGCTGATAATATTGTTGAGTAGGAATAAAAGTCTTAAGTTTATTAATTAAACTAGTGGTTGAAAAATAAATTTTTGAATACTCAAAGTTCTCGACTCAGAAATGGAAAATTCAAGGTAAATCACATAAAATAATCTTTAATTGTTTCCTAAATCCAAATTATGGTTGATTATGATACCAATTGTTAAAATTTATGTAAAATTAATTTATATTTACTCCAAGATTCATCGTAGTTGAATTTAGAATATAAAAATATATCTAATTTTTGATCCATGATTTGACCGTGGAAACAATATAAATTGTTAAGATTCAATACCCTAGGATCTTCTTCCTCCTTAATTTATAACTTTCCATTATTTGAATTCTTAATATTTTTTTAGATAGGGGATGAGACCTAGTCTTATCTTTATATAGTGATACCCTAACCGAATCCATTATAAGATTTAGGTTTACTATGTACGCTTACACTAATAAATTTGGACATAACATTGGAGTTTAACCCATTTTATTATATCATATTATGAAATGTAATATTATCTCTTTGTCAATATTAAATTAGCTTAAGTTGATTTTTATAAAAGTAAAATTTAAATTAAATAATGTAAATTTACACTTTAATATTTAAAAAAATCTACAAAGTTAACTCAAAATTTAAAGAAATATAAAATAATAATAATAAAAAGATGATAAAGGAAGGGGTAAGTATCCTAGATTTTATCAAGCAGTGCATGCATCTCGTGTCTCAAAAATAAAATTTGTTTTCCCGTAAATTCCACGTTGTACACGTTGTAACAGTCCAGTTCCTGCTTCCTTGGAAAATAAAATTTCAGCTTATACAAAAAATAAAAAAAAAAACAAAATTTAGAGCATTGTAAACAAATGAAAATTTTGCTACTCAAGGACAGTAAGTACACTGGGTATTCTCCAACCTGACAGACTGACAAGCACAGGCTGATTGATTCTTGAATTTATAGTAAATATACAAAATTTAAAGTGGAGTAATTGGTACATTGAATGGGATTATTTTATTGTTATTATTCAGTATGCATTAACAAATACATGCCTAGTCGATCTTGCCTTCAGTCTTTTCTTTGACACTTTCTCAAGTTGTGAGAACCCATTTCAGTTCAACTCATTCTTTTAAACTTCCATTTGACTTTGCTCTGTTTCTGTTCCTCTTACAATCCGTCTAATACTGCTTTTGGTATTGGTATTGTTAACATGCAGAGATAGGGGTTCTGCAACAATTCACAATGCTATTGGAGTTGGTTTTATTTCTTGTTGCGGCAGGTATCAAAAGAGTTTAATAAGGTAGTTTTTAATTGGGTTATGTGAATATTGCAGCTTGTAATGAATTAACAATTATGCAAATTGGGATATTTCTGAAATTTTTTCCCTGATAGCAGATTATTTTGGATGCTCTTAATGATTCAATTCTGATTATGTTTTTTTCTTCTTATAGTTTGTCTTCTAAGACTTATTAGGGTTTGTTTGTTTTTATATGATGGTAATAATATTTTTGTCTGTCTATCTCTTCTTTGATACGGGAAAGTAGTGCAACTTCAATTTGTAAATGAAATGTTTGTTTTATTTAGTAACTAAAAGAATCATTTTAACAGCATTGTCATGGAGATTGTTGAGCGGGAAGTTGAGGAGAAATTTTGTGCCTGTGCCTTCTTCCACTTCTCTATTGCATTCACATGCCACAAGTTTTGGTACTCCCTCTCACTCTTTCTTGCTCAGTTACATTCTTGTCAGTGTGTTGGTGTGTATATAAAGATGATTTTTTGGGCAACTTTTTTTCTAAAAAAAAATCAAATTTGTTGTAAATGATTGTATATGCAGGGAAACCACCCCCCCAAAAGAATAAACATGAAAAGAAAAAGAGGGAGATTATAGACTTATATACTGTTAACAGAAGTGAATAATTCCAATGCATATGCTAAGTGATACTAGAAGAATTAGGGCTTACTCTAGTGGTTGTTACTGCAACACTGCTCCTCTTCTCTTTTGTGAAAGAACAGTGTATCAAAAAGCAAAAAAAAAAAAAAACAGATCATGAAAGGAGTGGATGACACCTGCAAACATGCACATCCGCAGCTACCAAACGAGGAATGGCATTGTGTAATAATTCTTTATTGATATAAACATGGATGTTATGGTCTGTATCATGACCACAAGTTACAGAGCATAGGAAACAGTTCTCAACTTTAAGCTCTGGGTGAAATTGATATATAAGTTAAGGTCAATTTCTCTTCTTCGTTGGGTCTATTCCTATCCCAGAATTGATGCAGCAAATAAATTTATCATGGGCTTTTTGTACTTGAAAACGGCGCTTAAATATTGTATTATCTGGAAAACCAAAGCATCTGCCAATTAAGGCTGTCTGGAACTAAGCATGTTTCACTATTGCTATATAGTATAAATATATTGAATGATAGCTTAAAGGGAATTTCATTTTCAGGATTTAAAGAGGTAAGCGAAGAACAGAAAAGTCAGATGGTTGGTCATGTCTTTGACAGTGTTGCTTCGAAGTATGATCTCATGAACGATATCATGAGTGCTGGATTACATAGGTTATGGAAAGATAGGTTAGACTCTTGTTGATACTCTCTAATAAATAGCTCATATTTGTTGTTTACTGCCTCTTATCTTCAAATTTTCTTGTCAATTTGTCAGATTGGCTTCCAAACTGAATCCATTTCCAGGAATCAAACATATTGACATGGCCGGTGGAACAGGTCAGACTAGGTTATGCCGTAATCCTGTTAAACCTCTTGATGTACATAGTCTAGAAAACCTTGTGAAGGACACATGTAAATGTGGAAGAATATATAAATGATACTTATTTTCGAGAGGGGAAAAATTTAGTAGTGTTTGCTTGTTCTTAATACTCAAAAAAACCACTATGCTTATATGCAACATATATAAATATAACGTTTTAATCTTTTTGAAGAGTTTAAACTCTTTAATCATATGCAAATTCTAGTGGTCTCAAATTGGCATGGATAATGACATTGGATAGAAGTTATATTGTGTTCCATTAGCAAGTTTAAAGGTAGCTAATTGTTATTTTAAGAATCTATTATTGGGATCCTTTAATACAAAAGTACAAAACTTAGCTTCAGGAGACAATTTCTCCCATTATTTTTTAGACAGATTAATTTAACCTCTTCAATGGAATCCCTGTTTCACTCCCATTTTTAATTTATAGTTAACAACCCATTGTCATCTTTAGTTGACAGTCAGCTTGCAGGGGATGTTGCTTTCAGGATCTTAGATGCAATAAATAGAATCAAAAGTTGGCCAATGCATCAACTCCATGATGATTTGCTGGAAGAAGCTCAGATATATGTCTGTGATATCAACCCAAACATGTTAGATGTTGGTAAAAAAAGGGCAATGGAGAGAGGTAAATTACCGCCATTATCTTTAGATTGAACTATTTGTAGGGTCTGTCTGGATGATTAAATTGAGGATTACAATTCTTGTGATTGTTCCATTGCTTTGACTTAAACTTGCCAGGTTTTGGGGAAGACAAATCTCTTCTATGGTTGGAGGAAGATGCAGAAGCCTTGCATTTTGGGGATATTTCGATGGATAGTTATACAATTGCTTGTGGAATTAGAAATGTGACGCACATGGAGAAAGCTCTAGCTGAAGCTTATAGGTATGCTTGTAATGTCTTAGCTCATGGTTGATTTGTCATACCTGTTAAGTGCTTCTGGTATGGGGTATTCCAGTGCAGATAAGTTTGGCTTAAAAAGATGAGTTAAGTTAATAAAGCTAGTGAAGTGGCTTAAAAAATGGTGAAGGTTTCACTAATAAGACTACCTTCATTACTAATATGACAATAATCAGGCGTCTTATCTGTGAGATGTTATGGTAACTGGGTTAGGGGCAGAGATTGACTTTGTTCACTGCTCTCTTTAAGACTCTTGACCATGTATTGTTTTCTTTTCTTTCCCTTTCTAGAATTTCATAAACAGAAACTATCACATCAAACCAACTTCATTACATATCAGAAATTTCCCTCACGCAAGTTTTTGAGCTGCCAATGGGTAGCAGATTGAGACCAGGATCCAAAAGGTTCCAACCCTAAATGCTGAGGCCCAAATGGCGTTGACTCCTCAGTCCATGTATGTGCAATTCTGTTAGTTAAGTTAACAAGAAAATTTTAAATGATTGATGGACAAGCAAGATACAATGGCAAGTAACAAACTGATGAACTGAGAGCATCACATCTGGAAGGTTTGCATCATTTTATTCGCTGATGTGATTAAGCGGCATGAAATTTAGTGATAAACAGTTGCAAGTTTAGTATGTTTAAACAAAGAAAAATCAAAATTAATTACCATGGCATCATATGGGTTGTGAGGCAGTTCTCTACTAAGAAACTTCTTTTTGGATTTGTTTAGAAAAATGTCTATCTGGTCAGATAGATTTGGTTGGTATAATGGTTGTTTTTCTTTCCTTTGATCCTTTTTGCAAGAATTTGTTGCCATCATATATGTGTATATGTTTTTAAACTAGCTTCTATGGTGTTGCTTATTAGGGTGTTGAACCTGGGAGGAAGATTCCTCTGCCTTGAACTGACACGCATGGAAATTCCTGTAATTAAAGAATTGTGAGTATCTTCAACAGTTCTAGCCAGGAAATAGGTTATATCTGAAAATAGATACTTTTCGTGGATCAAGAAGCAAGGTTACAATGAAAAACCATGCCATCAGCAATGAGGCAACCCGGAAGACAGATTGATTTCTTCAATTACAAATGATAATTTAGTAAGCTTCTTGGTTAAAGTCTTTATAACCTGGAATCATTGTTTCTTCACAAATTCTTGGTGATTAGAAAATGGGCCTGAAGCAAGTTAAAGATGTAATAAGATGCACATCACTGTACTCCATGTTTAACTACTGGACTACTGGTTTTGGATGGAAATTTCCCTAGCAATTTTCTGGGGTAGCTTTTTCTCTGTTTCCTTTTCTTTTGGTCCTCTTATGTGGGATTTTTCCTCTTCTCTTCCATAGTTTACTTTTTGATGTTACTTTAATGGTTATTCCACTTTTGGTGCAGGTATGATTTTTATTCATTCACTGTTGTTCCAGCAGTAGGAAAGCTAGTTACAGGTGATCGAGATTCATACCAGTATTTAGTTGAGAGTATCCGCAGTTTTCCACCGCAGGTATGCTTCTCTTCCCTACAGATTATTAAAGTATCACCAGTCTTTTTATTTAGTAGAAGCACTCTGATTAGTAGGAAATTGTGTCTATCTGATGAAGTAATAATGCCTTGTTACTGTTGCAACTATGCACTTTTCAGGCAGAACATTTTCTTTTAATGGGATTATTTGACTTAATTTTGAAAGCTGCACTTGGCATATTCATGTATTCTCAACACATGATAAGTAGATTATAAAATTTATTCTAGTACATACTGTTGGTTGAGTCTCTACCCACCAAGAGTGTGGCATCATTAAACATTGTATGCATAAAGAACCGCTTAATATAGAAGTTTTAGTCGATAGGTAAGTGTTCAAGAATGTGTTTTTAATCTTTAACATACTTTCCAGCAAAACCAAAGGTTTTGGTTCGATAAGGTCTTCTGTTAAAATCCAAATGAAGAAAAGAGAGCTCTGGGGGGTGGGTAGTGGGTAGAGAGTGAGAGAGAATCTCTGCATTTTTTTGCCCTCTAAATTTAAATGGGTCCTTCACGCTTAGACTTGATAATTTTTGATACGACACATTAACACGATACGAGAAGACATGAGTTAAATAAGTTTTGGGTTTAATCTTAACGTATTTCGTATCAAATCGTTTCTGACAATTTTTGTATCTTAACGTGTCAGACACGACAAACATGTTTAAAACACGTTTAAACACGTTTACTTAATCGTGTTATCGTGTTTAAACATGTATACGTGACACGTTTATTAACCTATTAAAAATTAATAGTTAAAGATTATTTTAATTTTATATAAATAATTTTAAATAATTATTTTAATAAGTTTTTTTAATTTTATAAAGGTAATAATGTAATTGTTATAATTAAAAATTATGAATGATTTTTGATATTATTTGTATTTGAAGGTTAAATGTTAATGATGTATTTTATCATATTATATGATAATGAATTTTATATATGTTATTTATATTAAATTTTATTATATTTGAAGTTATTATTATTTTTGTTTTGTTATAATTATTTTTATACTTATAGATTTTAAATTTAAATAATAAAATTATATTTAATGATAAATATTTTTATTTAATCGTGTTAAACGTGTTATTAATCTTGTCGTATCGTATACTGACACGTTTAATAAACGTGTTAATCGTGTCGTGTCGTGTTACACGTTTATTAAACATATACGTGTACATGTTTTAAATTTAAGACATGGATATTAAACGTGTCGTGTTCGTGTTTAGTCTCAACGTATTTCGTGTCTAATCGTATTTGATACGTTTGCGACACGAAAACACGAATTGTCAGGTCTATTCATGCTTCAGATAATACTTATCAACTAGTCATGAGTAACAAGTGAGAAAAACCCTTTTGTATTAATAATGCTGGTAACTGAATTACGGACCACAATGATTCTCCCTAAATTGTGGATATTGTTAGGAACATCAGCTTTAGATAGTAATGCACTATGATGACACTTAAACAACTTTTTTTTTTTTTATTGGAATGCCAATAGCTGTATAAATTATCAAATTAGTACAAAAAAAACCCACCTTCAGATAGTTGGACAGCACTTCACTGGCTACAAAATACCTCCAGTGTGGCTGCAAGGTTATCCTAACCAAAACAACATGTTGCTTGTGGAAGCATACAAGACAACAGAGATCAGAGATCATCAGAAAGTAACAGGGCCTGTACAAAAGAAATTCTATATACACTTAAGTAGCTTCTTTACTAATGCATGTTTTAGACCATCTAACTAAAAGCAGCAGGGTAGGTGTCAAATGGGCAAAAGTTTTGATACACTTGATAAAGAAGACACAAAAATGAGTTCCTTTCTGTGTCTATTATATATGCATTTGCCTGCATGCACAAACATGCACACAAATTGAAGATTGTTAGCAAAGCAGAGGTCTCTGGTCTTTTTGGGTCAATACTCGAGGTGCAAATTACAGGATGAAGGTTGGATTGATTCTTTGGTAGAGCCACCAAAAACTTTCATTATATTAGATATATTGGCACCTTAAGTATTTAAATGGATTAATGTTCAATCCCAGATCTTATCTAGGTAGTGGTTCTAAATGCTGCAAATATAACATAATGCAACCCAAACTCAAAAGCAGTTGACTTGCCGCTATTGCATCTGAACTTGTGTGTGCATCATATTTGGATCTATATTAAGTTTCGTGCTGCAACAAAACAGTAATACTATTGTGGTTGTGGTACAAACACAATTTAAGACTCTAAACAAGTACAGTTTTTCCAACCACATCTTTCTGGCAGTATCTGACCACCATGCCAGCTAGCTCTATATCAACTGAGAACCTACGATATCAAACCCTGTGTGTTTCATTTCTAGGAATTCTTTTTAACTGATTGAAATGAGAACATAGGACAATGCTATTCAGTTTACTCAATTATATGATCTCAACCTCTTTTCTATTTGTCACTGGTGAATGCAGGAAACATTTGCTTCAATGCTAGCAGAAGCAGGGTTTAAGAAGGTTGAGTTTGAAAATTTACTTGGAGGAGTTGTCGCAATTCATTCTGGGTTAAAATTATGAAGATTTTCTTTCACGATTTTTCTGTGTCTGTCTCTTGCCTTTTCTCTTTAGGCTTCATAACTGAATAAGAGTGCTTTGGTATAACAGTTGGTACTAGATTTGCGAAATGTTCTCCTTCTGGGAATTGTAGCTATGAATTTTATTCTAGTTTTATTGGAATTTCACTAGGATGGGGTGGGAAACGTTTTCCTAGATGTTAGTATTAGCTATGGATTGATGTTACATTTCTAACTGATGGCCAATATGAAATACTAACTGAAAACCTCTTTTGAGATGACTTGTGGTCCAAAAGCAGTGACATAAATGAAGATGGCAGACTTTGCCCACAACCATGGAGACATAGCCCAGCAAGTAGCAAGCAGGAGAACATGAGCTCAAATGCTGGCTTCAATAGCAACCTCAAAAAACCTTTTCTCAATATTTTCCACTACAAAAGAAAATTGCCGTTAAGTTTGCAGGGTAATGAAGGCTTGTGGTTCATGCAGGGAGCTGACCACTTCTCATGGTTTATTTTGTTTTTTCTTTGGTACATTTCATCTGGTCATGCATGTGGAGGGTCCAAATCAGAAGGAGATGTGCATGTGGTCGGACACATGTTGCTGGGCCTCTCATGGCTCCTTTGTTTTGCAGCAGCACATGGATTGGATAAGACAATGAGTGAGGCCTTGGAACACTCATTTACTTTGTTAACTCTATTGACTATTTTACCCTTCTATCCTTGGCTTACTGGCTCCCAAGTTCAGGGTCAGATTGCTTATTTAAAATTTTCCATTAATTTTTTGTAACAAGTGAAATCTTTAAACCATCTTCACTCCCCTCTTTAAATCTTGTTAAACCTAAAATTAAATACATTGGTACTTGGTGAGTTTTGAGCCCGAAATTTCGAATATTTATTAATATTTTTATAAACGTGATTCATTCCATTGAATCAAATCTTTATAATACTATAAAGAGTTTCTCATTGTTAGGTTAGGGATTCACAATGACATACCAATTTTGAGACTCATAAAATTACTTTTCAAAAAAAAAATCTTGACAATCAAATATTCATTCAACATTTTTTCAAATATTTTAACATTCACAAATGTAATGCACAAGAGATATTACCATACTTATTTCTCAATAAAATAATAATATAGTAATAATCATACTTTACTACCACGTATCTATTCTCAAGAATAGGATTTGAGTTAAAATAAATGAACATACCGTGAATAATCCTATACATTAGCATGACCTCAAAAAGATAAATATTAGAACTTAAAATCTAGAACTAGTAATGGAAAGGAGATAATGCCATCACCTATTCAATGCAATCAGTTGAAGAGTACTTGGTATTCGGCTGCTCGTCATTTTTGAGAGACAAAAGCCGAATCATGCATATCTAGGGACAGAGGGTAGTCCAGTCATTTTGCCCGTAGCAAAAGCTTTTTCCATTTCCTACCTAACTACCAAACTGCACACTTTTCATTTGGAAGTTGAAACTGTTGATCCATGTGTGCACATATTTGTCTTATCAATTTATTCAGCCCACTGGATAGATGGCAACTGCCAACTAGCAACTAGCAGCAAGCACCAGCCCATAAGTACCCCCACCTTCCCACTTAACTAATCACAAAAATCTCTCTCAACTTTGCTCAGTAGCTGTTTTGCTTCCTTTTCTCCAATTCAAATGGCTAAAGTACTTAGCATTGTCATGTTGTGCTTTCTCCTCATGCTTGTTTTACTAGGAGAAATCCAGGTAAGCTACAATTTCGGACCTTTTTTCTTTATAAACATTTTATCAACTTATCGATTTTTTTTTTGAACAAGCTAGTGAATATCAAGAGGGTTAATGGGGATTACTTCATTTCTGTTTAAATAATGGGACAGTAAAATGTAGGCAAGTCAAATGCTACATCAATTGCAAGCAATTTCATGTGTACTAAGAAAGTGAAACACCCATAATATTTTGTGCTGCAGACACTTAATGTGATTAATCAGAAACGTATTCAATGTTTCCTGCATTATGCTTTCATTTTAAGCTTATGGGTTTGGTTTTGATTTTCATTACTTGGTTATTTTTCTCACCTAGGCTTCTAGCCCTGCTTCTCAAAAACAACGGCGAGGCAACCATGCAAACGGAATGGTACTGATGGAACCATACCTGGATTTTTTTACTTCTAATAAATATTTTTCCCCCACAAGCTTTTAACTCTTTTTGAAATGTAAATTGCAGTATGGTGCCACCCAGGGCAGCCTTCGTCCTCAAGGTGAGTTAAAAGAGTTGTATATTATTTTAATCCTTCTTCCAAAAATCAAATTTGTAGAAGAGCAAATAACAAAATCAGGGTTCAAGGTTTTTGGCTTTTTCTATCCCCAGAATGTTTTAAAAAATGGACTTTTCTTGTATTCTTGGAGTTCCAAGATTCAAACTTGCGCCTTATAACTTAGAATTCTCAAAATCTAATCATTAGGGTGTTGTTATGTCGTGATTCAGGTTTAGAAATGCACTAATTCACGTTCAATGTTGAAATATGCAGAATGTGGTCCGAGATGCACTACCAGATGCTCTGCTACAGCATACAAGAAGCCATGCATGTTCTTCTGTCAGAAGTGTTGTGCCAAGTGCCTGTGTGTGCCTCCTGGCACATATGGAAACAAACAATACTGCCCATGCTACAACAACTGGAAGACCAAGAGAGGAGGGCCCAAATGCCCTTAGATTATTATTCCCATTGTTTCACTGCCCAACTGTCTATGTTAATTTTATCTTGCTCTGTAATCAAAGTGCCTCATGGTTCTTACCTTTCATTAGGCCAATGATGCTCAGAAGAAGAAGAAAAAGGAAAAGGGCCAATGATGATACATGTGGTAGTATTTCCTTTTAAAGGAAGTTTGAGCTTTGGATTTAAATTTTGGTAATTTGGGCTACGGTAGGTAAAATATGGGCCAAGTCTTCATTTGTGTAACTCAACTAATGGATATGAATTACTAAACAAAAATTCTCTAACAATCTTATACTAAATACTATTTCCAGTGAAATTTGGATTATCTTTATTTACTTTCTTCAAAGTAAGGCCAAAATAGCATATAAAATGGGAAGAGTGAAAAAATGGAATAACCACTTTACCGACCCAAAGAGGAATTACTATTCCTACCATATTTGATATTCCCACCTCAATTATCCTAATAGCCTAACGGAAATGGAAAAAGAAAAAGAGAATTTTCAAAAATACCAAAAGAGAAACATATTAAATTTATTACGTAATTAATGTTACTTTTTTTATTTATAGTTAGATAAACAATTAAGAAATAAATAGATTTTTTTAAATTAAGAAATAAATAGATTTGATTGTGAAGTTCTTATAACTTATACCCCATGGAAAGTGGACTCAGTAATAATCTTAATTATCCTGAATATTAACAAAAGCACATACAGTAAAATCTCTATAAATTAATACCATTATAAAAATTTATTAATTAATTGAGATATTATTTAATTAAAATATTGAACTTAATATATATATATATATTGTGTATTGTGATTATATGAATTATGAATTATCATTATTCTATATATTTGTTTAACCAAAACAAATTCATGAATATACTTAGTCTTGTTTAATAGAAGTCATGAATCTATCTATTTTTACAACAAACTAAAATTACATTCGATGTATACTTAATTAGTATACTCATAAACATTAAGTCCAGCAAAAACATCTATTAAAAAAAACATACATGATCACAAATGGTAAAACTATATGAACACAATGGCTTGTCATTTCAAATGTATAAAAAATCAACAATGACAGATACAATACGTAAAGCACTGTGTGAATACAATATAGAAAATTTAAATTACACCCAAAATCAATTGCAACAATAGGTGTAAAAAAAGTTTAACTTACAAGTGAGCCAAGCGACAATATCAAATATGATCAAGAGGTCATTAAAGTATTTATCAGCCAATATCAATTTTCTCTTGCAATACAAGAGCACTACACTGGAGCTTCTTAATGCAAAAGTTAGAGATAAAGTCCAAAACAACATCAATTTCAAAAAATAACAAGTAACATCATAGTTATGGTTTACAGAAACCTCCTACTTAAGTTAAGTATATAATTTTTATGTATAATGAGATTATTAATTTTTAAATTAGTGGGACTTTTGTGTTTTTTTTTAAAATGTATTATCTTGTAAATTTAATGAATTATTAATTTATCACGTTGGTCTCAAGTCGGGATCGATCAAAAATATTACTTAATTGAAGTTGTTAATTTATCGAGATTTTATTGTAGTTAAGGATAGATACGAAGGCGTAATTATAGATAAGGAAAGTTGATACAAGACAGGGATTTTTAACTTATTCCAAGATCTTACATAACCGTCGGCACTGATAATACTTTAGCTAGATACCTACAAGAAAAAGTCTTGATTAGCAATTCAATTTGGAACCCAAACATGGTTCTCTCTCATGAGGAAATGACAAATGGGACTGTTCCTTGCTTAACTTTAAGAACTCGAAAGGCCATGTACTCTGGTTCCAAGCTGATGTATCTTTGTGGCAAACGGCCAATGCCTTAACTTTTGTGGCATCATTGCCTACCGATGGAACTTTGTACACTGCTGTTTTATCAAGCGAATGACATAGAAACACTGCATATGGATATTTCATCTTGTGGCAAGCCATCTCTTTTTCTCCCATCATTTCTAACCCCTTATTAGCAATACTAAACTCTTGGTCTTCTGTTTCTTTAATTTCCATCTCACTTGACAAAGGTTTAATGTTTTTCCCAAACTTTGAAACACTGAAATCAACAAAGGACTCTAATGAAGCAAAGTACTTGTCTTCTTTTTCAATTGCCGGTCTCTCACAATTAGCAACTGTTCGTTTCATTACCTTAGCTTCCACTGATTCGGTTTTCAGTGAGAAGAGCCTTAGGATTCCTGGAAACTTGTCACTTGAGAAGGGCATGGACTCTGCAATTGGACGAGACAAGAATCTAGCCCCGTTCCTTTCAAAGACATGTGTTAGTTGTCTAATTTTGAAAGTTGACAATTCCGTCATTGATATACAGAATAATTCATCTATAATTAGCTCATCATAAATATTCCAAGTAGTTATAATTCTCAGACAAGCCTCAATCTAATATGTTTGCAATGAAATATAAGAAGGGATAAGATTTAAAAAATGGAGGACAAGAAAGGAATTGAAATTCAAAAGAAAATAACCTGCTGGAGCCAGTAAAAGATCTTTCAAGGCAGTTGGCATTGCAGTGTAAGGGAACACAGAGTTCCAGTAAACCTCCACCGGCAGAGCAGCATGGCTTCCTCCAAATGCGAGCTGAATTTCCATCAATACAAAAATTAGTAAAACAAAAGCGAAAAGCACACAAAAACCAACAGCTTGCTAGAACTGTTAGTTTGATCTATTTATTTATTCGAGGACTTAACACTTACTTTGAGAAAAATGAGGAGGAGAAAAACATTAAGCTCCATCCAAGCTAATTAACTTGATGCAATTTGTAAAAGGGTTCTTGTGATAAGGAGAGAAAGCGTTGCAAACAAGTAAAAAGATGCAATGGAGGTGACGAAGAGGAAGATCGGAGCAGTTTCTGAAGTATTGAGTTTAGTGGCAGGTAAAATAGAGTAAGAAGAGAATTAGGAAATAAAAGAGAATTAGAGAGAGAATTTAGAGAGAGAAGCTCTCTAGGGAAGAATGTGTTGGCTCGAGGGGAGAGAAGAGCCCCCACTAAATAAATTGTGAGGCTCTATATATAGTGCTAAAAGTGGCGGTTACTTAAGAATAGGTTTTAATACGCCTAATGAATGACATTATTATGAAGAACATTAATGTGAGTAACCGTTACTGTAATTAGGTGTAATAAGACTTGTTCTCAAGTAAAAGGTAATAGAAAAAAGATACATGTGAAAAGGTATAAGAAAAGAAGCTGTACGTGAACAAGTACAAAAGAAGAAGCTGCACGAGAACAGGTACAAGAGAAGAAGCTGTACATGAATAGGTACAAGAGAAGAACGTGTATGAGAACAGGTATACGAGAACAAGGTAGAAGGGTGAAACACTTGTATTTCAAGAAAAGGTTAAGAGGAAGACCTTTTAACTACCTCCATATCTGAGCCACCAAACCAAACTCTTCGGAACATCCTAAGATGAAAGTAATCCATGAATCCTGCCACTTATTCCGAGTTGCTTTCACTGTCATCCAAGTGAAGTGGTTATTCTATTTGAAGTACTTGTCCTACTTGTATTAGTTGCTCCATATGGAATATTGCTCTACTTATTCTAGTTGTTATACGTGAAGTAGTGCTTCACTTGTTTTAGTTGTTCTACGTGAAGTAACACTTCATTTGTTTTAGTTGTTCTCTGTATAATATTATGTTGTAACATAATTCTTTAGAGAAGAGGTATAAATCAAAATCAAGTATCTACACAATTAAATCTAACCAGAGAGTGTAATAAAGACTTTATAAAGTCAGACAGATTCAAGATGAAATCAAAGTTTTTGGCTATTAACAAATGCCATGAAATTTCCAAAATGGAATATGCTAATGATTTGGAATGATCGTATGCCTCCAAAACAAGGCTTGCTTAGGGGAGTGAAATAAGTTATAGTAAATCGTTTGTCATTTTTACATGACTTTTATTTTTTATTCAATTATTGGATTTTCTCTTTATAAATTTTAGAAGAATTGTAAAGGTTGAGAAAATTTCTTGTATTAAGAGTTTGTTTGGTCTACCTTTCTTTTTGTTTAAAAGCTCTTATAAAAAATAATAACTTTTAAAGTTAAATTAAAACTATTTGTCAAAATAAATTATATATTCTCTAATTTTGGTTAAAATTACTACGAAGGTATTCATGCCATTTTCAATTACCTAATAAATTAAAGCGTAACAAGTCTGTTTCGAGTTTATATATGATTTCAAATGTTAAAATAAAAAAAATCCATAAAGAAACAAAACAACTTTCAAATTTGTATATTAGTAATAGTATTAGATATTTTGGTCAAGAAGAGAGAAAACCTTTAAATAGTACTTGAATGCAACTTTGAATTTTAGGTATTCTTTTTTTTTTAATCTTTATAAGAATAAAAAAATCTTAAATTTTACTATTTTGTTTCTGGATGTTTTATTTTTTTTAGTAGTCTTTGTAGAGAGAGAGCTAAAGGGGAGGGAGGTCACGATTTTGTGTTAGATAAGGGTGATTTGCAGAGGGAGGGAAAGGAGAGGGAGATTGATTGAGAGAGAGGGATATTTCTTTGAAAGCTGGCGTGTTTTTTTTTAAAAAGAGAAAACTCTTATTTGGACCTTTTTTTTAAGCTTTGTTTTCTAAAATTTTGTTATAAAAAAAACTATTTTTTTAAGAACTTCTCAAAAATCCTATTTGGCTTGACTTTTATTTTTAAAAAGTAGTGTCGTAACGTGTGAGTCCTAGAACCTATTCGAGATCCTAAATTAATTTTAAGTCCGTCGAAAGAACATTAAACTAGTCTATGATTTTTAGAGTTGGGTTCGAGAGTACTGTTACGCACGAGAAAGAATTAACACCCCGTGACCCTCGTTCTACGAACGGTACCACTTAATTATATGTTATCCTATTGGAGCCTTAATTCTTAAATTTATTTCATTATGTTTCCTTAATTATCATTTATTTATTTTATTCTCTATTTTACTAGTTAATTAAAATATTTTATTTGGTTCTACGGGTGTGACGTGCATATGATGCGTTGTGAAATCCATTGTATAAAATCCAAATAATGTCAGACGAAAACCTTTTACCAAGGATATTTCTCGAATTTGCCCATCATACTGGTGGGATCCGGGGATATTCTCTCACTTATAAAATTATCCGAGAAACTCGCCTTCGCAAATTTAACTAATAAATCCCATCATCGGGGTAATCATTTGTGTTTTAACAAAAATAATATTTTTGTGAATGTGAACCTATTATGAGTAGAAGCCTTTTATTAAGGATATTCTCTGAGTCCTTCCATCGTACTGGTGGGACCCGGAGGTATCTTTTCATCTCGAGAATTTCTCGAAAAAAACTTGCCTTCGTAAGATTCCCTGAAAACTCCCATCATCTGGACTTATACTTGTGTACGTAAAATATCCACATGCCATGACATTTAATGATGCAATAGTGATGTGTGATGTGCCTATGAAATTTAATATTTGTTTCTAAACCTGCCTATATCTTCTTTGTTATTTCTTTAAGATTTACTTTTTACTATTTCTTCTTTATAAGCATGTATATTATGAATTATATTTTTTTATGTTATTTAGGTGTTTATCTACTTTACTATATAGATCTGCTTTTTACTTAAATTCTATATCCTTTAAGCAAGATATCTTGTTTCATTATTATTTACGTGTATATTTTTAAATCCAACTTCTTCTTCCTTTTTTTATTATCTATCCTATTCTTTTTTTTAAACCATTATAAATTTATCTTTTATTACTAAATATTTACCTTTTATATTTTAAATGTATTCATTTTATGAATTTACCATCATTGAATATTTTATTACTCTTTATTTATTTATTAATTGTCATGAGTAATATTATTTCTTTAATACCATATTTATCTTTTGACACTTTAAGCAAATATTTGTCATTTGTCCTCTTATATTTATTACTATATTTATTTTGTTTATATTTTGACTAATTGAGTATATATAATTTTTTTAATTTATTTAGAGTTAGAAACATCGAAATTTCAAAATTAAGACCCTCCCATTGTATTGGTGGAGTCTTAATTGAAATCTCGAGCTTAGGAAAATTTATTCAGAATTGCAACTCTTCGCATTTCGAATGAACATCCTATCATCGGTATTAAGTTAAATAATCATCCTATTTATATTAGTAATTCTTTATCTTATCCTACTTCCATTCTCTCTCCCTATTTATACCCATCCCTATTTTATATAAAGCTATCTTCTTCAACCAATTTGATACCTTCATATTTTGTTTCATTACATTTTAATTTTAATTCTTCCTAATTCATTTTCATTCTCATTTTTTATTTACATAAACTTACATAACTATGTATTTTATAATTATGTCTAACATTTCACCCTTTCCCACGTTTTATATTAATTCCTAAACATATTCTATATCTACATATACATTCCTTTTCTATGTATATATTATCAATCTAAATAAATCTATTTCTACCACTAAATATTTACTTTTCCTATATTTAATATCTACCTAAATCTATTTTTTTTGTAATTAAATGTTTATTTATTTCCCTATGTTCTTTTTATTCTTGAATCTGTTTTTATAACTAAATAACTTTTTCTAACTAATTTTATTTTTTTCTATGTAATTAAATATATGTTTTTATTATTTTTCTATCTACTCCAATCTATTTTATATTGCTAAATATTTTATTTTTATTCTTATCTATTTTCATATTTTCCTATTTTAGTAATTTTTTCCTAATATTTCTAAAATTCATACTACAACATTAATATATTTGGTTTCTACTATTTTACTATTATTAACATAAAACTATATTAAGAAAATTTTCTAAAATAAAATCAATCAACACAAATACCCAAAGCACAAACCTAATAAATCAAAGATCTAAAACTTACCCAAAGCTTGAGCCCAGATTGGCCTAAGGAAGATCGAACTAGTAGGAAGCTCGCAAGCCTACTTCAAGAACTCAACCCCTTTCCTCCGAAACGGCATCGTTTCAAGCTTTTTAGTTGCCAAAACGTCCTCACCAAAACGACACTGTTTTATGCTCTAACCTTAAGTATAAGAGCCTTCTTTTCACCTCTTCCCTTCATTTTCCCACCTTTTTTCTCTCTCTAGCCGCCGAAGCTCTACCTTCTCTTTAAAAAAAACCAAAAGCCCCAAAATCTTTCCTTTCTTCCTTCTTTCTAATCGAAAACCCCCTAAATTTTGTCAATACTCTCCTTCAAGATGTGTGTGAATGTTAAGAACATGCATCTTGCTATATAAATTATAAAATTGCCTTGGTTAAATTGCCTTTATAAAGATATATGCAATTTGCATTTGTATAAAAATATATTTTGGAATTATAACCCTTTACTGAACCTTGTCTTGGATAAAATGACAGTCTAGCTCTATATGCTTGGTTTGTTCATGAAAAATAAGATTTTTACATATATGTATGACAAACTAACTATTAGAATGGAGCTCCACAGTTTTGGTACTTTTCATTCCAAAATCATTGAACAAAAATAATAGCTAAATAATTTCATAGCAATCATTGGCCATGGCCCTATACTCTGCTTTAGCTAAACTCCTTGCTATAACATTTTTCTTTTTAGATTTCCAACTAATCAAAGAATGACCAATGGATACACAAAACCCAAAAACTAACCTTTTTGTATTTGCACAACTAGCCCAATCACTATCTACATATGCCTTTAAACAATGTTCTGAATTTGAACTCAATAAATTGCTTTGTCTAAAAGCATTTTTCAAATACTTTAGTACTCTGAAGGCAGCAAACAAAGGTGTTTAACTGAGCTTTCCATAAATTGTGACAAAACATGTGTGGCATATGCTATATCTAGTCTTGTGAAGGTCAAATATAACAACTTTCCTATTAACTGTCTAAAAGCTTATTTTAGGCCATATAGAGATTTATGAAGCCTACAAATAGGTTTATAGCCAGTAGGCTACTCCCTCTAAAATTGATAGCCTTATGGTAAATCCATGTAGACAACTTCATCAAGACCACCATTTAAGAAAGCATTATTAATATCCAATTGAGACAAAAACCAACACTGCACAACAACTAAAGCAAGGAAGACTCTCACTATAGTTTGCTTAGCTATAGGACTAAATGTTTCTTGGTAATCAAACCATTCTTTTTGGCTATATCCTTTAGCCACTAACCTTACTTTGAATCTATCAATACTGCCATCAACACACATATTTACCTTGTAAACCCATTTACATCCAATTGAGTGAGCACTAGGAGGTAAGTTAACTATGCTCCAAATGCCATTGCTTTCTAAAGCATCTAACTCAGCTTTCATAGTTTCTCTCCAATGATGATGATGTGCAGCTTGATGATAATGTTGAGGTTCCTGTTTATGAGAAAGAGAAACAGTAAAGGATTTGTGCTATGCTGACAATTGACTAAATGATAGAAAATTAGTAATAGGATGAGCAGTGATAGGTTTAGTTGTTGAAGGTAAGTCACAGTTATAGGCATTAAGGTATTTAGGAATATGTCAAACTTTTTTACTTTTCCTAAGAACAAGAGAATTAGATTCAGAAACAAAGGAAGTAGAATTATTTCAAGGCTTTGTTCTGTTAAACTAGAATTGGGACTAGGAATAGAAGCAGTAGTTTCAATATATGAAGAATGTGCAATATTTTCATTAGAACATGATGGTATATTGGATGAACAATATTCATTATGAAACAAACTCACAGGTATATGATCAAGATAGGAAGAATTTTAGAAGAAAATATGATTTGGACTAGGATTACCATTATGCACGGAAGGTGCTTATGAAAATTCATTGCAATGTGCAACATGTTGTTTTAAACGAAAAGGGAAAATTTTCTCATAGAAAATTACATTTCTAGATATGATGACTTTGTGTGCATCAAAATCATATAAGTTATATCCTTTAACACCATTGGTATAACTTATAAACACATATTTCCTAGCTCTAAGTTCTAACTTTTTTCTATGATGAGACAAGGTAGAAGCATAACAAAGACTATCAAAAACTTTTAAGTGAGAATAAGAAAGAGGCTTTTGATACAAAATTTCAAATGGAGTCTTGTCATTTAAAATTGGTGTAGGAATTCTACTTATAATATGAGATACTATTGAAACTGCATCACCCCATAAAGAAGTAGGTAGTGTAAATTGAAATAATAAAGCTTTTGTAATTAGTAACCAGTGCTGGTGCTTTCTTTCAACTACACCATTTTGTTGAAAGGCCCAAATACAAGACATTTGATGCATTATGCCTTTAAAAAGATAAAAATCATTTAACTTGAACTTTATATCATGATTAGATCTAATTTGTTTGATAGATACATTGAATTGATTTAAAATCAAATTGAAAAATGAAGGTAGAATAGTTGAAATATCAAAGTTGTCTTACAGGAAAAATGCAGGTGAATTTGCTGAAATCATCAATTATTGTGAGGAAATAATGATGTACTTTTGAAGTTGAAATTGAATAAGGACCTTAGAGAGTAACATGCTCTAATCTAAATGCAAAAGTAGTGCTTTGTATGTGATTTGGAAAAGGTAATTTTTTCTGTTTAGTAATGGACAGATCTCACAATGTAAATTTGCATTACAAGAAACATCATCACATGTCTTTTGAATATCCTTTATTTTTTGAAAAGAAACATGGCCTAACTTGTAATGCCATAGATCAAAATCATAAAAAATAGTAGTACAAACCCTTGAATGTTTATGAAAGTTTACAAAATCATTCAAACTGAAACTTCTAAGATATGGTGCATCTTGATAGCTTTGGATGAGATATAAGCCCTCAATGACTTTAGCAAGCCCAACCACTATCCATAAAAGAAGAGCTTGAATGACATAATAACTATCAGTAAATGCAAGTCAATATTGTTTTGATTTTGTGAGTTGACTCACTGAAATGAGGTTAAAACTGAATGAAGGTTCATAAAGGACATTGGTGCGAGTAAAGGATTCAGATCTCTTAACAGTACCTACATGAGTTACATATGCCTTGGCATTATTAAGGAGATGAACAAACATGTTATTAACAATTTTGTAGGAATAAAAACATTTCAAAGAACATGCAATATGATTATATTCCCCTTGTATCAACAATTTAAGTTTTGTAATCTAATAGAACATAATTGAATTTGAAAGACTTATGTGGACAAACATTGTCAGCTTTAAGAGAGTTTAGAATTATACTTGCTACAATGGAGTTAACAAGAGTAGGCTTAGTCCGCTGATCAATTGGTGATTTGGTTAAGTCATCACTATTATCAATATCATCACCAATTAAAGCCATTAACTTTTAAGCTTGATTCTTTATATGAGTCATTTGAGATATAAAGTTAACAGTTTCTTCCTTTTTTTCAAGTTGATGAGAACTCACAACATATAATACAATAACATTATATGTTGTGAACTTAAAGTAACTAGATGTTTCTTTTGTAAACTTAAAATTCTCAAGAAAACTTATAATACGATAACATTCCTCCTTAACATGACCTTTATTACCACAATGACTACAGATCAAATCATTCTTGTTCTTTCCTTTAGTGTCATTAATCACCATCATAACACTTGATTTAGACAAAGGTTGTGTTACAAACAATTTCCTATTCGATTCAACTTTTAGTACTAGACTATAAGATTTGTCTAGTGTTGGAAGTGGTTCCATAGTGGTGATTTGTGACCAAAGTGCAAAATAAGATTAATTTAGACCATTCAAGAACCTAAACACATAATCCTTTTGATTCCTTTTAACATATTTATGAAAACATTTCTTGTGATAGCTTCGACACTCAAAATGAGGTAATGGACGATAGCTTTTTAGCTTTTCCCAAATAGTATTGAGTTCAGTGAAGTAAGAATCAACTGACTTTGTATCTTGATTCAGGTTACTCAAAGTATAATGCAAATTACAAATTGTTGTGCCATCAAGTTGTAAAACCTTTGTTTAAAAATCTCTTAAATCTCTGATGCAGAGTTCATGAAGAAAACATTTGAAGCAATCAGTGGAGTCATGGATTCAAGTAGCCAAGCCACGATCAGATTGTTGCAGCGATTCAGAGTTGGATAAACGCCATCAGAAGATTTAGGTTCTAGAATTGAACCATTAATAAAACCAACTTTGTTTCAGATAGTGAACACCAACAAGAAAGATATGCTCTAACGAATGTAGTATGTTAATCGAAACTTTTGCTGAAATCACTATCGATCCATGATTATCGGTGTGATGAAGATAGTACGAAGATTCTTCAAGATTTGCAGCTTTTGAACTCTCTAAAGTTGAAGGTCTTGAAGAATCAACCATTCTTTTAAGCGGGAAAAGAATCAATTGAAAGAAAGAAAGAACAAGAAAAGAAACAATGCAAAAATCAGAAAAGAAAATCAAGATTTACAAAGAAGATTTACAAAGAAACCCTAACCCCTCAACTCTTGATACCATGTAAATTCTAGAAGAAATTTAAATGTCGAGAAAATTTCTTGTATTAAGAATGGCCAAAGACCAGTTTAATACAGCTTATCAACTAACCAAAAATGAATTTAGTTATATGGTGGCACAAACTATAATTAACTGTAACTACAAAGACATAAAAATAAAAACCACTCTTCAAGTTAGTTAAAATTTGTTGAATAAAAGAAACACGTGATATCACGTGCTTGTGTAAAAACACTCTTGGCCCATTCTTCATCAATATTAGAAGATCAAGCAACTCTTTCTTTTATGTTCTTCAACTTCTGGGTTTTTTTGGGCATATGTTCTTGCTGAAGCCTAGATTCTTTCACACTTTCTTTTGCATTTTCCATTTCATTTTGTCGATACTCTCTCTTTTAGATCTCTCTCTTCTTTTTGCTTAGAATAAATTACTTTTTTGGATATTTAATTTTTAAAAATTGTTTTGATCAATCAATTTTAAAAAATATCATATTGATCATCAATTTTTACGACTACTGTTATTGTTTTGAGACATAATGCTTAAAAAAAACCTGAATTATTTTTTTAAAAAATTCAAATAAATTCTTATTTTTTTATTCAAAGTCAAATAAACCTTTATGATTAATGGTTGACTAACAATCATTAGTTAGAATACCACTTATCTTTTTTTTTTTTATTTTTGCTTTTTGCTTATGGCACTGATGTGGAGGGTCATGACTATGTCATCAAACTGCATCAGCACCACATAACATAGAATGACGAGTATCATTTTGATTAATAATAGTTAGTTAATCGTTAATCATAAGAGTTCATTTAGTCCAAAATAAAAGTATAAGAGTTTAATTAATGCAATATAAGAAATAAGAGCTTATTTGAATTTTCTTAAATAGTTCATGAACTTTTTTAGATATTATACTTTATTTTGATCACTCAACTTTAAAAGATAATGGATCTCTAACGTGACATTTCACATCACTACTTATGTCAACTGCTCTTACCATGTGGACATATCCATATGACAAGATTTTTTTTTTAAATTTTAATATATTTTTTTAAAAATCCATTTTTAATTTTTTTTATTGCCACATAGATATGACAACAAGATAGAGTAGCTGATGTAGAATATCATGTGGTAAGTTCATTATTTTTTAATGGTTGAATGATGAAAATAATAATTGTAACGGCCTGGGTCCAAGTATAATTAACCCAACAACCTTTCGAACCTAAAGGATGTAATCCTTAAAAGCTTAAGTTCAAATTATTAATAGTGATTGATTTAGATCTTACATATGTCTTAACAATCATATTTATATCCAATAGGAGATAAGGTATCAAAGCCTCACCCATTTAAATCATTGATGTTCTAATTGAGCTTATACATCTTAATCATAATCAAGACCCACTCCAAAGGATCAAGCCATATCAGGTTGACACGTACTCTAATATCAATCGCAATAACTTTGGCCCAAACACTACTAGCCTAGCTACTTTTTAAGTCTCAACAATGTGACTGTCAAAATTTTAAGATGAAGTCGTTAGTAGTGATTGATTTAGACGCCTATATATATATATATATATATATATATATATATATANTCGTTAGTAGTGATTGATTTAGACTACTATATATATATATATATATATATATATATATATATCCGGACAATCAGTGTAACTTTGCAATTGTACAGTTTATTGACCTTCACCAAGTGCTCTATGTCACAAAAGTCTTAACTCAATTAAGCTAAAAACTTGTTATGACATTGCCGGTGATAGAAAAATAAAATCTGTTTTTTTAAAAAAGTAATCACATTTATATTCGATGTGCAATGGAGTATATGGAATAACACCTATAAATGTTAATGATAAAAATATTATTCTTCAAAAAGTAAATGAGTGAAATAAATATATTTGAAAAATTAAATGATAAAAAAATAATTTACTTTAGTGCTTATTGTTAGTATCAGATTGGAGGTACAGTGTTTTTAGCATAGCCGATCTTTATCCGGTTGTTCACTACACGCCGTTTAAAACCTGCTAACTGAAAAAAAAAAAGAAAAAGAGAATCTTATTAATGAGCTCTTTGTCCGAAGGAAAAAACAAAAAGGACCGACGACTAATGCTTGCAACTTTATTTTCTTAGAAAATTAACTACACCATTAGACAGTTAAAAGATGTAAGACTTTCAGATTTTATTACTACATTTTGAATGGTCATCAACATTTCTTTGATTCTTGCCCGATCATCACTAATCTAACATTTTTGAGCGGCCATCCTATCTGTTTTCCAAGTTGTGATTATCTCTTATTACTCAAGTACTCTGACATTTGGATTTCAATAATTAGTTTCACCTGGATCCTTTCTTTCAAATCTTTCAACATTTCCTTGGTGGAGGGATGTAGAAACTCTGAGAAAAGTTGAAACAACAAATGCAGCAAACATGACATAGCACTAGCTATTTATTTTCATACAGTCCAAGCATCTTACAGTATATGATGAGTGATTGATCATGGTGGGAAGATTATTGATAACACAAACAGAGACAGACTTGAAACAAGGAGGGAGTGGAATTTGACTTATTTTGATGTTGCAAATTACCACGCTTATGGTAAATACAAATTCGGTGGACCTTCTTGAACATCTTTCAGCGGTTCACTTTGGAAACCCAGGCTAGGGTATCTCTCATAAGGAAATGACAAATGGGTACTGTTCCTGGCTTAACTTTGAGAATCTGGAAGGCAGAGTGCATTGGGTTCCAACCTGATATATCTTTGTGGCAAACGGCCACTGCATCAGCTTTTGTCCCATCTATGCCAACCAATGGGACTTTATACACTTCTGTTTTGTGGATTGCATGGCACAAATATACAGCACGTGGATACTTCAATCTTGTGGCAAACAAGCTCCTTTTCTCCCATGTTTTGCACTCCCTTACGAATAGTAAAGAATGGGTTTTCTGTTTCTTTTCCAAGCTCAGTTGATAGCAGCTGGATATTTTTTCCAAGTTTTGAAACACCCAAATCTACAAAGGACTCCAAAGATGTGGCGCAATACTTTTCCTCTCCATTAATGGCAACTCTCTCACAACCTTTAATTGTTTCATTCACGCTATCAACTTCCCTCGATTCAGCTTAATTTTAAATAAAAGTGCTTCAAAATTTCACTTAACTTGTCACTCGAAAAGGGAATTGATTTAGCAACTTGGAAAGGCAAAAATGGAGTCATGTCCTTTGTCTTTATGAGTAATGGTAAGTTCACCATCTTTCCTGGGCGTAGATCCTTTTGGAAGAAATAGATAGTTTCGTTGATTGCAGTATTGTCAAGCTTTAATTCCCTGTTGAGATTAGAATCCACGAAGGTGTCCTGTTTACCTCCTAAGGAATACATTTTCCCTACATTTAGTTCGCAAAGAGGTCAAGCGTTCGACAGCTTACATTATAGGGTAAAATATCCTAACATCTTTAATTTTTAACCATAATTATATATGGATTTACTAGTTTTCAAAGTGAACACTTTGTCTCAATAAAAATATCTTTCACTAGACGTATAAGTCCGGCCGTTAGTGAATAGTTAATATTTCTGTTAGTTTGTTGACATGACATTATTAAAAAAACAATTTTATCCTTATTAATTTTAAAAATTACTAAATTATAATTTTTCAAAAAAAAATTTCTTACCTTCGGTTGTTGACCACCTTTTGGATCTGATCAAAAAGTGCCAAATCTGGCCGGATCGAGATCCTTAGCGGAGCACCAATTTAGTGCTCATAGATCCAATGCTCCTTAGGGAGCACAGATCATGGTGGTCTTGGGAGCACCAGATCTAGTGTTCCTGGAGAGAAATCTAGCTAGATGGTAGGTCAGGATAAGGAACATCGTCGGTCGATCCAAAATAAGAAAAAAGTTAAAGAAAAGATATTTTAGACATTTCAATTTCAATATTAATATTGTTTAATTATTTGGAGCAGAGTGTTCATTTTGCAAATTAGTGGACTTGTGTGTAATTATGGTTAAAAGTTAAAGGTGATAGAGTATTTTACCATATATTAGAACTTGGAGATTTAGAATCCTGTCCAATTTCTCATTTTCTTTTATGTGAAAAAAAATTAATTCTTCTACCTACTATTGTTTCCTCCCAACATATAACAAGTAATTAAAGGGAAAAATTATAGAATACTTAGTTATTTCTTACCTATAAAACAACTTTTTAAAGTTTATTTAGCCATGTACATATAAAACAACGAATTTCTAGTTTATCTTTAAGGATATTCGGCCATTAGAAGTAAAAAATTCACCTCATAAGAGCTTTCTTTCTCCTCTAATCTATCTTTAAATTTAATATCAACTATCCTCCTATCTTTCAATTTAATATTAAATATATTCTGCTATCTTTATAGTGTTAAATTTAATAAATTTGGTTAGTACATTTTCACCTTTGAATTCCTTAGTTGGGTTCCAATATATACTAAAAAAAAAAAAGAAAAAGCATTTTACCTTTGAATTTCTTGCTAGGGGCTCCATCTCCATGATTGTTGTGTGAAGAATCGCTTGTAGATCGGGGAGAATTTATGCTTTCAAATTCTTTAGATGGGTCTCCATATCCATAAAACACAAAAACACCACCTTGATCTGTGGATTTCTTGCTTGGGACTTCATTTTCATGATTGTTATGCGGGTGTCACTCTCAGAATTAAGACCATTTATAGTGAATTGCTTAGTTGAATCTCCATATCCATAAAACAAGTTACCTCCATCTTTGCCTTTGAATTCTTTGCTTGGGAGTCCATATCCATGATTGTTGAGATGAGAAGTGCCAGTCTCAGAGTTATGAGCATTTGTAATGCATTCCTTAGACCGTGGAGAATTTATTCTTTGAAATTCTTTAGATGGATCTCCGTATCCATAAAACACAAAAGTACAACCTTGGTCTTTGGATTCCTTGCTTGGGACTCCATATCCATCGATTGAAGGGCTCTTGCTTCCTACACGTAATTTGTGTAACGGTAAACTGTTAGAACATTTACATGTGAACACAAGCAGTTCTTTCTTTTCTTTTGACACCAGCATGCATGAAAAGTAGTAGTAGGCAATCTCAAGGGATGGGTACGTCAGAATAGAAAACAATTTGCATCGTCAAATGTGATGGGTATCTATTTGGAAAAAGTTAGTATTTATGTTGTTCGTACATTCACTGTTCTATATTGAACATACCCCAACTCAATCTTATAAACCTTACCTCAAACTGGTAACATATCAACAGTTCTTGTTAAGAAGTAGAAGAATATTGAATATGGAATAATGAATTAGAAAACATCAATAAGTAGCACAAGGTTCCTCAATAAGATAGGTTGACACTTTATTTTGTCTCAAGTAATTTTAATTTTTAAGTATTTTGTTTTATTATTATTATATTCGATTCTTTTCTTTTTCACGTTACTTTCATCATTATTTTATCATTTTCTTTGCTCAGCCAATCAAACATTTAATTGATAGTGAAAATAATTACGAAAAGTAACAACTGCTACTCAAAGAGAGCAATGACGTCGCCTGTTAAATAGACTAAAACAAGATGACTCTTGTCAAAAAGGTCCCCACATCATGAAGCAAAAAATAAGTAGAGAAAACTGAGATAGAAAAAATGATCAAAGATGAAAGGATGCCCCTTATCCTCTATATTGTGACAGCATCAAAGCAAAAACAAACACACCATAAACGAAAAGAAGCAAATTATATGACGAGAACGTATCTGAAAGCAGACTGCAATAGTCATCACCACCAAGCAAAAAAAGTAGAATTTCCATCAACCCTATACTTGGCTAAGGAATCTGCAAAGGCGTTACCTTCCCTTAGAATGTGTGAGAGAGTGACATGATCAAGTGAGTGAAGGAAAGCATCAATTTCGTTAAAGACTCGCCAAGAATTCCAAGGTCGCTGCTGCGATTCATTATTAATCCATTTATCATTTGTTATCTTACTTTATTTCAATTTTTATTTTTTATTCTTGGTGTATTTACACTTGAGTTAGAGAACCTACAAGAAAAATATTATAGAGAAAATAGAGCAAGAAATTTCCCAAACTCGGTCAAATGCCCTTATTTTTTTCAACACTTGCTTGATGCCATCATCACTAAACTTACCCCAGTTAATCAACTGTCATAGCCAACACAAATCACTTGCCAAACCAATTACTTAAGAATTCATTTAAGGTTAAAAAAAGGAGTCGATGATGAGTACAAACCAGCTGGTGGTAGAATATCTTTCAAGGCTTTGGCATTGGAGTGTTTGGGAACACAGACTTCCAATAAACCTCCTCAGGTAGAGCACCATAGCTTCCTGCAAATGCAAGCTGCCAGAAAGTTGAATGGCCGTCAGCTTTAAATGTAGCTAGATTCAGTGACAAAAATGTAGAGGAAGATGAAAAGCAATATGCAGTCACAAATTACAGCTGGTGGTCAAGCTCTAAGTAAGTAAAAAGTGCGGTTCAATCGCAGGTTTTGAAACTTAAAATTATCTGAGAGTAATAGTAAGGATATTAATCCTAGTTTGGTTCGCAAATTTTATTTAATATCTCTATTAATTTCTTAGAACAATACTTTCTGGAACTTTAACTTGAAGTTGAAGTTCATATTGTCGTTGGCTTTAGGTGCAGATAAACTAAAAACTATTTTTTTACAGCTTTAGCCTATTGAGCAAGGAATGAAGTTAAAGCAAAAGTAAAGCTGAAAAAACAAACACTACCATTGGTAACTGTAACTGCTAATCAAGCAAGTAAGGCTCACATTGAGTAAAGCGAAGATAAGAAGGAAATGAAATGCCATTAAATTAGCAGCAAAATGCAATGGAACTTTAGCGGTTAGCTATGAAAGCTTGAGATGAAAATGGAGCATTCAGGTAGATGTATATATACCCATGTGCGGGCATGTTGTATTTTTAGGTAGAGCCAATCAAATTTGGCATCGATCAATGATTGAAATTATCGGCATGCACTATGTCTGACGTGATCCAGAGGAGGAGACCCAAAGCGAGTACTTGATCGTCTGTCATTTCTACGAGTATTTAATTATTATGTATATATGTTTCTCTGATCAGCACTTTACGCAGAAGTACAAAGCTGGCCGTTTGATCATCCTTATTTGAATTATGTATATGTTTATACCATTTGATATACACATAGAATTAATCACACTGCCGGATCAATACCATAGTTGACCTCCAACCCCTAATTTCAAGCGCCACAACTAATGACACTTGAAAATATGTCTTTAATTCTAAACAATCAAGAGAGGAAATTTACTATCAAAATCCAGGAAATCAATAGATTAGACAAGAAACTAGAACCAATTGTGTTTATTTCTTTTCGTTACCTTTATAATGAAACTTTAATTTCTATATATTTTATTATCTTATTTAATACCTTTGACGTGTGTGGATTACCTTTCGTGTTTTTGATAATTTGTGCTATTGCTTTTACTGGTCGGGTCCTATTAAGATTTTGCTAACATATGTTCTTTCAATTCGCCATGCAAAATAAATATAATAGTTGACCTCTCTCGTCCTACAGTGCTTCTTGGTTTTACATTAGATGCTGTCTAACATAGCCGATTCTGTAGTTGACTTTTGAGAAATTAAGAATAATTAATTAGTATATGTTTTCATTTTTGGTACGTTTAGTTAACTTTCTTGCATTTATACTACATGTCAAAATTAAAATATTCTTGATTACCAAATGTCTTAATAGCATTTCACATCTATTTAGGAATATATTTTCATTCAAATTACATTTATAGCATCATATATGTTATTATTAGTTATATGGTGAAGAAACTTTTAAAAATTAACACCTAATTTCGAAGGGTACTTGTTAACTTTTGTGATTTGGAAGAAGAAAGTAAATGTGTAGATAGGACTCTTTTGACAAGGAAGTTCACAGGGAGTTTTTATTCTCGACAACCGGAGAAGGAAGCATGTTTATAATATATGCGGCTATAAGAATGGACTCACCCTAAAATTTGATAGGTAATAAGAACTGAAACATAAGGATATAGCTATAAATACTCAGCTCTTCCTTTTAAAAAAATTCATTGTAAGCATTTTGTATTTCCAAAATTCTATTCTTCTTCATTTTAAAATCCCTTTAAAAGCAATTGAGAGATTTACAGGTTTGTCTGCTTTTCTATTTGAGTGCACATTAGAATATTCTTGAATAGTTTGTTGTATCTTAGGAGTAGGATGTCATCGATTGCTATTTGCATTGAAGTATAGCAACAGAAATTTACTCTAAAGTCAACGCCTTCCACAGCATACCTCGAACCGGTTTTCACATTTAAAACTCTTTCTTATTTCTTTTTGTTGTTAACTGTTATGTATCTATTATTTTGCCATGTGTTCTTTATTTTTTTGAGTATAGATTCCAACATTATATAGTTGATGACCCTTTTTTTTTTTGAAAGCAATCAATGAGCTATTTTCTTTCTTTTTTTATTTTTTATTTTTTGTCAATGTTCATTTGATGGAACATTCTAATAAACACCAATTTCTTGGTGAGAATGATATGTGAAGAATATATAGAGACGAGACCATTGCTCACCGCTATCTCCTTTACTCTTCATGATCAAATCGAATTGTTAAGGTGCTCTAATATAATTTAGATTCGTGGGCGGTTCAAACTTTCCGTTTCAACTTTCAACCATTAGCTCCAATGTGATTTATTCAGTAAATTTGCATTTCCTCCTTGCTGGAGAGGGTGGATGAAAATATATACAACAAGGAAACAAGTATTACATGTAAAAGACCAAGCACTTTTTTCTCTCTCTCTTTTTATTTTGTTTACAAAACTTGGTAACTAATGGTAGTTGGATTGTTGGCACGCAAAGTCTAGACATACTTAAAACAAGTTGAGTTGAGAGGCTCAACAACTTATTTGATTGTTATATTTGACACTTCTTTGATATGTAACAATTGAAGGTTTCCTTTCTATATTAATCTTTCAGCAGTATCGATCACTTGGAAACCCAGACAAGGGTATCTCTGACAATGAACTGGCAAATAGGGACAGTTCCTGGTTTAACTTTGAGAATCCAAAAGGCAGGGTGATCGGGGTTCCAAGCCGATGTATCTTCGTGGCAAATGGCCAGAGCATTAGCTTTTGTCCCATCTATGCTAACCAATGGAACTTTATACACTGCTGTTCTGTCGATTGAATGGCATACAAACACAGCATATGGATACTTCATCTTGTGGCAAACTAGCTCCTCTTCTCCCATGTTTTGAATTTCCCTATCAATAGTAAACACTGGGTTTTTCTTTTCTTTTCCAAGCTCATTTGACAGCAGTTCGATATTTTTTCCAAGCTTTGAAATACTCGAGTCTACAAAGGACTCAAACGATGTGGCACAATACATTTCTTGGCCAGTCATGACTTCTCTCTCACAACCTTTAATTGTTTCTTTCATAGCATTAGCTTCCCTGGATCCGGCTTCTAAAGAGAAGCGGTTTAAAATTTCAGGTAACTTGTCACTCGAAAAGGGTACTGACTCAGCAAGTTGAATGTAGTCATGTCCCTTGTCCTTGTGAGTAGTGGTAGCTTCACCATCTTACCAGGGTAAAGATCCTCCTGGAAGAAATACACAGTTTCATTGATTGCACCATTGTCATGGTTAGCGCCTAAAGAATTCTTGTTTCCTACATTTAGTTTGCAAAGAGGTAAAGCATTAGATCGGTAAGATGGAAGGACAGCTAACAATTTTAAGGGTTATTAAATATTCTTCAAAGAAAATAAAGACTAAAAACGAAACATAAAATTGCCTTTATTTTATCTTTATTTTGATAGAGTCCTCAAAATATATTCTATTATCTAATAACAAATGACAATATCTGAACCGTGCGACCCTAATATCGAATCATTAATGAGTCGACATTACGTTTTTCTTTTACATATCTTAATTTGAGCGACAAATTTGAAATAGTATATATTATGACCAACTATATTACTAAGTGACAAGATACTGTTTTTAGTCACAACTCTTAGTGACATGAAATTCAAGTTGTTCTCAAACATTATTAGGTCGAGTGGCTTGCTTAATGTGCTTCCTTGTTTTTATTCCAGAGCTTCTTCCTTCGTATGATCTGTTTTCCTTTTGTATATCCATGTTTTGAAATAAAAGTCTTTGACCTTTCAAAAAGAATTGTCATTTTAAATTAAGCAAGATTCATATTCAACAAAAAACATGAATACTATCTTTGGCAATTTGAAGCATAAGGTACTTTAGAAGACGTAGGAGATTTTTATTCCCCCTTTTCCCAAAACCCTTTTTTGAGTTTAACTTCCATATCCACCAAATCAATTTAGAGATTTCATACCTTCGAATTCTTTGCTCAAGACTCCATCCCTTTTAACTTTAAAAGGATTGCCAATTATGAGATTTGCAGCATTCATATTTTTGAAGTTTTTACTTGAATCGTGATAATTATATGCAAAGACTGCATTTTGAAATATTGCCTAGTTTAGCATAATAGACTTCACGAATTTGGTCAAAAAATGGCGTCAAATGTAAAGGTTCAATTTCATATATACTGTTGACAACTTGAGTATTTTGGAAAAAATGGATGAACAACAGAATAAAGGAGCAGAGAGAAAGGCTTATCTAGAAAGAAGATAGAGAGAACTTTTTGATGAGCACAAAACGGTGTGCTTCATACCTTTCATTTAACAAGAAAAATGGTATTTATAGGTGGTTACATGAGAGAGAATAGACAGCCAACTAAGGACCTGGTATATTCAAAACAGCTGAGAAAATTTGCAAGGGGATCTGTGCATAGATTCCGAAGACAACCAACCAAGCCTAATGGCTGTACACCCAAAACGACACAGCATAGCATAAAAAATAAAGGAATTGTTTCTAACAGTAACTTGGTAACTAAAGTAAACATTGGTAAACAAAGTAAATATAAAACGACTTGCTCATCTTCAAAAAACAACACTCATACTCCTTCTCTTTCAAACTGCAGCTTCTGCTTCCTTCAGTCTATAGCTCTGTTTGACGGTAAAATGAAACCATTTTTCTCAACAGACCTCCTTGGTTTCCATCTTGTTGACTCCCAATAGCTCTCTAAGATAAACAAATTTCTCCTTATTCAAGCACTTAGTAAATATATCAACTATTTGTTCATATGTACCACAATGCAAAACAATAATTTCTTATTCTTTAACAACATTTCGGATGAAGTGAAACTTCACTTTTATGTGCTTTGTCCTTCCATGATGCACGGGATTCTTAGCAATAGATATTGCTGATTTATTGTCTATCATCAAAGGTGTTCCTGACTTCTGTTTGAACCCTAAATCTCCCAATACTTTCTTGATCCAGATAGCTTGATTTGCAACTAAGGTAGCTGCAATGTACTTTGCTTCAACTGAGGATTGTGCAAACACTTCCTGTTTCTTAGAGTTCTAGGAGAAAACAGCACTTCCAAATGAAAAACAATAGCCTCCAGTACTTTTAAAATCGTCTAAACTCCCTGCCCAGTCACTGTCATAGAAACCAATCAATTCACTGCTCTTGTCCTTCTCAAATCTCAAACCATAATCTGCTGTCCCTTTAATATACCTTAGAACTCTCTTTGCTGCCAAGTAGTGATTGTGAGAAGGTTTCTGCATAAATCTGGACAACAAGCCTGTAGGATACATAAAGTCTAGTCTTGAGGCAGTCAAGTACAGTAGACTTTCATGATACTTCTGTAATTTAAGCTTACTGCCTCAAGAGTTGCATCATCCTTACTTAGCTTACTATTGAAAGCAAGAGAAGTTTCAACAGACTTATAATTCTCCGTATGAAATCTCTTCAATAGTTCAGTAGCATACTTCCTCTGATGAATACAAATTGAATCTGTACTCTGAATAAATTGCAGTCCCAAGAAATAATGCATCTCCCTCAAGTCTGACATTTTAAACTCCTTCATCAGTTTTGTCTTACAATTTGACAGAACATTATCATCAACACTAGTAATCAAAAGATCATCCCCATATAGTGAGATTATCACTTTGACTAAATCATTTGATTTGTAGACATATAGTGTAGGTTTATTTGCACTTCTTAAAAACCCTTCAGAAAGTAAGAAAGAATCAATTCGAGCATACCAGGCTCTTGGAGCCTACTTCAAATCATATAATGCTTTTACAAGCTTACAAACTTTCTCTTCATCTCTAGATTTATTGAAACCCTCAGGTTGTTGAATGTAGACATCCTCAGTAAGGTGACCATTCAGAAATGCAGATTTCACATCAAGGTGGAATATTTTCCAACCTTCTCTAGTAGCTAAGGCAGTGAACATCCTTACAATGTCCTGTCTTGCAACTGGAGCAAAAGTTTACCAATAGTCTATACCATAGACTTGAGAATAGCCCTTAACCACCAACCTGACTTTAAGCTTGTTAACTGAACCATCAACATTTAGTTTGGTCTTATATATCCACTTGACTCCAATAATGTGTTGGTCTGTTGGTTTGTCAACCAGAATCCAAGTCCCATTTTTGTCAATCATTTGCATCTTTTATTCCATTGCCTACACCCATTTGACATCTTTTGCAGCTTCATTGTAGCAGTTCGATTCTATGATAGCAACATTACACCTTGCATATATATCTTGCAAGGATCTAGTTCCTCTGACTGCAAGGCTCTCATCCTGCTCATATTCATAAACTGATTTTAATCGTTTAACACTTTTAATCACTGACTTCTCCCAATTCCATTTTGAAAACTGATCAAACTTGGCGTCTCTACTGACCAATATCTTCTTAGTTTTCATATCATACAGCTTATATCCTTTTGTAACCTCACTGTATCTAATGAAGATTGTCACAACACTCTTCTCATCAAGCTTTGACCTTTTCTTATCTGGAATATTCACATAACAAATGCTACCAAAGATCTTCAAATGAGTTACTGAAGGTTTGAAACCAAACCAATACTTAAAAGGAGTCTTACCTGTAATTGAACTGGTCTTGGTTCTGTTCAATAAATAATTTACTGTATTAACAGCTTCTACCCAGAACATCTTAGGAATATCCTTTTGGAACAACAAACACCTTGCCATCTCCAGGAGTGTCCTATTCTTCCTTTCAGCAACTCCATTTGAAAAATTTCAAATAATTAGTTTCAAGATTTTTAAAGTCATGTTGTCTCAGCTTTGAGGAGCCACATTTTTAAAGTCATGTTGCCTTAGCTTTGAGCTTTGAGGAGCCACATTTTTAAAGTCATGTTGCCTCAGCTTTGAGGAGTCTCATTTTTAAAGTTTCGTTGCCTCAGTTTTGAGGAGTCTCATTTTTTAAAGTTTTGTTGCCTCAGTTTTGAGGAGTTTCATTTTTAAAGTTTCGTAGCCTCACTTTTGAAGAGTTCATTTTTATAGTTTTGTTGCCTCAGCTTTGAGGAATCTCATTTTAAAAAAAAAAGTCTCATTGCTCAATTTTGAGGAAGTTCATTTTTAAAGTTTCGTTGCCTCAGCTTTGAGGAGTCTTTTTTAAAGTTTCGTTGCCTCAGTTTTGAGGAGTTCATTTTTAAAAAGTTTCGTTGNTCTTTTTTAAAGTTTCGTTGCCTCAGTTTTGAGGAGTTCATTTTTAAAGTTTCGTTGTATGCCTTAGTTTTGAGGAGTCATATTTTTAAAATTTCGTTGCCTCAGCTTTGAAGAGCCACATTTTTCTCTCAAAATTTTCGAGTACAATTAAAAAAAACAAACAAACAAACAAAACAAAAAAAACAAAAAAAAAAACAAAAAAAAAGGAAAAAAGAAAAGAAAAAAAAATAAAAACAAAAAAAAGAAGAAAAAAAAGAACAAAAACAAAAACAAAACAAAAAACAAAAAACAAAAAAACAAAAAAAAACAAAAAAACAAAAAAACTAAAACAAAAAAACAAAAACAAAAACAAAAAAAAAAACAAAAACAAACAAAAACAAAACAAAACAAAAAAGAAAAAAGCTTTGGTAAGAGAATTAAGGAATTAGATTAAGTACAGTGTCTAGTCTTTGCACTATTTTGGATTACCGAAATGTGCAAATAGGGGCAGCTGTAGGCACTGTAATTTTGCTTAGACAAACAAAACGGAAATAAAAATTAAAAATTAATTAATTAAATAATTAGAAACAAAAAAAAGAAGAGAGATAGTACTAGCAGGGCACGGATGCACCCTGCCAGTACTTGTCAGGCACCGCTACAATATCAAACACGAAAAACTCGCATCTGGTAGGGTAGTGAAACGAAGCCCCTGCAGAAGCCAAAACCAAGCCTAGACAACTGGGTATAAAAACCCCACTGTAGCACTTGAACATGGGGGATTCGGTAACCAAAAACACTAGAAAAGGGAAGGGGGCAATCGAAAAACCTTAGAGAAATCCTTTACAACTTGTAGATAAAATCCCTAGTCTAAGCAGCGAACAACCACAATCCACAAATCAAAAAAATATACCAAAAAATCAATCAAAAAAATCACAATAAAATAAAGCAAGTGACTGTGTCATTTTTGGTGAGTAGTTGATCAGCGGTGAGAGAGCTTTTGGGCTGTCGGTTTGTGAGAGAGATGAGGGGGTTTAGATAACCGGTTAGGGAGGAAAGTCTTGGGGTAGTGTTGCTGTTTATAGGACAAGGTTTGGATTTGGGTGCCCCCGGTCAAGGAGTGTTAGAGCTTGGGATTTTGCTATCGCCTGTTAGAAGAAAGCGATTTAGGGGGTCTTGTGCTGTCGTAGGATAGGGAGAGAAAGAGAGCCGATCGACGCCAAAGGGAAAGCTTAGTCGCGCCACCGGTTAGTTTGGGTAGGGAGAAACTAGAACGGCTCTGGGTTAGGAGAGAGGAGCGATGTCAGGTTAAGAGTGAGAGTGAAGGTTTTTTTGGTCCTATCTGAGCCGCCGATGGAAGGAAGGAAAGAGAAAGACCTAACTTGTGGGTAGCCGACGACAATAGAGAGAGAAGAGAAATTCCCAAGCCTCCGACGTCGAGAAGAAGAAAGATTTAGGGAGAGAAGGGAGAAACACCGAAGAAAGATTTAGGGAGAGAAGGGAGAAACACCAATCATCTAGAGGGAAAAACAAGAGGAGAAAATGGGGAAAGGAGAGAGAAGGAAAACTTAAACGTGTTTAAAAGGTTGTAAGACGGCGTCGTTTTTCCAAGGATTCCCTTCCATCGCCAAACGACGCTGTCTTTGTTGTTTGGGAGCGGTCACACCAAGCTCCAAATAGTCCCACTCCAAGGAGGGCCAGGTCTGGCAGTAGTTTGGGCTAACCAAGCCCGATCAGATAAAAAGCCTTATTCTTTTTTAGATTTGTGATGGATTGGTTGTCATGTGGGCTAGCTCACTTCTTTTTTGATTAAGCTTTATATTTAGTAAATTTAAATGGTTTGAGTATGATATTTGAAATCCTTTTAATAATATTTTAGAGGAATTAAATGGACAGAAAATGTGAAACAATAATGTTAATAGTAGAAGGTAATAAAAAGTTTAATTATTTTTTACTTACCAGAATAAATCCTTTGTTTTAGGACAAATATTAATAGTTTTAATAGTATATTAATTGAACCTTAAGGTACCATACTATTAACCATGGAAAGAATACAAAATCAAACCGATGATGGGATGATCAGTCAGGACGCGAGGAGTCGCAATCCCAAGCTAATTTTTCCTAAGTGCGGAATCCGAATTAAGGCTCCACCAGTACGATGGGAGAGCCTTGATTTTGAGATTCCGAGATTTTTATTCTAAATAAATAAAATTTTACTACATAAAAAAAATTAGTCAAAAATAAAAAATAATAAAATAATAAAGAGATAAAATGGGAAAAATAAAAAAACATAATAATAAAAAAATAAAAAAATAAGCGTAAACTTCACAAACATAACATATATTCTTATTGCATCATGCATACGATTGCATATAAGTATTTTTGTTTATGAGTTAAGCCCTGATGATGGGATTTTCCAAAGATCTTGCGAAGACGAGTATTTCTCGAAAAGTTTTTTAGGTAAAAAAATGTCCCCGGGTCCCACCATATGATGGGAGGGCTCGGAAAAATATTTTTAATAAAAGGCTTTCGCTCGTATTAGGTTCATTATTCACGAAAATATTATTTTTTAAAGAAAAACGTACGATAACCCCGATGATGGGAATTATTCGTTGAATTTGTGAAGGCGAGTTTCTCGGATAATTTTCTAGGTGAGAGAGCACCCCGGATCTCACCAGTATGATGGGCGGATTCGAGAGAACGTCCTCGATAAAAGGTTATTCGTTTGACATTTTTTATCTCACGCCATGCATTTCATCTTGCCTCACACTTACATTTCATTTTAGAATCAAATAAAAATTATTTAATAAAATTGGAGATATAATAAGCAAATTATAGCTAAGGAAATATAATGAACTTAAAGATTAAAGCCCAATAAGATAATCTAAAAATGGTATCGTTCATGGAACAGGCTTCCCGAGGGTGCTAATCCTTCTTCGGGTGTAACCGTACTCCCGAACCTAGATCTAGAAAAATGAAGACCAGTTTAAGATTCTTTCGGTGGGCTTAAAATTAATTTAAGACTTCGTCGATTAGAATCGAGTCAATAGGTGGCCAATCACACCTAGAAAAAAGATTGGTGGCGACTTCTAGTGTGTTTTCATCACGTCTGGCAATCGGGTTCTCGAACCCGCACGTTACGACACTAGCTGTCCGATAATTTCGATTGGGATTCTGGTCCGACGATAAGGAGGTTTGAGCGGTTTATCAATTGTTTGGGAGAAGGCTTTTTTTTTCTTTTAGATAGTCTACAGTGTTAATTAGAGATAGATTGATCCTGATCAAAGGAAGATGGAACTTTCACAGTTTTAACCATATAATGGTGAATGTGTATGCTCCATGTAATGCGGCTAGAAAAATAATTTGTGTTGTTATATGTTGGAAGGGAAATTGGTGTTTGGTAGGTTACTTTAACTCAAACAAACAATGTAGAGGAGAGAAAATGTTGCAACTTGGAGGGTATTGTTGTAGATGATTTCAATGAATTTATTAATAAAGGTTAGCTAATTGATTTATCTTTAAATTTTAAAAGCTTTCCATGGTTTGGATTGAAATCAAGGAGGGGTAAGTTAGATAATCTTTTTTATTTTAAGAATGGTTACTGCACTTTCTATAATATCTAGCAGAAAGGTTTGAAAAGATCAATCTCCGATTGTCCTATTTTGTTGACTTCTGAGAAGGTAGGTTGGGGCCCTCGACCTTTAATAAAACTTTGGTCTTAAGGTTGTTAAAAAGTGGAAGGTAGTAGAGGCTTCGGGTAAACTACGATTGTTTTTATAAATGTTGAAGTTAAGTAGATTGAAGTTTCATTTGATGCAATGGAACAGACAAATGTTTGGTCTTGTGTATGAAAAGATTGCTAGATTAGAAAAAAGGTGGAGGCTTTGGACAACTAGGAAATTCTAGGGAGTCGATAAAGGAGGAAATTCTTATTTGGAGGTCTTTTACTTTGGAATTATGGACAGTAACTCGTAATAAGGAATCCATATCGAGATTAAGAAGGCTCAGACAAGGTAGATTAGAGAAGAGGACAAGAATGTGAGATTCTTTCACTGTAAAGCCAAAGCTAGGGTTCATCATGGTAATTTCTAGGAATAGGATGTGGATTTCGGATCTGAGGGAGGTCAAGATAGTTACCATTGAAATTTTGAATGAATGTACAACAGTGGTAAGTGGTTGATACTACTGATCAATGGCTTAGAATTAAAAAGGTTAAGTATGCGAGTTGTGTGTCTGGAGGTACTTTTTTTTTTATAATTGAGAGAAAAGAGATTTTGACACTTGCTCTTTAGACAGGTAATTATGCACAAATTAATAAGTCAAATGGTCGAGTGTGTCTGGAGACTCCTTTTACAATGGAAGAATTGAAGAAAACAATTTGGGATTATTAAGGGTCGAAAGTACTAGGACTGAATAGTTTCAACTTCAATTTTTTAAAGAAATCATGGTCTTTTATAGGTGGGGAGTTATTGGATTTTGTTTCTGATTTTCAGCAAAATGGTAAGTTAGAAAAGGGACTAAATTCCTCTTTTGTTGCTTTATTTCAAAGATGACTAATCCTTCTTCTTTGGAAGACTTTTGACCTATTAATTTGGAGAGTTCTTAGCATAACTTTTGGCTAATTGATTGAAATTAGTGATCAACAAAGTGGTTAGTGATGCTCAGAACGCATTTGTAAGCAACTGTCAAATGGAGATTATATATTTATAACATGAAAAAGAATTTCCGAAAGGCATAATGCTAGAAAAACCCTCTAAATTATTTAAGAAAATTAAAATAAATCTTTATTCTTTTATTACTTTCAATTAAGCCCTTACTTTTATTTTGGATCAAAAAAGCCCTTATAACTAATAATTGATTAATTGTAATTAGTCAAAATGCCATTTGTCATTTTATATCTACATGGCATTAACATGATATTGATGTGAAGGGTAAAAAATATCACTTGGTTATGTTATCATGTCAAATTAACATATCACGTTATTATCAATTATGATATATCAGCAAATCACATTACAATCAGTTATGATATGTTAACATATCATATCAATGGCATGTGGCATAGAATGACAAATAGTATTTTGATTAAGTCATTCATTAATCATTAGGGGTTATTTGACTCAAAATAAAAATATAAGAGTTTATTTGACTCAAAATACAATATAAGGACTTGATTGAGCGTAATAAAAATATAATGACTTATTTGAATTTTTTTAAAAATAGTTTGGAGGCTTTTTTATATAAAGACTTGATTGAATGTAATAAAAATATAATGATTTATTTGAAAATTTTTTTGAATAGCTTAAGGGCTTTTTTAGATGTTATGCCTTTCTGAATTGATGATGGAGTGGTACTTAAAGCTGGATTTTGATAAGGCAAATGATTGTTTGTATTGGGGTTTTTTATGTGTGTAATGGAGAGGATGGGTTTTCGGGATAAATAGCGTCAATGGATTTTTGAATGCATTTCTACAGTAAGAGTTGCAATTTTGGTATCAGAATGAGGTTGAGAAGAATTCTAATTGATGAAAAATATGGTGATGGATAATTTCATTAGTTGCTGTCTACTGAGCATCAGGAGTGATTGTCAAAATGTTTGGAAAAACATTATGAACTTACTGAAACTTGAAGGAGTGGAGAAGTAATTAGTCAGTTGTAATGGGTGTAGATGGACAGTGGGGAATGGAGCTTGTTAGACAAATGGTTAGTGGCCAATCCTTTAAATACAATTTTCCCAAACTTTTCATTTTAGCGGTTGACAAGGAGATTCGTGCTGTCGATTTGTTGAATTCTGACGGGCAGGGGAATCTACATTTTTTAAGGTAGTTATATGAGTGGAAAAAACATTCCTCATAGGAGCTTTTAGAGAAACTAAAAGATGTTCACCTCAACACAAAAAGAAGGAAGACAAACTGATTTGGGAATTAGATGCGAAAGGGTCTTTCTTTCGTCAAAAAATTTGCAGTTGCTTTGGATCATCAGTCATTGCCAGATGGACGAAAGGTATGGTTTTACTCAATCTGGAAATATATCATTCCCCCTAAACTTCAAAGTTTCCTATGATTAACTATTTTAAATCGTATCGGTATCAAAAGCTTTTTGATATCCAAGAGTGTTCTTTTTTAGAATAACTAATGTTTATATCTTCGGTGTGGTTAGTTGAGGAAGAATGTGATGATCATATTCTTTTTTCATTTAATTACTCATGGATTGTTTGAATATATGTTTTTAAATGGTTATGAACATTATGGGCTATTCCCAAATTTGTGACAATTTTCAGGAAATCTTATGAAGATTTATTAATTTTCAGTTTATGAAAAAGAGATAATTAACAGTGTGTGATGCTACAGTTTGGTCTTTATGGATAACAAGGAAAGATGTCGTTTTTAATGGTAAAACATGAAATGGAGAAGAAATATTTTTTTGATAAAAATGAGATCGATGGCTTATAAAAAAAAGAGATAAAATGTCTGTCATTCTGCAAGTTATAGAAATGAGCTTAAATTTAACGTTGAAGGCTCCACTAGAGGTAAATTGGGCCTTACATGTGGAGGGGTTTTAAGAAATTCATATGGTTCCGTCGTTGGAATTTTCTTCAACTCTCTCAATATATGGGATTTTATCTTTGTAGAATTAACGACCATTAAAATTGCTCTTCAGGTAATTAGTTCATGTCTTGGGATAAATAGAAGTCTTACATTGTTGAATCTGACTTCATAGTGGCTATTTCTTGGGTGTGCAACAAGGTGTCAAGACTATGAGATTATGGTATACTTTGAATGAAATCAATAGTTAAAAAAAAAAAAAAAACTATTGGTGGTATTGCTTTTATGCATACCTTCATAGAAGCTAACGCTTTGCAAATTTTTTAATAAAAATTGGTGTTGTTCGATCAGAGAAAGTACCCAAGTCTTACAAGGAGCCAGTAGTTAGTGGTGCTCAATTAAACTAAAAAGCCAGTTCTAATGGGCATCTAATTTGAATGGAAAACACCAATGGTGTGTCCTAGCCGTTAGAATTCGAGTCTTAATTTTAAAAGTTTCAGTGTTACTTCTCATTGTGTGATCAAAAATAGTATGTAAAAAGAAACATCGAGTTTGTGGAAGGATAAGTAAGAATGTAACAGAGCCGAGAGGGAGAACAGAGAAGGGATTTTAAGATTGTTCCAAAATAGGGCTAGCTGCTGGATAGACAACCATTGTTAGGTTGTTTTTTTGTTGAGAACATGGAAAAGGAAGATCAGGAGGAGATGACTCGATAGTTTACTTAGGCTGTTTATGGACAATTTAAGCAAGAGGTTAACATGGGCAACAATCAAAGGTGTGTTCGAAGAGTATGGAATGGTTGTGGACGTGTTTATTCCGAGGAAGGTTCTACAAGACAAAGGATAGTCAGCAAACTATGCATTTATCAAGTAAAGGGAGCGCCACGAGCTGGAAAAGGCATTGAGATGAGGAGGACATCAGCGGATGGATGGGAAACGGCTCATATTGAGGAAGGCTGAGGTGGTGCAAAAAGATCGTTCAACTAGGGAAATGCAATTGAAGAGCAGCAGCTCTTGGATTGATACACAGAGGTTTGTTAGTAAGACGTTCAAAGATGTGGTAGTTGGAAATGGAGACAAGAACACAATGGCACAAGGAAAGGTCAAGTTAGAGGAAAAGAAAGTGAGAGAAAGCAAAGAAATGATAGCACGAAAGATAGAAACAGTTGCAAATGGAAACAATAGAAATAATCAACTGAGTGGAGTGAAGATGGAGACGGTGAAGACCAATAATATCTTGGAAGAAGACATGAAGTGGGCAAGGAGGAGTGCGATAAGGAAAGCAAGGGATATGTTGGATTGCAAGAGATACAAAGAAGATTAACAAGAGAAGGGATCAAGCACAAGTGAGGATCATGGAAGGTAGGTCGATGGTGGTAACGTTTAGTGAACATGGAAAGATGAAAGTGCTATTGAAATACCATTAGGATCCATTTGACAAATGGTTTGAATTGCTAATCCCAATAAGCATAGCTAACGATGACAGAGACGCGAGAATATGGATTCAGCTATGCGAGGTACCGGTGCACTTATGGCACGTTAAAACCTTCAGGGCCCTTTTTTTTTTTTGAGTTTGTCCATCTTTCGTAGAGGAGCCGAATGAAACCAAAATTTCATGTTCGGTTTTGAATTAGAGACGTTAAAAATAATGAATCAACGTCGACTATAACCCTTAGCCTTCCAAGCTAACGATGTGGGTCGATTCCCACTGCCCCTCCATATTCTAATTCTATCTATTTGATAGGTGAATGTGGTGACTTTCTGGCCGTGGATAGAAGCACCCACAAAGGAGATAGATTTAATCAAGCCTACATCTTGGTGAAAGTGAGCAGTAGTATGATGGTGCCAAACCAAGTGTATATTGAGGCAGAAGGAAAGAAATTTGGCATTTAGGTTAGTATAGTAGGAGGTGAAGAAGAGTCAAAACCTTATGTGAAAGGAAAAGAGAAAATTCAGGAAGAGGAAAGAAAACCAGAGGGTAAAGGTGGTGGTTATGGTGGAGCTACAGTAGGAACGAAGACGTTGGGCCATGGCAGAACGATGAGGATAGAAACATGCTGGAGAAGGTCAAAGGTTTTAGAAAAATCAGATGAATTCAAATTAAAGTCAAGAAACGGTTTTGATGGTAACGGGGAAACAGAGGTAGGTCAGATAAGAAAAGGGACAATGCTCAAGAAAAGAGACAGAAAGCATGAAACTTTTAGCTATGGAGATATGGTGGGACAAGGTAGTAACGAGGAGTAAGAAAAAGGTACACAGAGGTTGAAGGAACGTGGCCTATCAGTAGAAGGGTGAAGGATATGAATAATAAAACTGATACAAGAGAAGGAGTGTGACAAGATTGTTGGAAGGGCACGGTCACTAGGGAAATCAGAGGAAGATATAGGTAAGCCAGGGTACGGCTCAACATAAGAACGTAGCACAATTTGAAAATGGGGGTAGCAGTGGAAAAATGAAAAAGACGCGGAGAAGAGAATGTGAAGTTTTGGGTTTGGATAGTTTAAGCCTAATGAAAGTTTGGAGTAAAGTGGATATCCAACGTAAGGGACCAAAGAAAAAAGATGAAATTCAAGAAGGCAAGTCTAGTCCTACAAAGAGAAGAGAGGGATTGAGGAATGGGTAGGAATATGCTTACAAAGAGAAAGCCCAAATAGAATAAGGTTTAATGGAGAAGAAAAAGAGAAAGGGACTAAGTTGATAGAAACAGAGGAAAAAAATGAAAAGGGATCACAATTGGATGGAGTTGAAGCACACCCAGAATAGAGAGAGAAAAGCGAACAAAGTGATGGAGAATTCTAGGGAGAGAAGAAATATTTGCTTAAATCTGAAAATGTAGAAATAACTGAAAAGTATGAAGAATGGATGGTTACCGAAACAGAGAAGAACCAAGAAGAGCACTCGAAAGATGAAAGGGAGAAAACAAGGGACAAACAAAAAAAGAAAGGCACAGATACAGGGAATGAAAAAGCAACTATCGATGGCAACAAGTTGGGTTTATAGAAAGAACCTGAGAGTGATGGGAAAAAGAATTTGAGGGATTGGTCATGCCTAAACTAAGGAGAAGTGCTAGAGGGAGATTCAAACTGAACAAATTTTCACCAGAAGGTAAGTAAGAACAGAGTAGCTGAAAAAAAGGAAAATAGTAGTAGGAGAAGTAAAGTCAGGGAAGTAATTACTTTCAACAAAAAGGGGGTGGTCAAAAAGAGGAAGGAAGAGAAGATTGAAACAACAAATTGAGGAAGATTTAGGGCTTGCAAATGTAGAACAAGAAACATAAGGGCAGGATACGATTTCAGATGCTGATTTTAGGCTTAGAAACTTGATGCTCATTAGATAAGCAGAAGAGATCTAGGAGTTAAGTAAGATATTGGGGTTGAATTTTCGAGACAAAAAGGAGGAGGTGCGTCAAAGAATTGTGGCAATGGAGGTAGTTGACAGAGAAAGGGATGTGACAATACCAACAGATCGATCTCTGACGGGCATCAGGGACAGTGTTGTTTGTGCACATGTAAAGAAGGCATTATTGACAGTAAGCTTGTGACAGTGATCAAGATGGACTATTTTAATGCAACGAATAGTTTGGTAATTGGGAAACGGAGCAGGAGCCGGAGTGGAATTAAGGTGGCAGATTTAATGGTGTTCAAAGGCCTTTGTTGTTGTATAAGAGGTGAATATTCTCTAGATTTTGCTGGTTTACTTGTTATGTGGGGGTGTGATAGAAGTTAGTTAGCTTCTGTAATTCAGGTTGAATGTTTTAAGATGTAGTGGCATAGTTTAGAACGTTTGGATCATGGTTATAGTGTAATCCCAGAAGGTTTTTAGAGTTGAGAAGATTAGTCTTTTTTGTAAAGAGAACTCATAGTTAAGGTAGAGTCACCATTATCTGTTTGATTGGTAGAATCCTTTCATAATTGTATTATTATCTTCCTCCATAGCTTGATGTGATATGCTACTGCAAGCTTTTTATTTCTAAGTTTCAATTGTTATGACATACAAGTTATGTTGAGTTAATAAATTCGTTTTTCAAAAAAAAAAATCAGAGATATTTTATGCTTGGTGGTAATTCGACTTGAGAATTGGTGTTTCCTTATGGTTGCTTAGTTTTAGTTTAAGTTCAAATATTTGTTATGACTTCTTAGGTGATTGATTTTTTTTTTTTAAGACTGTTAGTTTGAATCAACTTTTATATTAATAAAATTTTTCTTTGATTGAGAAAACTAGTTTAAAAGAACATAATATTTAAAATAGCATTTTTTTCTTTTGCCTTTGAAAGTTAAGGGAAGAGAATTCGAAATCATTTTTTTAGGTAAATATTTGCATTAAACCTCTCATTAAACTTACTACTACAATTAATCTTCATTCAATCTTTTTGTTTATTGAGTTTAATTAACTTGGTGAGAACATTTTGAACTTTGAATTCTTTTTCCATATCCATCAAACTAGAGTAGAGAGAATTCTGTACTATCAAACTAGTGTAGAGAAATTTTGCACTATACTCTGTTGTTATGGTTGTGGACGGAGGGTTGATAAGAATGGAAATGTGAGCAGATGGCTAATGTTTTGCCTTATATTTGGGTTGTGGCACCCGACAGCTTCTTGGCTGATGAGAAAAGGGATATGTTATACTTGAGTTGTGTTGATTTTTAGCTATCGTAAAGATAGGTGTGGGACAGATTGCGATATTTTTGAGGTTCACAGTCACCTTGTTTCACTTTGTCTGAGGACTTGTTTTCTCGCCAGGCTGTGTTGCCATTTCTCTTGGGGAGATTTTTTGAAGGGTAGTAATGTGCTGTTGAAAGTCTTTAGCCAAACCAATAGGATAGACTTCCCGCAGCATGTCTCTAACTTTGACTCAATGAGTATACACTGATATTTGCCTTTCAAAGAAAACAAAAAAACTAGTGTAGAGAATTTATACCTTTTAATTCCTTTTTTGTGACAGCGTTCTCATAAATTATGAATGGGTTGATAGGAGCATTTCCGCCTTTTAATTCCCCACTTGAAGCTCGGTAATTAAACGCCCCAACTGAATAGAGAAGTATTACCTAATTAATTTAGCATAATGGGACTTAATTCGCAATATTTGCTCAAAAAAATGGTGTCAAATTATAGGTATTGCTTCATGAAAGCGCTTATTAGAATATATAAAACATGAAATTATGACTTTTAATTTTTCTACTAGTTAGAAAGCTTTCTTTTATTAATGTAATGAAACGATATATCTAAACTAGATTAGAGAATTTATAGTTCTAAATTCTTTATTAGTGACTTTATGTCTGAAAAATTTAAGTAGATTGTCAGAATTCAAAGTATTCGCACTTGTGATTTCCGTACTTGAATCTCGATAATCATATGCTGAATTGTGTAAGATATAGCCTAAATTAGCATAATGAACATTGCAAATTTTCTCAAAAATGGGGTCAACAGTATATGTTCAAATTTCTGCATACATATTGAATACTAAAACATATTTTAGGTTTTCTTAATAACAAATTTTTCTTGTGCATTTAAAACTCGAAAGTGACATTAAATTTAAAAGTTGATAGCCACTTCACCTTTAAGAGAAATGATTTAAGTGTTTCCCTTGCTGATAAAACCGATCTTAACAATATTGCACTCAAAATGATACAAAAGTATTCTGTAGTGCTACAATAAAATTAATAAAGCGCATCAAAAGTGCAAAGATATTGGAGCTCTAGCATAACTCTATATTCTCATGAGAAATATATGTATAGGTTCCAATTGTCTAAACCTGAAAGGTTCTTTTCTTCCTTCAAACAAGAAGCTAGAAATATCTCACAAACACCGGCACACCAAAATGAGATTCCTAAGTCTATAAAAAAAAGGTGACATAAGATAATGATATTCGAATCTAGTCGACAATCCATCACCAAATTATCTAATTTTAGATCATTTAAAAAATATAAATCTCACATCTCCAACTCATCATATTTGTAGCATGACGAAATTTGATTAATTAATATGTTCTTTGCATCAAAACAGAAAAAGTTAGATCATCAGCTCATGAATAAGTCGACTGTCTAACGTAGAAGGATAACAAATAAATGTTGAACAGATAGCATGGTTACCTCTGAATTTGTTTCCATTCCTATCCGTATTGAAGTTAGGCTTGTTCCAATCGATTGAAGGATTCTTGTTTCCTGTATTATAGTTTGCAAACAAGTAAACCTTCGGAACATTTTCATGATGCATATGAACAAGCAATTCCTTCTTTTTTAATTAATTTTTTGTTTGTATATTTATATCCATAAGGATTGGATGTTCTGTTTATATCAATATGAAAGATAATTTAATAATGGGATGTTTTTAAGATAAAATTCAAATTAAAGTTCCACAAACAATTTCATATAAAAGGATGGCCCTAAAATTTTTTAGGTTGGTATATTTTTCCTTTCATATAAAATCAATTATATTTACTAATTCCTTGTGTCTATTGGGTCATTTTCCAACTTGTTTTGATATTTTGGAGTTCCTTATCTGCGATATCTTTCTAGCTTTGAGGCTGGATCTTTGTAGCCTTTTGCTTACTTATTAATAAACTATCTTTTAACTAAGAAAAAACTATTTATGGATACGTGAATCACATTTACCTACTTACGATAGTTAACATTTACCTTGAAACAAGTCGACTCATGTGGGAATAAGCTCACCACATATAAAAATTGACGTACAATGAGACATGTGCAGGCAATTAGAAACCTTAGAAAAAGAGTTCAGATTGAAAAAAAACCAGCTGGCGGTAAAAGATCTTTCAAAGCTTTCGGCATTGGAGTGTTTGGGAACACAGACTGCCAGTGAACCTCCTCAGGCAGAGCAGCATGGGTTCCTGCAAATACAAAAGCTGCCAAAAAGTTGGGGATTTTATCTAGAGTTAGTAACCAAAGTATGAAGACAGATGAAAGCAAACGCAGTAACATGCAAATAACAGCTAGTGAAATGCCATTGAAGCAGCCGAAGGCAATGCAAAATTAAGAATTATCGGAACTGCTGTGTTGAAATTATAGAATTTTTGTTTTTCTCGAAAATATTGTCTGATTGAAGTTATTTGAGACTAAATAAGTAATTAATGTTCTTGCTGGTTCATCAAATTTATTATTAGACTTAGCAAGGAAGTTATTTTAAGACTTACATTGAGTAAAGAGAGGATGAGAAGGAAATGAAATGCCATTGAAGCAGCCGAAAGCAATGCAAAATTAAGTTAAAGGATAGGTACGCAGGGTTGGGACCATACTTATATATAAAACAATCAAATTTGCAAAACCGGCATAGAACAATCATTGGAATTACCTCCACTGCCTAGGTTGTATTTAAATGTATAAAACATTATTTAGAGTACATTCATATTCCAACGTTTCTTTTTAAAATAATGTACGTGAGTTCTAACAGTTATTCGAATTGGTGAAACAAAAATTAATTATTTATTGCCAACTGATATGAAATGGGGTGTATAAATGGCAAGGAAGGTCCAGTAAGAAATTATTGTAATTGCAAATGAGTTGATATAATCTTTCATCCCAATATCATTTGTCTTATTAGATGATCGTTGAGATGTCTTGAACTCTAGTTAGATTAAAATACTTTAATTGTAGTTAATTATATCAATCTATCACGATTTTTTAATGCTCAATTTCTTTATTTACGGAATTATATCAATCTCTCGTGATTTTCTAGTTTTCAATTTCTTAAGAATCTGATGAATTTAATTGAAGGAATCTTACTTTATTAAATTTTGTTACTTTTTTTCTTAATTTCAAACGAATTAGTCTTTCTAGATGAACCAAAAAAGAGTTGATATAATCTTTCATCCCAAGATTATTTGTCTTATTAGACTATTGTTGAGATGTCTTGAACTCTAGTTAGATTAAAATACTTTAATTGTAGTTAGAATAGAATAAGACTTTTGTCTTTAGTTCTTTAAAAGGTCATATAAAGTTAAAAAATATCATTAAGTTAAGAGAGTTTTATGAGTATCTAAATCTAAAACAATAAAGATTTGGATGGAGATGAGATAAATATTATGAGTTTGAAACTAATCATGCAATTTATTAATTTTTTTAATGAATCTTTTCATGTCTTTATATCTGTGGCCGTAAATCATCGAAAAATCAAATTTTTTGTATTTCCGATTGTTGTGATCGTCTTGAACTCTAGTTAAATTAAAATATTTTAATTTCAGTTAGATTAAAATAAAATTTTTGTCTTTAGTTCTTTAAAAGGTCATATAAAGTTAAAAAATATCATTAAGTTAAGAGAGTTTTATGAGTGTCTAGATCTTAAAAAAATGATTTGGACACAGATGAGATAAATATTACAAGTTTGAACTATTCTTGTAATTTATTGATTTTTTTAATGAATCTTTTCATGTCTCTATATTTGTGGACCTAAACCATTGAAAAATCAAATTATGTAAATTTATTATGTCTTGTGACACTCGAGTATTTGACTCATTGGTTAATGCATGATCTCTTACTTAGAGAGTAAAATTCAAATCCTCCCTCTCTCAACTAAAAAAAAAATTATTATGTCTTGTGAGTGTATTTCATTTTTTTTATTTATTGTGAAAGATCTTAAACGAATTTTTTGAAATTATTACACTATTTTCGTAACAACGATTTTGTAGTTGATTTTTGAGAACGAATAATATCATACATGCGATATAATTAAAACAACAAATCGTTAGCTATGGGGACTATCGAAGTTGTTCTGATATTTTGCCTTTGGGATCATTAGACCTTTTCTTTTATAATCCTTTTATCTTTGGTTTGTTTAATTTAAAAAAAAATTGAGTGTTTTTTGGGTTTCTTTTATGACTTTTATCTCACTTTCTCTCCTCACTCAATTTTTTTTTTTAGGTCGTTGCATGCATATTAATGTGGGGTTTTTTTTTATTTGTAACCTTAACTTTTGGTTTGTATCTAATGCTCGAGAGAATACTGCTTAATGTTTATTCTCAATATGAAGCTTGTAACTTTCTAGACTTTTAGCCCAAATCTTCGTTTACAGTAGAAACAGCTTGCTTTAATGCTACATTTTTTTTTTTTGTAAAAAAGGCCGTGCAGATTTGATGATCGTACGAGTACTACCACAATATGCTTGCAAAGAAAATTCTTACGAGGCATGTTACATCAGAGCAACTCTTGGGAATAATTTTCTTCTCATTGTAATGCTTTGTTTATGCCTTAAAAAGAGAGCCTTTCAACTCTTTACATCATATAGCAGTACTTGGGATCAAAGTTTGATTTTAACAATAACAAATTAACAATCAAATAGACTCTTCTTAACTTGCATATTAAGCAAGTATTAGTCTACTATTCTATCTATGTCTCCGTAGCTGACAAGAAAGGTATTTCTTCTGTTATAGAACTGGTAATCACACTACCGGGAGCATCTATGGACAAAATGTAAACACCACTCTCAGTTCACTTGCTAATACTTCTCTAAATGGCTTTTATATTAATGTGGGTTTCTTTTTTTTTTTTTTTATACCTTTAATACACATGCACTAACTCAAAAGTAAAAAAAAAAAAAATTTGAGTGAGAGAAAGTGACATAAAAGTCATAAAAGAAATAAAAAAGGCTCAAATCTTTTTTTCTTTAATTAAACAAATAAAAAATAAGAAGATAATAAAAGAAAAGTTTTTATTATCTTTTAAAAAAACTAACTGAAAATTTAATACAATTACTCCTTTTGGAAACAAAAGTAAAACACAAGGTTTTTATGTGAATAAAAAAAAAAAACCTCAAGGTGTTATGTGAGAAAATATCGTACCACAAGGGGTGTATGTAAAATTTATCCTTTATTATTCATGTTCTTTGTTTTGTCTTTTATATATATATTTGAAATGTATGTTGTGTCTTATATTTACATATCTCATTCTTAAAATTATCTATGAAAATTTTATGATAAAAAATGTATACATGAGACTGAACACCGGATGAAGAGTCTAAAGAAAACCCAAATGACTAAACACTGCTATATAGCTAGTTGCACAAAAATAAAAACACAAAATTGAAGTCTACCAGAAAATTCAACCAGTATTAGGTTATTGGTTATTAGGGATTAAATATTGTACAACTACTCGTACACGAAGCACAGACATATTTGAAACAAGGAGAGAGGCTTAACTTATTTTATGTTACAATACTCCTTTTAGAATAGCAGGTAGCCTTTATACTGATCGTTTAACAATTCAGTTGGGAACCCAGACGAGGGTATCTCTACCGAGGAAATGACAAATGGGGACAGTTCCTGGCTTAACTTTAAGAACTTTAAAGGCAATGTGGTTTGGGCTCCAAGCTGATGTATCTTTATGGCAAACCGCCACTGCATTTGCTTTTGTCCCATCTGTGCCGACCAATGGAACTTTATAGACCGCTGTTTTCTTGATTGAATGGCATAAATATACCGCATATGGATACTTCATTTTGTGGCACACTATATCGTTGTCTCCCTTGTTTCGCACTCCCCTAGCAATTGTAAACAATGGGTTTTTCGTTTCTTTTCTAAGCTCATTTGATAGCAGCCGGATTTCTTTTCCAAGCATTGAAACACTCATGTCGACAAAAGATTCTAATGATGTGGCACAGTATTTTTCTTCTCCTTTCATTTCTGCCCTCTCACAATTCTTAACTGTTATTTTCACATTATTAGCATCCCTTGATTCAGTTTTCAGCGAGAAGTTCTTCAAAATTTCTGGTAACTTGTCGCTTGATAAGGGCATTGACTCTGCAATATGGTGTGGCAAGAACGTACCCCTGTCCCTTTTCTGTACGAGTCTTGGTAAATTCACCTTCTTACCAGGGAGAAGATCCTTTGGAAAGAAATAGATAGTTTCTTTCACAGCGGTATTGTCAGTGTTACTCTTTCTCCCCGATGAATTTATGTTTCCTACATTTGTTTGCATAGAGAAAGCGTTAGACAATTGCATAAGAAAATCCATTTTAAGTGATTGTAAAACAAATTTTTTCAGTCGATTGGATCATTACCTTTGGATTCTTTCACTGAACCTTTATATTCAGAATCATAAGCATAATTACCAAACTCTGGATCATTTGGACCTTTATTTGATGGAGCATTTTCACCTCTGGACTCTGGATCATTTACACCTTTGTTGGTTGGAGTATTTTACATTTGTTTGCATAGAGAAAGCGTTAGATAATTGCATAGAAAATCCATTGTAAGTGATTGTAAAAAAAAAAATTTCTGTCGATTGGATCATTACCTTTGGATTCTTTCACTGAACCTTTATATTCAGAATCATAAGCATAATTACCAAACTCTGGGTCATTTGGACCTTTATTTGATGGAGCATTTTCACCTCTGGACTCTGGATCATTTACGCCTTTGTTGGTTGGAGTATTTTACATTTGTTTGCATAGAGAAAGCGTTAGACAATTGCATATGAAAATCCATTGTAAGTGATTGTAAAAAAAAAATTTTCTGTCGATTGGATCATTACCTTTGGATTCTTTCACTGAACCTTTATATTCAGAATCATAAGCATAATTACCAAACTCTGGATCATTTGGATTTTTATTTGATGGAGCATTTTCACCTCTGGACTCTGGATCATTTACGCCTTTGTTGGTTGGAGTATTTTACATTTGTTTGCATAGAGAAAGCGTTAGACAATTGCATATGAAAATCCATTGTAAGTGATTGTAAAAAAAAAATTTTCTGTCGATTGGATCATTACCTTTGGATTCTTTCACTGAACCTTTATATTCAGAATCATAAGCATAATTACCAAACTCTGGGTCATTTGGACCTTTATTTGATGGAGCATTTTCACCTCTGGATTCTTTGCTTGAATCACCATACCAATAAGCACCGAACTCTGGATCATTTACACCTTTGTTGGTTGGAGTATTTTCAATTTTGGATTCTTTGCCTGAATTATCACCGTACCAATAAGCACCAAACTCTGGATCATTTACACCTTTGTTTGTAGGAGCATCTTCACCTTTGGATTCTTTGTTTGAATTATCACCATACCAATAAGCACCAAACTCTGGATCATTTACACCTTTGTTCGAAGGAGCATCTTCACCTTTGAAATTTTTGCCTGAATTATCACCATACCAATAAGCACCAAACTCCGGATCATTTATACCCTTTTGATCTGGAGCAACCTGGCCTCTGAATATTGTGTTTTGACCTTCATACATAATTTAAAAGGCCTACATAAAATTTTATGTTTTCCTAAAGCACATCAAACAGAAAGGTTGTGTTTCCTATGTATATTAATTAAGTTTGTGAAAAGATAAAATAACTTAACTCATTTATATGAAAAGCAACATCACGGTCGTACATAAACCATTTGAAAACTTTACTTTCATCAATTAACTAATCAAAAGATCGATTATAAAGGAAAATATTGCCTAGAAAAAGAAATTGTTGTTATTTTCTCAACAGACTGAAAGATATAATCCCAATTTTTTGGACATTAAATTATTTACTCCTCTATGCCATGCTTGGCTTGAAGCAATTATTAATAAATGGGAAGAGAGAGAGAGAGGAAATCATATTCAAAACAAACCAGGTCGCGGTAAAATATCTTGCAAAACTTTTGGCATTGGAGTGTTTGGGAACACCTCTATCCAGTGAAGCTCTTCCTTAGTCAGAGTACCATGGCTTCCTGCAAATGCAAGCTGCCACAAAATTTTAAAACAGCGGTTAGCTTCTAGAGCTAGTTGAGAAAAATATAAAAGCGGACACAAGTAAATGTAGAGACAAATAATTACAAATAGCATTTTAAAAAGTCATACCTAATAGAAATTATGAGATTAACAGCAATTTTGTTGATTCGACAATTTTGATGAAACTGTACCTACTACTTATAAGTTTCTTATTGACAACTACTTTCTGCAAATTGTAACTGAAAACTTCAGCTTTTGAATTTTCAAAGCTTGTTACTGGATGCTAAAATTTATTCTTCCCCACCTCTCTTTGATTTAAAGAACTTATATAAGTTAGAAGTCTAAGGCAAATAAAAAGTAGATAGCGCAAAACCCTTGAGGCTTACACTGAGTAAAGCGAAGATGAGAAGGAACTGAAACGCCATTGAAGCAGCGTAAAGCTATGGAACTTTCGATGTCAGCGCTAGGCAAGCTTCGAATGAGATCAAGCATGTTTGGCAGATGTTTATATGCAAACATGGATGCAAGTTGCTAGGATATACCATCAATATCCCCAAGTCATGTAAACTAATTATCGGAAGTATCGCATGCACTACGTAACGAGAAAGATAGTTGAGGCTACTTAGAGAGAGGAGATTTCTTTGCAATTTCTATGAGAACAAAGATTTTATCTCATTTGGAGAAAGAGGCATGATACAAGACTTGGAGGCCGACCAACAGATGCCATTGCATTGTTTAATTAGAATGAAAATGTCTTTTGAATTATTGTTAATGCCTTCCGAAAGAAACTTCTTGCCAAAATTGCGGGTTTAATTGAGGAAATCATTTCAAAGCTTTAGTTGTCAGTTTCTAATAGGCCTTGCCGCACTGCCCACAGCTGTGGCGGCCTAATACTCTTTGTAAATTTCTTGCTTCTTTTTAGGCAAAGGTGGGAATCAATATGAACTCCTTTTGGCCGGTCAAAACAAGGACATTTTATTGAATGAATGATACACACAAAGCTTATACCTAAAAAGGTAATTGTGGATTTCCAACCCTTTCAATAACAGCAATTAATGGGAGGAGAAAATATGTCAAGCATTTGGCACGAATAAAATGATTGGCAAGCCAAAGAAGAATCCCAAGTAATAGACCATATCTATAGATTATTTATTAGTCAACATTAACGTTAACATAAATATTTGTCTAATTATTAGTTTAAATTTATGTGAATTTTGGTAATGTAATTATAAAGTTATTAGAATATGTACGTACCAAAAAATAAACTTTAAGTTATGCTGTTAAAAAAATTAAGTTTTCAAATTATCTAGTCATTAACTTCGGAATATCCTTACAAGAAATTCTAGACTTCTTTTGTGCGAACTTTCCCTTCATTGTGGAAATATGATGAGTGGATTAGCTTTTGTTATCGTAATATATGAGCTGTTGTTTTTAGCTGTCTACTGTTTGATTAGGATTGTGCTCATATCCCTTCTTTTTGTACCTTTCTTTGAATTCTCAATCGATTCCCATTATTTTTGGCTGACCAAATTATAGAAATAGAAAAGAGAAAATTGTGAGAAATAAACTTTCTCATAAGCTCAATTCAAAAATATAATTTTTTATAATTTTAACTATTTTTAACCAATTTTTTATATGACTTGGTAACAATACCCTTTAAACAATTTCAGATAAGTTAAAATGGTTTCTGTTTTCTCTATCTAACCATCCAGACAAAAATTTTAAAATTAAATATCGATTTCTCTCTTTGGTCAAATACTGTCTATCTCGCCATTCAGAAGTGACATAAAATTCTTTCTTATTTTGTTTTATTTTTTTAGATAGTGGATCTTGGGGTTCTTAAGGACGATGAACAGCGATTTTACTCTTCTATGGTGATTGTAGGTAGCATGATAAATTTGGTAATTGGATGCTTTCTGGTGATGACTTGTTTCGAAACGTGTGCTGCAATGGAGATGCCTGTGTTGATGAGTTGGATCAGATTAGTTAAGATGATGGGCTTAGGGAAAATAAATAGCTGAAGTATGTTTGATGGGTTTTATGGTGGTTCACGGTTTTGTTGTGTATGGGATTGGGATGATTGTTAAACATGTTTGCTGGAGATTTTGATTTTTTTTATGAGATTTTGAATTGAAATTGTTCAAGGAATATTTTGTAAAGGGAGTATATTTTGTTTTTGCATAAGGGGAGTGAGCAAGGCCCTCCCGATAGGGATTTATTTTGTCTTGTTTTGGAGGGTTATGGAGTTTTGTAACCTATCTTTTATGAAATGCACAATTTCATGGCTTAGCAAAAAAAAAAAAAATAAGTGTTTTAGGTTTTTGAGTTTATTGGTTTATTTATAAAATCCCGAAGTTAAAGAATTGAAATTGATTAGACTGGTTTTTAAGTATTGCGAGACTGGTTTTTATGCATTACGTGACTTAATCACTACGTGACTGGTTTTTAGATATTACGCTATTGGTTTTAGGTATTGCGTGACTGATTTTTAGGCATTGCGTGACTGATTTTTAAGTAATGCCTAAGTCACGCAATGCCTTACTAACAAGTCACGCAATGCTTATCAACTAGTCACACAATACTTTATCAGAAACTAGTCACGCAATACCTTATCAAAAACTAGTCACGCAATACCCAAAGTCAGTAACACAATGCCTATCAACTAGTTACGCAATATCTTATAAGAAACTAGTCATGCAATACTTTATCAAAAACTAGTCACACAATGCCCAAAGTCAATCACGCAATGCCTATCAACTAGTCACACTATACTTTATCAGAAACTAGTCACACAATACCTTATAAAAAAATTAGTCACGCAATGCCTAAAAACTAGTCACGTAATTCTAAAAAATCACAAAAACTACTTAATTCCATTTAATAAGATCAACAACTTCAAACGATACATCATATTCTATTTAATAACATAATTAACGAATATGAATGCTCAAAATGTTCAAAAGTTTTTCTTTATATATCAAAAATCACTCTAAAATGCTTAAAAATACTCAAAATGCTCACAGGTTTTCTTCGTGTATAAAAAATTATTCCAAAATGCTCAAAATGCTTAAACGTTTTTCTTTCTAGTAAGGAATACTCTAGAGATGAATAGTCTGGTGAGGAAAGCTCAAAAAATATGAGTCAATTTAAGGTGCAGATCTAAACGTACTTGACCCGTTAATAGGTTTCGGGTTGAGATGAGGAGCCAAATAAATGGGTTAATTTCATTAAGGGTAATTTTCTCCAAATTTTAATTCTCTTGGCAAAAACAGTTAAAATTATGAGAAGGTCTATTGTCAGAAACACGTTATGCATAGGGCCAATTTAAAAAAAGAACTTAATAGAAAATAGGCCTTTCTCATCCTTGTGCAACTTTGTTTTACCTTAGACGTCATGGCTGATTTTGGGATGCTTTAGCAAAAACTTGGAAAGAAAACTGACGGTGATTATTCTTGTTAGCTAGCTGTGATTCCTTTTGTGTTGATATGCTCTGTTTTCGGGCTCCTCTGAATTGATGGTTTTTTTGGTGAGGACCTGAAGTGCACGACGGGTTTATTATGGCCATTGGATTTAGCGATTCTAATCTTGGCCGTTAATAGGTTTAGGATTGAGCTGGCAATAAATTGAGGCATGCAAACAAGTATTCCGCCATTAAACTACCATCACATCACGTTTGCTGTTAGTGAAATCACATGGTATCTCATGATACTGGTAATAACCTTCTATTGTTAAGAAAGAAATAACAGTTTCGAAGGTTTTGACGAAAAAAATCACTTTTTACAACAAAAAGAAAAGTTGAAATTGCCTGTAAAAGAGAATATCCACCCATCAAATTTCTCAATAATATTTTTTTGATCTTCAACCTCTTCTAAAAGTTGTTTAAAGTCTGCTTGTTTGCGTTCTATTTAGCTGAAATTGAAGACAGTAAGAATGAAAAGGTGATTTTAGGATGGAATTTAAGGTATAAATTTTAGACTTTACTTACTCTTATAAAGTAATTTAGATAACATAAATCTTGTTTGATATGTTATTATATAATAGTTTTAGGGATAAACATATTTTTATATATATCTCTTCATCAGGTTTTTTGAGGGACAAGTATGTGGAAATTTCTACTTTTTTTTTAATCCCAAAAAGTGATTAATTTTTGGAACAAAACAATCAAAAATATTGTTTACAATGATAAAAAATATGTATGGAAATAAGAAAAAAAACCAACACAAATGAAATAAAGGACTAGTGTTTGGGTTTGGATGATTGAAAAAAAATGGAGGATCAGGCAATCTAAGAAGGGTTTTGGTGTTTAGGATTATGGATAGTTTAGGGTTTAGAAATTAGTCATTAATTTAAGACATAATGTTCCAAAAAGTTCATGAACTATTTAAAAACATTCAAATAAGACATTATTCTTCTATTGTATTCAATCAATTCCTCGTATTTTTATTTTGAATCAAATAAACCCTTACTACTAATAGTTGACTAATTGCAATTAGTAAAAAATATCACTTGTTACTTTAAATACATGTGGCGCTGACATGACGTTGATGTAGAAGGTAAGGAATGTCACATAATTATCTTATAATACCATATCAGCATGCCACATCATTATTTATTATGATATGTCAACTTGTCACATCAGTATCATGTGGTATAGAATAATAAATGACGTTAACCATTAGTTATAAAGAGCTTATTTGATTCAAAATAAAATGAATAGTATTGTGGATAAAAAATTTCTTTTATAGATAGAAAGTCATTGGATTTGTATATATCAAGGATTTATCTTTATGTCCAAGGAAGACCGTTCAAATTTTTTTTTTCCAAAAGAATATCCACTGGCCGGATTGATGAGGTCTTGCTGCTGCCTGTTGTTCTTTGTCCTTCTTTCTGTTACAGAGGTGGCTGCGTTCTGTTGAGCTTCTCATCTGCTTAAGCTCAGTGAACTGCTGCAGGGTGTTGCTTCAGTGGCTTGGTGCAGGTTTGTTGCATGTTTTTGGTGCCAGGTTATGCTGTCTGATTCTCCGACCTTGGCGCTGACGTTTTTTGAGGCGTCAACTTATTGTGGAATTTTTCTCTACCACCAGATTGGGTTTTTTCGTTCATTATTAGGATTAGCGTGTTTATAATGTAACAGGGATGAGCCTCTCTTTCTACGTAGAGCAGATTTTTGTGCACCGCTTGCATGCTGTTTTGTATTGAGGCAAGTAGTCCCTTTCTTTTCTCTTACTGAGGTAGGAGCTAGGATTTTCGGTCTTTACCACTAGTGATTTTTGCGCGGTCTCTCTTGTAAATCTGCTGTTTTTTATTGCCCAGACCAAGTTAATGTGCCATGAAAAGTCTATTACACTAAGCAAAAGATTTGTAATGACAAACGAATCACTGAGATTATAAAATTACCCTTTTTTTTAAAAAAGATCATATAATTCTTTTAAGGCCAAACTTGGTGTGGTTAATAAATTTGCAAACACTATTACATTACAATAGAATAGATAAATAAATGTAAATTTAAGTAAAGCAAGATGTCTTAGCTCAATAAATAAAGTGCTTATATTTAGCAAAGTGATGTGGGTTCAAATTTTATTGATAAGTTCTTTTTCATTTATTTTGAAGTCAGTTAATTTGATTAGCCGATCAAAATTTGTTTTAACTAAACCGATTTTTTTTAAGGTGATTTTATTAACCTCAACACGAACAAATCATTTCAAGTCTTGAGCTTATTATACAAAAGACTTATGGCATAAACGGTTAATGAGGGTAGTGAAACCTGTACATTTTACAAAAGCTCTTCCTCAGTCCGAGTACCATGGCTTCCTGCAATTGCAAGCTGCCACAAAATTTTAAAACAGCTATTAACAATTACAAATAGAGTTTTACAAAGTCATACCTAATAGAAATTATCAGATTAACAGCATTTTTCTTGGTTCGAAAATTTTGATGAAACTGTACCTACTACGTATAAGTTTCTTAGTGCAACTAATTTCTGCAAATTGTAACCGAAAACTTCAGCTTTTGAATTTTCAAAGCTTATTATAGGTTGCTAAAATTTATTCTTCCCAACCTCTCTTTGATTTAAAGAACTTGTTTAAGTTACAAGTCAAGGACAAATAAAAAGTAGATAGCGCAAAACCCTTGCGGCTTACATTGAGTAAAGCGAAGATGGGAAGGAACTGAAACGCCATTGAAGCAGCGTAAAGCTATGGAACTTTCGACGTCAGCCCTAGGCAAGCTTCGAATGAGATCAAGCATGTTTGGCAGATGTTTATATGCAAACAAGAATGCAAGTTGTTAGGATAACCATCGATGTTCCCAAGTCATGTAAACTAAATATTGGAAGTATCGCATGCACTATATAATGAGAAACATAGTTGAGGCTACTTCGAGAGCGAAGAGATTTCTTTGCAATTTCTATGAGAACAAAGATTTTATCTTATTTGGAGAAAGAGGAATGATACAAGACTTGGAGGCCGACCAACGGATACCATTGCATTGTTTAATTAGAACGAAATGTCTTTTAAATTATTGTTAATGCCTTCCGAAAAAAACTTCTTGCCAAAATTGCGGGTTTAATTGAGGAAATCATTTCAAAGCTTTGGTTGTCAGTTTCTAATAGGCCTTGCCGCACTGCCCACAGTTGTGGCGGCTTAATACTCTTTGTAAATTTCTTGCTTCTTTATAGGCAAAGGTGGGAATCAATATGAACTCCTTTTGGCCGGTCAAAACAAAGACATTTTATTGAATGAATGATACACACAAAGCTTATACCTAAAAAGGTAATTGTGGATTTCCAACCCTTTCAATAACAGCAATTAATGGGAGGAGAAAATATGTCAAGCATTTGGCACGAATAAAATGATTGGCAAGCCAAAGAAGAATCCCAAGTAATAGACCATATCTATAGATTATTTATTAGTCAACATTAACGTTAACATAAATATTTGTGCAATTATTAGTTTAAATTTAAGTGAATTTTGGTGATGTAATCATAAAGTTATTAGGATATGTACGTACCAAAAAATAAACTTTAAGTTATGCTGTTAAAAAAATCAAGTTTTCAAATTATCTAGTCATTAACTTCGGAATATCCTTACAAGAAATTCTAGACTTCTTTTGTGCGAACTTTCCCTTCATTGTGGAAATATGATGAGTGGATTAGCTTTTGTCATCGTAATATATGAGCTGTTGTTTTTAGCTGTCTACTGTTCGATTAGGATTGTGCTCATATCCCTTCTTTCTGTACCTTTCTTTGAATTCTCAATCGATTCCCATTATTTTTGGCTGACCAAATTATAGAAATAGAAAATAGGCCTTTCTCATCCTTGTGCAACTTTGTTTTACCTTAGACGTCATGGCTGATTTTGGGATGCCTTAGCAAAACCTTGGAAAGAAAACTGATGGTGATGATTCTTGTTAGCTAGCTGTGGTTCCTTTTGTGTTGACATGCTCTGTTTTCAGGCTCCTCTAATTGTAGTGCACGACAGATTTATCATCAGTGCGTATTCAGGATTTTGCAAGGAGAGTAACTAAAAGGTAATTATAAAGATAATCATATTATATATATATATATATCAAGTTTTAATCATACAATAAAAAAATTAAAAATTGAAGGGTGACGGACACCACCACCTTCCATCTCCTTAACTCCATCGGTATTTATGGCCATTGGATTTAGCGATTGTTATCTTGACTGTTAATAGGTTTGGGGTTGAGCTGGCTATAAATTGTGGAATGCAAACAAGTATTCGGGCCCTAAGAAAATAAACTTGGCAGGTTTAATAACTCCTGCCATTAAACTACCATTACGTTTGCTGTTAGTGAAATCAAATGGTATCACATCATACTTGTAATAATCTTCGATTGTTAAGAAGAAAAAAAAATAGTTTTGAAGGTTTTGACAAAAAATCACTTTTTACAACAAAAAGAAAAGTTGAAATTGCCTGTAAAAGAGACTATTCACCCATCAAATTTCTCAATAATATTTTTTTCATCTTCAACCTCTTTTAAAAGTTGTTGAAGTCTGCTTGCTTGTGCTCTATTTAGCTGGAATGGAAGAAAATAAGAGTGAAAAGGTGATTTTATGATGGGATTTTTTAAGGTATAAATTATACTAGTTTTTAGGAGTAAAAATATGTTTATATCTATCTCTTCATCTGATTTTTTAAGGGATGAATATGGAAGTTTCCATTTTTTTATCGCAAAATGTGATTAATTAATTTTTGGAACAAAACAATTTAAAATATTATTTACAATGATAAAAAAATATGGAAATAAAAAAAAACCCAACACAATCCTCCGGTATGTTTGCTCTTGTTTTCTTTCAAGGAATTTTTTGTTCCTTGTTGATCAATAAAATCCTTCTACTTTTCAAAAAAAAAAAAAAGATGAAAACGAAACGATGAACGAGGGTTTAAGTTATGGATGATGAAAAAAAATGGAGGACCATGCAATCTAACTTTAAAGGACGGTTTTAGAGTCAGAGCATGTTTGGCTTAGTTTTTTTTTAACTTAAAAACTATTATAAAGCTCTTATGAAAAATAATAGCTTTTAAAATTAAATTAAAATTATTTAATAAATTTACTTTTTATAAGCTCATTTTTATAGATAAGTTATTTGGCAAAACAACTTATATAAACTCTAACTTTAGTTAAAATTACCATAAAGGGCATTTAATAAATAGCTTTCTATTAATTAGATATTTCTTTGTTCAAAATTAAAAAAATTAATTTCTAGGGTGGTAGTTATTATTTAGGAAAATCAAGTTTAGCTATTAATGTCTTTACCAACAAAGTTCACTTCCATGAACAATATTATCTCAACAACCATAATCAATAAATATTATTCCAATTTTTATCTAATTTATCTCAACAACCATAATCAATAAATATTATTCCAATTTTCATCTAATTTATCTCAACAACCATTGACCTATTTAATTAATTATTTCAATCATAATCATCAAATATTATATACATAATAAAGAAGTTAAGAATAAATAAACATCACATAATTGTCATATCAAACAATAAATTGAGAAATATCAACTAATAAAGAGAGTTTTCAAAGTCCAAAAAAGAAAAGATAGAAAATAAAATGAAAAACAAAATAGAAAGAAAAAGAAGAAATAATACCTAAATGCAGTTTTGAATTTTAAATCTTTTTTTCTTAATTTTTGTAAGAAAAAAAAAATCTTAGAATGATGATTTGTAGAAAGGGAGAAAAGAGAGGGAGATCAATAGGGAGAGAGAGAGGAGTGTTTTTTTAGAGAGAGGATCTTTTTAGGAAAAAATAGCTCTCTTAAAAAGCTAGTGTGCTTTAAAAAAAAAAGAAAAGAAAAGAGAAAGCTCCTAATTGGAGCTTTTTTTTAAAATTTTATTCTTTAATAAAATCTATTTTTTAAGAGTTTTTTGCAAAATCTTATTTGGCTCAACTTCTACTTTTAAGCAGTAGATAAACTAAATATAAGCCAAGCCAAATGGGCACTTAGGATCGTGGGTAGCTTAGGGTTTAGAAATAAGTCATTAATCTAAAACTTAAGGAATGTGAGAAAATAAAAAATAAAATGAATTGTATTGTATTGTGCGTAAAAAATTTCTTTTATAGCTAGAAAGTCATTAGATTTGTATATATCAAGGGTTTATCTCCATGTCAACGAAGACCGTTCAAGTTTTTCTTCAAATGAATTTGTTCATGCATGTTCTTAAAGTACCATATGTTGGTCCCGATAATATGTGCTAAAGGGGGGGGGGGTGAATAGCACAATCTGGCTCCTAACAATATTGGAAACTAATTTTCAGAACTTCAGAAAATAAAAAAAGAGTATAAGATGCACAACAATTTAGAGTGGTTCGGTACAAGACCTACATCCACTACCTTGATTATCCAACCAAGGATTTTTTCACAAATTCACTAAACACCGGTGAAATTCACAAGCTTTCACCAAGCTTTACAATGACTTTTACTAGGCTCAGCCAAAACCTTTTACACTAGTTTTTCACGGGCTCAACTAAAACCCAAAGTGGTTTTCCAAGGCTCAACCACAACCTTTAACAATCAAGCTATCCCAAGCTTAAATAACCCCTTAGAGCGACCCCCTCACTCTAAGAATATAAGAAAAATAGTAAAAGAAGGTACCTATGATCACTGGTTGATCTGAGTGGTACAAGATTGAGTGTTAAATACAAATGCAAGGAGTAGGCGTTTAAGTGCAAACAAGTGCAGTGAAGTTTTTCTGGTTTTTTAACTTTCTATAGCTCAAATCTCATTCAAGGCTTCTAAAAACTTGTTTTTAATTGTTGGAAGACCCTTTTATACTTGAAGAAACAACTCTGATGGCAGTTTGGCAATTTTATGTCCGTTGGAAACAGTTGAAGATGAGTTTTAGCCGTTAATCAGTCTTGTAGTACTCTGGTTTAAATTGCAGATAGAGAGCTCTTAGTCAACTGACTTAGTTGACTAAGTTGATTCTGTTTCTGGTTTACAGATCTTGGCAGAGAGCACTTAGTCGACTAACTTGATCGACTAAGTTGGTTATGTTTCTCAAACTCTTTAGCTCGTCATTTCTCTAATTTTGAATCTTGGTCAACCAACGTTCTTCCTTGTTTCACCAATAAGCTTCCTCCTTGTTAAATAGTTACATCTTGTTATTTTTATTCCTCTTTTTCTTTTGATATACTCTTTGAAGAGTTAAATTAGTTAATTTCATATATTAATTTCCTGCACACTCAAAGTAAAGTTATTAGACACAAATAAATGAGAATGTTTTGTTATCATAAAAAACTAATGGAGCCAACAATCTCCCTTTTTTTTATGATGATAAAACATTCCTTGATTAACAACATAGTGTTTTTTTAACTCTTTTTAGTTTTCTGCAAAAAATGAGGATTGCTCCCCCTAAGTATGTGTATATTTTGCTTCCTTTATTCCATTACATTTTATTTTTTCATATAGAAAATGACATTGTACATATGTGCAACAATATGGAGTGATTTGTAGCAAGTAAGTACTAACAGATCATCATTAAACTTTCAGCAGTAAGTGTTGATAGATTTTCATAAATGTTCCAGCAACTGTAAATATTTTATTGATTTTAGATTTTGTCTATATCATTCATGTTTCAATTGATATACTATACACCCTATCTATATCTATTTACAAACAGAAATCATTCATAATGCCATAACAAAAATTATTTATCAACATCAATATTAGCATAGCATCAGCAAATTTTGTTCATGACAGTAAAAATACCAAAATAGCAAAATATTAGTAGACTTCAATTTGTAGTAGTTAAGCGACATAGTCATATCAGCATTCATGTTTCACATACAACCACATAAACAACAAAATTAAAACTGAGTGTTCAAGTGCCACCATGGCACAAATAGCAGTTAATAAAAAAGTATTCTGAAATTGCCTTTGGATAATTTTGCTTCCTATCTCTTATTTTTCTAAGTTCCTGCTCCTGATTCTGTTTTCTTTTCTTTCCTAGGTTCTTGGTTCCTCCACCTTGACATTTTTTTTAATTTATTCTTTGGTTTCTGCACCTATTTTACTCCCCATTTTTGTCAACATCAAAGGAAGGGGCTTCTATTCATCTGATATGTTAGAGGGTGAGGATTCAATGTCATAGAAAGGGTTTAGAGGAAAAGAAGAGGGCTCTCGGAGAGGTGATGATTGTTTAGGGGAAGGTTCTGGTGAGGACTTGTTTGAGATAGGGATTGGGCTCTGAGGAGAAGAGGCTGAAACTAGTCTGGATTTATCTACTAACTTGGAAGACTTTCTTCTTTTGAGAAAAGTTATCTTGGTGGCCATAGTCTTTTTTCCCTTGGTTGGTAGTTTTGCCTCAGTTGATAGTGCTGCAGTGACTTTTTCTTTCCCAGATTTTGTCTTTACTTTGGGAGCTAATGCTGGTTTCTTTCCTTTTCTTGCATCTCTACCATTTTTTTTTCGTTTCTGTCCTAGTAGTGTCTTTTTCAGCTTGTCCCTTCTTAACCATTTGGTGGAAGATATCCATGATGGAAACTTCTTCTGAATTTGGAGGATAAGTCTACTATTTCTTTGTCTCTAAACCAGCCACTTCTGTCCCTTGTTTTGAATCATTTTTGCTTTGAGGTTCAGGAGAGGATGTCTTGGCTAGTTGATCAACCCCTTGAGGAGAGTCCTTAGTTTACAAAATAGGACTGGCAGACTTGTAAGTGGAACCTTCAGCTTGAATGTCAGAACTTTCAACATGAGGAGAAGATTTTTTTGTTGACTTAGCTGAACCTTCAGCACCTTGCTGTGCTGGTGTAGTGCTAGATGTTGCAGAGTTGTCTACAGCCACAAGTTCAGATGGAATGTTTTCCTTCTCCTTCAGCTTGTTTTCCAACTCAGTGATTCTCTCTTCAATTTTTTGTAGCTTTTCTCCTTGATCAGTCATCTTTCCATCAATCCTTATGAGCAAGTTGAAAATTACTTCATTTGAGAATTTGGAAAAAGCTCCTTCAAGTTGAGCAAGTAGGCTATATTCTTTTCTTAGACCAATCTTGGGGTTCTTAATGAACCTTTCCCCATCGAGTATATATCCCATTTTAACCAAGCTCCCATAATAAATAGCTTGATCTCTGGTTTTTACCAAGTCCATATCATACCTCTTTGCCCATATTCCTTTCTTCTGCACAAGGGATGTAATTACATTCCTATACGACAGATTAACCTTATCAAGTCTGCAGGCACTTCTCATATTTTCAATCATATATCTTCTCAGATTCAGAGACACTCCATTGAAGGCATGCTCCATCAGCCAGAGGTCTTGGAGGCTAATGTAGCTAAGGCGTCCACTTCTACCCTGAATGTTGGCTGCTATAAAATAATGTAAAATCCTAATCTGAAGACTGATTATCAGTCCAGAATTACTCTTTGAGGAATATTTTTCTTTCCTCCCAATGATGATCTCTCACAATGAGGACGGGTCATATTTTTCAGGCAGCTCAAATTCACCTTCTTTACATTCTATTTTTAGAAGGTTTCCTAAATCTTCAGCAGTCACAATAAATTCTTTTCCATTCAAATATACATTCAACCCATCTTTAATATGATCATTAGAACCAACTAAGTCCTTTCCTTTCAAAGCAATCCCAGAATAGAACTCTTTAACCAGACTTACACTATAAGATCTATTTTTAAAGGTGTTGTAACCTTTTAGTTTTAGTTCATCAAAGTACTCGAATAAACTAGTTTGGATTTCTACATTTTCCTAAAAACTCTTCCAATCAATAAAATTGCCACAGGAGATTGGTGCATTCTCAATATTTTTGAACCTATATTCATGCAACTTATTCCTGAACTTTGAAGAAGAAGAATTGGTACCTTTGTGGAGTAAGGGTTCTGTTTCTTTCTTCTTGTCATTTTTCTACTTCTTTTCTCTTAGTTTATCGGATATTTCTTTCACTGAAGCAGGCATGATTTTTTATTTTTTTTCAGACTTTCTGTTCCTACTCCTTCCTCCATTGGCCTTTTCCCTTTTATTTTTTTCTAATATCTCTTTCCTCTGAGATGTTCTAGCCATTTTGGTTCCATAAATTTTTAATGGTTAGGGTTTGAGTCAGTTTCAGGGCAAACATGAAGATTTAGTTTTTTGTATTTTGAGCAACGGGTTTTAGGGGAGAGAAGATGAGAGGTTGTCAGTAGTTATTTCTTAGAAAAACTGCTCACCTTCCCTTAAGATCTGCCCTACTCTCATTCTTTATAATTTCAAAATTCCCTCTAAAATTTTGGTTATTTAACTTTGGCAGTATATTTTCTTTCTCTTTGCACCCGATAAACCAAATTTTTACCTAATTTTACTCCTCATTCTCTAAACTGATTGAGTCTTATTATTTAATGTTGTCAGACCACTCTTAGTTGACTAAGATTTCCTTAGTCGACTAAATGCACTCTGTTTTCTATGTGAAAGCCAAAGGTTTTCTTATAATTCCTTCATACTAATCATCTCTAAATTTCTTCTAATCTCACAAAATCTATCTTCACTCAGAAGTTTGGTAAAAATGTCTGCTAATTGATGTAAAACGTTCACAAATTCTATCTTAATATCATTTTTCACTGCATGGTCTCTAATAAAATGGTGTCTAATTTCAATGTGCTTTGTCCTAGAGTGCTACACAGGGTTTTTTGATATATTAATTGCACTTGTGTTATCACAGTATATTGGTACATTACGCATAGTTATTCCATAATCTTTTAATTGTTGCTTGATCCAAAGAATTTGTGCACAACAGTTACCTAATGATTCATATTCAACCTCTACTGTAGATAGTGCCATTGAGTTTTGCTTCTTGCTGGACCAAGACATAAGCATGCTTCCTAAAAATTGGCATGTTCCACTAGTGCTTTTCCTATTAGTTCTGCTGTCAACAAAGTCAACGTCTAAATATCCAATTAAGCTAAGAGTTGAGTCTCTAGAGTACCATATTCCTAATTCTTGAGTGTCTATGAGGTATTTAAAAATTCTCTTGACAACTGTTAGGTGTGTTTCTTTAGGTTGTGACTAAAATATAGCACACAAGCACACGCTAAACTGAATATCTGGTCTACTTGTTGTTAAGTAGAGAAGAGAGCCGATCATACCTCTATAGAGCTTTTGATCTACATCCTTACCTTTTTCATCTAAGTCGAGTTTGGTGGATGGACTCATTAGTGTGGAAATTTATTTCAGCTTCAGCATATCGAATTTCTTGAGCATATCTTGAGTGTATCTTTCTTGGTTGATGAAGATTCCTTCCTCACTTTATTTAATTTGAAGACCAAGGAAGTACCTCAACTCTCCTATCATGCTCATCTCAAATTCACCCTGCATTTCCTTAGCAAAGTTCTTACATAAAGCCTCATTAGTTGCACCAAATACAATGTCATCCACATATATTTGCACAACAATTAAATCATTTAGATATCTCTTAATGAACAATGTAGTATCGATGCTGCCTCTATCATACTCTTTTTTAACTAAAAATTTTGAAAGCCTTTCATACCAAGCTCTAGGAGCTTGTTTCAATCCATACAAGGCTTTATGAAGTTTGAAAACATGATTAGATTTTTCAAAGTCTTCAAAACCAGGTGGTTGTTCCACATATACTTCCTCTTGAATTAATCCATTTAAGAATGCACTTTTTACATCCATTTGGAACAATTTAAAATTCATGAAAGATGCAAAAGTTAGCAACAACCTTATGGCTTTAATCATAGCAATGGGAGCAAAGGTTTCATCATAATCTATTCCTTCCTCTTGGTTGTATCCTTTTGCTACCAACCTAGCTTTATTTCTAACTACATTTCCTTGCTCATCTACCTTATTTCCAAATACCCATTTTGTACCAACAATAGGATGATTTGAAGGTCTAGGTACCAATGACCATACACAATTCCTTGTGAATTGATCAAGTTCTTCTTGCATGGCCATTATCCAACTTTCCTCTTTTTCAGCTTCTTTAAAGTTTTTAGGTTCAATTTGAGATATAAAAGATGAAAACTCACAAGTTTCTCTAGTTGCTTTCCTAGTTTTAACTCCTTGTGAAATGTCACCTATTATTTGGTCTTGTGGGTGATATCTTACAAATCTCCAACTCCTTGGTAGATCATCATGCTAATTTTCTGCTCTTTGAAGATTTTCTAGAGGTGGAGTTTCATTTTCTCTTCTATGTGAGCTTTTTTCATTATTTTTGTTGTTTTTTAAACTCATTTCCTCCATTTGTTTTTTTAGGACTTCTACATCATCATGATCATTATGAACTTCTTTTTGTAAAGCATTTGACTCATCAAAAACTACATGGATTGATTCTTCAACAATTAAGGTCCTTTTGTTAAAAACTCTATAGGTTTTTGAGTTTAATACATATCTTAAAAATATTGGTTCATCACTCTTTGCATCAAGCTTCCCTAGGGGCTATTTTTCACTGTTCAATACAAAGTATTTACAGCCAAAACTCCTAAGGTGAGAAATACTTGGCTTCCTACCTTTATAAAGTTCATATGGAGTCTTTGAAATCAAGGGTCTTATTGAGACTCTATTAAGAATATAAGCTGATGTATTTACTGCCTCAACCCAAAGATATTTAGGTAGGTTGTTCTCACATAGCATGGTCCTAGCCATTTCTTTTAAAGTTCGATTTTTCCTCTCTACAACTCTATTTTGCTGGGGTGTTCTAGGTGCAGAAAAATTGTGATCCAACCCTTTTTCATTATAGAGGTTTTCAAACTCATCATTTTCAAATTCTCCTCCATGATCACTACTTATGCTAACTATGACTAGTTCTTTTTCATTTTCTATTTTCTTACAATGACTTAAGAATGCTTGTGGAGCATCATTCTTATGAGCAAGAAAATACACCTAAGTATATCTAGAATAGTCATGAACTATTACAAAACCATAAGATTTTCCTTTTAAGCTAGTTGTGCTTATTAGACCAAATAAATCAATGTGTAACAATTCAAGAGGTCTAGATGTTGACACTATCTTCTTAGTCTTAAAAGATGTCCTAACTTGTTTTCCTAATTGGCAAGCATCACATATCCTATAATTTTCAAATTTTAACTCTAGCAGTCTAGCAACAAGATTTTTCTTAATTAATTTTGACATAGTATGCAAACTTACTTGTCCTAATCTTCTATGCCATAACCAGCTATCATTTTCAGCATTTGCAACAAGGCATACTTCATTATTTACTTCAAGATCTTCAAGAAAAATTACATACATATTCTTCAATCTATTTCCTATAAATGAGATTTTATTTGTACTCATATCTATCACTTCACACTTAGTTGAATCAAAACATACTTTAAATCCTTTATCACATAATTGACTAATACTTAGTAAATTGTGCTTTAATCCTTTAACCAACAACACATGACTGATTTGAGTTTGGAAAATCTTACCAACCGTACCTATACCATGGATTCTGCGTTTTGAATCATCTCCAAAGGATACGGCTCCTTCTTTTCTCTAATCCAACTGAGCAAATAGCATTTCATGTCCTGTCATGTGCCGTAAACAACCACTGTCCAAGTACCAAGGCTGTTTCTTCTTAAGTTGAGCTCTTCAACATGTCTCCTTTAAGTCCAACTCAACTACAAAACAGAATTTTAGTTTTTCTTTTCATGTACCCATACTTTGATAGGTCTTTGAGTGTTAGTTGCAACAAAGGATCCCTTAGGAATCAAGATTTTCTTAACTTTCTGTACTTTTCTTTTCTTAAAACAATCATATGATAAATGACTATATTTACCACAATTATAACAGCTAGGTAATGCTTTAGCTGAATTTTTATTGTGGTATACATCTCTTTTTGAAGATTCATTTTTCAAACATTTAAGAGCTGTGTTTTCATCATGAATTATTTGCAAAGCTTTAGATTTGTTTTCCAGCTCTTGTTTTAAAACCTCAAAGTCTGTTTTTGAGTGTTCTAACTTAACTTGCAAAATATTTCTTTGCTAAAAAACAGAAGTAAATTCTTGTTTGATTTGTTCCAAATCATTTTCAAGTAATGCAACCTTTTTCTTTAATGATTTGTATTTTGGAAAAAGTTTTTCAAATTCATCATAAAGACACTCATACTCATCTTGTAAATCATCATAAGAATTAATGCAGGGGGATGAGGATACCTCTATTTCATCTTCTTGTGCCATTAAACAGATGTTTGCTCTTTCCTCAGATTTTTCATCATTTTTTTCAGAGCTTGATGTGTCACTGTTCGACCATGCAGCTGCCACCATTGCTTTCTTGGATTTCTTATTTTTCTTGGGAGTTTCATCTTTCAGCAATGGACGCTCGAACTTGAAGTGACCAGGTTTCTTGCATTCGTAGCAGATCATCTCTTCCTTTTGGTTAGAGTCATTTTTGCTCCTTATTTCCATGAAGCACCTTGGTCTTTCCTGAAACCTCTTCTAGCTAGCCTTCGGTTTCTTCTGCCCATTAGCTTTCTGAATTTTCTTGCAACCAGAGCTAATTCTTCATCATCATCACAGGAAAGCTTTTCCAGCTCTTCTTCAAGGATGCTGGCTTTAAATGCAATACTTTTTTTTTCCTTTACTTCCCTTCGGTCTTCTTCTTCTTCTTCCTTAAGCTCTAACTCATGAGTGAGAAGAGAATTACAAATCTCATCGAGTGTGATGATGTTCAAATCTTTAACCTTTCTAATGGTAGTCACTTTTGGCTTTCAAGATTTTGGTAAGCTTCTAAGCAGTCTCTTTACTAATTCATATTCAAGAATAGGCTTTCTTAGCTGACTCAATTTATTTGTGATGTTTGTAAACCTATCAAACATGCTGGTGATGTCTTCACCAGGCTCTATTTTGAACATTTCATAATTATGTGTTAACAGAGCAATTTTGGACTCATTTCCTTGAGAAGTCCCTTCATGAATTATTCTAAGTTTTTCCCACACTTGCTTAGCTGTTGTACAGCTTGAGACTTTGTTAAGTTCAGTGGGGGTTAATGCACAATGCAATGTGTTGATGTCCTTAAAGTTTATTTAAACTTTCTTAGTTTCAGCCTTAGTCCATTCAGACTTTGGCTTAGGCATCAACTCATTTGTCACCACATTCAAGATTGAGGGCATAAAGGGTCCATCAGTTATGACGTCTCACATTTCATAGTCTATAACTCTAATGTAAATTAACATTCTAGTGCTCCAATAAGGGTAATTAGAGCCATCAAACAGAGTTGGTCTGTTTGTTGATTGTCCCTCAGCCACTACTGATTTTTGGAGAGCCATATGGATTCTCCCTAAGGATGTTAAGCCTTAATGACAGGGAACTAGCTCTGATACCAATTATTGGTCTTGATAATATGTGCTAGAGGGGGGGTGAATAGCACAGGTTGACTCCTAACAATATTGGAAATTAATTTCCAGAACTTAAGAAAATAAAAATAGAGTATGAGATGCACAACAATTTAGAGTGGTTCGGTCCAAGACCTACATCCACTACCTTGATTATCCAACCAAGGATTTTTTCACAAATTCATTAAACACCGGTGAAATTCACAAGCTTTCACCAAGCTTTACAATGGCTTTTACCAAGCTCAGTCAAAACCTTTTACACTAGTTTTTCATGGGCTCAACTAAAACCCAAAGTGATTTTCCAAGGCTCAACCACAACCTTCAACAATCAAGCTATTCCAAGCTTGAAAAACCCCTTAGAATGACTCTTTCACTCTAAGAATACAAGAAAAGTAGTAAAAGAAGGTACCTATGATCACTGGTTGATCTGAGTGGTATAAGATTGAGTGCTAAATACAAATGCAAGGAGTAGGCATTTGAGTGCAGACAAGTGCAGTGAAACTTTTCTGGTTTTTCAACTTTCTATAGCTCAAATCTCATTCAAGGCTTTCAAAAACTTGTTTCTAATTGTTGGAAGACCCTTTTATACTTGAAAAAGCAACTCTGATGACAGTTTGGCAGTTTTATGTCCGTTGGAAACAGTTGATGATGAGTTCTAGCAGTTAATCTGTCTTGTAGTACTCTGGTTCAAATTACAGACAGAGAGCTCTTAGTCTACTGACTTGGTTGATTAAGTTGATTCTGTTTCTGGTTTGTAGATCTTGGCAAAGAGCACTTAGTCGACTGACTTAATCGACTAAGTTGGTTCTGTTTCTCAAACTCTTCAGCCCACCATTTCTCCAATTTTGAATCTTGGCTAACCAACGTTCTTCTTTGTTTCACCAATAAGCTTCCTCCTTGTTAGATAGTTACATCTTGTTATTTTTATTCATCTTTTTCTTTTGATATACTCTTTGAAGAGTTAAATTAATTAATTTCATATATTAATTTTCTGTACACTTAAGTAAAGGTATTAGACACAAATAAATAGGAATGTTTTATTATCATCAAAAACAAATAGAGCCAACACCATATAATTTTGCAACCTCATTAATATTTGATGCACTAACAATGTATAGAAGCTATACATTGTCAACTTACCAAATGTTGTCATCTCATTAATAAGGTACAACTAAAAATTTCTAAAGACTTAAACTTAAATAGTAAAAAGTTGTTAATAATTAATTAAATAAAAAATAAAAAAATCTCTTTTTTTTCTCTCTCCAACTCCCTCACAACAATTTTTATTATTTTTCTTTTCTTTTCCCATTCTTCTTCTTCCATTAAAATTAAAAATTAAAATATTTTACTTTTCCCTAAAATCTCTTTCACTTTCTTTTCTTGTTCTTCCATAGGCATCTAAACTAAAATCTTATTGAATTCTTAAGAAAGAGTGCTGCCGAAACACTAACAGAGAGAAAGAGTGATAACTGGTATGGAGATTTTCTTTTTGTTAAGAGAAAGAGAGAGAAAAAGGACTTTTTTTTTTTTGCTCAATCATCAAGAATTTCATTAAAAAGAAAGAGAGAATACCACTCCATGGTCTTACAAAAAATAATGAACCATGGACTATAATAAGGAGTATTCTCATGAAAAGGGTAGTAACACCCTACGTTACAGAAGTTCTTTACCTAAACAAATCGAAAATAACAAAAAACATTGATAATTCTATTTTATAGAATTATTTTAGTGTAATTTTGTTATTAAATATTAGCTAAGTCCTTAATTTTAATTATAATTTAGTTATTTTTAGTTGTTTTTATAATTAGTTCATTTTTAAGTGAGTTATTTTATGTTCATGTACTTTAATTTGGTTATTATTTATTAGATTTTTGTTTTTGTAGGAATTAAGAAAATTTGGCTTAAGTTTGAAAGGTAAGGTATTTGAAGGACTCAGAATTCTGCTTGCATATGTTTCAGTGTTTTGATAATAACTCTACCTACTGGACTCCAAATGATGCTATTCTTGGACCATTGGAAAGCTAAGAAACAGTGATAAAACTTTCATGCAAACCACTTTGCCCAATTTTGGTTCAAAGATAAAGAAAATTGTGTTAAAAAATGATACGGTGTACTACTGCGAGAATAGAAATTTTGAAGCTAATATTTGATGTTTGGGCCTCATTACACTTTTAGGCCCAATAGTTAAAGTCAGTAGGTTAACTTAGGGAATTTTAGGTTAAAATTTGTAATATTAATTTTTAATCTCTCTCTTACTTATCTTGAATGGGATTTGAATTGTTTATTCCAATTTGTTCTTAATATTTTTTAATTAATTGGCTACCAATTAAATTGATCTAGGAACTTAAACAAACTTGGAAAAGGAAGTTTAGTATAGACTAAAATTGAAATAGCATATAATCATATTAATTGATTTGTGTATAGAATAGGGATATACCAATATACCATATGTAGCTAAAATTAGAAGTTGAACTTAATAAGTTTGTTTTTAATTTTAATTCACATAGGGGTTCAGTGTTTTGATTAAAATAGATTCTTTATAAGACGAGTTGGGAGACCCTTATAAATAATTGAGAACTCTAGGTTAGCAATCCAACCCATTAAAATAAGTTAAGGAAGAGAGGTAAGATTTAGATGAAGTGTAAGGGATATTGTAATCCTAGGCCTTTTTAAATATACTTTTTACCCAGTTATCTTGTCGCTTTAATTTTTAATTAAATTAGTTTTAGTTGAGTAATTTTTAGTTTAATTAGAATTCATATTTTAATTATTTAAAAAAAACTAAATTGTTCTAATTTTAGTAGTTAGTAATTTTCTATATCAATTCTTTATGGAATTGATACTCTGCTTGCTTATATACTATCTATTCGATATGCATACTTGTGTAGTAGAATTTTAACTAACAAGTTTTTGGCGCCATTGCCAAGGAATTTTTTCAAAAATTTTTTTACTAATGTTAATACCAAACAATTTAGTCTTATTTCAAATTTTATTTTTCTTGTTTTAATATTAGTTTTTGTTTGCTTGCAGATATCTTTGGTCATTGTATGCAAATAAGAAACAATTTGAATCTTGTTCCTTTTGATCTTGGGATAGAAAGAACTTTTAGAAGACATCGAAGGGAGAATTTGCAAGTTACAACTTTAAATCAGACAATGGCTAAGGATAACAACAATAATGGCAACAATGCTATTAATCTAGTTCTTGAAAAAAATAGAACACTGCAGGATTATGCTGTTCCTCTTTTCCAAGGCTTACACCAAAGCATTAGAAGACCTTCCATCAATGCAAATAATTTTGAAATTAAGCCAACTTACATTCAAATGATTCAATCTTCAGTCTAGTTTGGTGGGTTACCTAATGATGATCCTAATTCTCATTTGGTGAATTTCTTGTAAATTTGTGATACTTTCAAACATAATGGAGTAACTGATAATGCTATTAGATTGAGACTCTTTCCGTTTTCTTTGAGGGATAAAGCAAAGAGTTGGCTTAATTCACTGCCCAATGGGTCTATTACTACATGGGAAGACTTGGCTCAAAACTTTCTAGCAAAATTCTTTTCACCTAGCAAGACTACAAAGATGAGGAACGATATAACCTCATTCACACAATTTGAAGGTGAATCATTGTATGAAGCTTGAAAAAGATTTAAGGAACTACTTAGAAAATGTTGTTGACTCCATAAATTTTTGATGATAACAAAACATTCCCATTTATTAATATCTAATATACTATTTGAGTGCGCAGGATAAAAATGTATGTCACTTAGTAGAATAATCACTTGGAAACAAACATAAAAACTCATCAGAATAAGAGCTCACAAAATGAGTTACAAACAAAAGCCTCTTGGTCAGATAACCAAGGAAGTTAGTTAACGAAAATACAAAAGTGAAGTTGGCTACTCTAAAGACGTAAGCTCTTAATTGGTTAAAGTCTTACTTAATCGATTAATGGAGTAAAGCAGACTATGAGACAGAGAAGATTAATCGACTAAGAAGTATAATTAGCCAGCTAGTTCACTGTCAAAAGATTTGAATTTGAATGTTTGAAGACAAACTAATGGCTAGAAAGGATGTTAAACTGTTTCTAATGATATAAAGTTGTCAACATCCATCAGAGTTGATTTTTCAAGTATAAAAGACATTTCCAACGGCTAAGAAGATCATGAAATGGTTCCAAGAAAAAAAGTGCCTAAAAATAGGAAAATTCTCTCAATTTTTCTTGTGTTCCACTCCAATCTTTGTAATAGAGTTTAGCACCTCATCTTGTACCATTTAGATCAGATTAGTGATCATAGGTACATCTTCATTTCTCGTTTACTTAGAGTGTGAGAGACACTTTAAGGGGTAGATCAAGCTTGGGTCAACTTGGTTGTTGTTATAGGTTCTAACTTAGCATTAAAAAAGTTAGTTTTTGGTGGTTTTGGTTGATCCTCGAAGAAAAACCATTGTTAAAGGTTGTGGCTGAACTTATGAAAAGCTATTGTAAAAGCTTGGTGGAAGCTTGTGAATTACAATGAATTTAGTGAAGTAATTTGAAAATCCTTGATGTAGGTCAAAGGTACTGAACTACTATAAATCATTGTATTTTGTTTACTTTCCTTTATTTTCTTCTCACTCTTGACACTTAAATCATTTTTTCGACAAGGTTTAAACTTCCACTTTCAAATTCCCTCCATTAGCTTTTAACTTAGAAAGAATTTTTTTATCATTTTGAAAGTGCTATTCACCCCCCTCTAACACACTCTTTGGGACCAATAAGTGGTATCAGAGCCTAACCCTCATTTTCAAGGCTTAACATCCTTAGGAAAGATCCAAATAGCTTTTCAAATATCTGTTGTTGCTGAGGGACAGTCCACAAACAGACCACCTCTGTTGATGGATCAAACTACCCCTATTGGAGCACTAGAATGTCTATTTACATAAGAGCAATAGATTATGAAATGTGGGATGTTATCACTGATGGAGCTTATATCCCCTCAACCATAAATGTTGTGACCAGTGAAAGGATTCCTAAGCTGAGAGCTGAATGAACTGAAACTAAAACCAAAAAAGTCCAAATAAATTTTAAGGTAATTAATTCTCTACATTGTGCCTTGACTCCCATAGAATTTAACAAAACTGTCAGGCTGCATCACTGTCAAACAAGTTTGGAACAAACTTAAAATCAATCATGAAGGGACTTCACAAGTCAACGAGTCCAAAATTGCTCTCCTAACTCACAACTAGGAAATGATCAAGATGGAACGTGGTGAAGACATCACCAACATGTTTGATAGGTTTACTAACATCATCAACAAACTTAGTCAGTTAGGTAAGCCAATTCTTAAACAAGAACTTATCAAAAGACTTCTTAGAAGCCTACCTAAGAATTGGAAGCCAAAAGTGACTACTATTCGAGAGACTAAGGATTTGAAAGTTATCACACTTGATGAAATTTGTGGCTCTCTTCTCACTCATAAGCTAGAGCTTAAAGAAGAAAAAGAAGAAAACAAGAGAGAAGCAGAAGAAAGGAAGAAAAGTATTACTCTTAAAGTAAGCATTCTTGAAGAAGAGTTAAAAAATCTATCATTTGATGATGATGAAGAGTTGGCCATGGTAGCTAGAAAATTTAGAAAACTTATGGGACAAAGAGATAGAAGACTTGTTAAAAAAAGCTACAGAAGATATCAAGATTATTCATGAAAGGTCAGAAACAAAAATAAAGTTAACAAGAAAGAAGATATCTTATGTTTTGAGTGCAAGAAACTTGGACACTTCATATCGGAATACCCATTGCTGAAGGAGGAAACTTCTAAGAAAAACAGAAAATCGAAGAAAGCTATGGTGGCTGCAACTTGGTCTGACAATGGTACATCAAGTTTATAAGTTGATGAAAAAAAAGTGAAAGAAAGAGCAAACCTATGCCTGATGGCCAAAGATGATGAATCCAAGGTATCCTCTACCCTTTGTGATATTCCAATTGATGAATTTGAAGAAGAATATGAGTGCCTATATGATGAGTTTGAAAAACTTGCATTAAAATATAAGGTCCTAAAAAGAACGACTACTTCTCTTGAAATGAATTAGAAAAGGTAAGATATGATTTCAACTCTGTTTTTGAACAAAGAAATATTCTTCAAACTGAACTAGAACATTCTAAAACAGATTTTGAACTTTTGAAATTGGAACTTGAAAATAGCAACAAGGCGCTACAAAAAGCAATTGATGAAAACACTGCTTTTAAGGACTTAACAAAAGGAATATCAAGAAGAAATACAACCTTTAAGAAAAATTCTCATGGTTTCTCATCTAGGTGTTATTTATGTGGCAAAATAGGTCATCTTTCTTATGAATGTCATAAAAGAAAAGGCACTCAAAAAACAAAAATGATTTGGGTACCAAAAGGCTCTTATGTATCAACTAACCTTTTAAAGACCCATCAAGGTATGGGTACCTATTAGGAAAGACTGAAAATTTGTTTTGCAAGTTAAGCTAAACCAATAGGATAGATGTCTAAAAGCTCAACTGAAATAGAAGCAACCGTGGCACATGGATAGTGGCTGCTCAAGGCATATGATAGGAAATGAAATGTTGTTTGCTCAACTGGATAAGGAAAAGGTGGTACAGTATCATTCAGATATGATTCAAAAGGTAGAATTCACGGAATAAGAACTATTGGTAAAAATTCTCATGTTCAAATTAATCATGTTCTTTTCGTTAAAGGGTTAAAGCATAATCTATTAAGTATTAGTCAACTGTGTGACAAAGGTTTTAAAATATATTTTGATTCACATAAATGTGAAGTTATAGACATTAGCACTAACAAGACTGCATTTATAGGAAGAAGAATGAAAAACATGTATGTTATATTTATTGAAGATCTTGAGCTAAATTATGACGCATGTTTTTTGGTAAATGATGAGAATGATAGTTGGTTATGGCATCAAAGACTTAGACATGCAAGCATGCATACTATTTCAAAACTAATGAGAAAAAATCTGGTTATTGGACTTCCTAAAATTAAATTTGAAAATCATCAAATTTGTGATGCATGCTAACTAGGAAAACAAGTTAGAACATCATACAAAACTAAAAAGATAATCTCAACATCTAGACCTCTTAAAATGTTGCATATAGACCTATTTGGTCCAATTAACATAACCAATTTAGTAGGTAAATCATATGGTTTTGTTATAGTTGATGACTACTCTAAATATACTTGGGTCTAATTCCTTTCTTACAAAAATGATGCATTACCTACATTTGCAAGTCATTATAAGAGAGTTCAAAATGAAAAAGGACTCCTCATTGTCAACATTAGAAGTGATCATAATGGAGAGTTTGATGGAGATGAATTAGAAAATTTTTGCAATGAAAATGAGTTTGATCACAACTTCTCTGCACCTCGGACACCTCAACAAAATGGAGCTATTGAGAGAAAGAATCGAACTTTAAAGGAAATGGCTTGAACCATGCTTTGTGAAAACAATCTACCAAAGTATTTTTGGGTAGAACCTGTTAATATAACAGATTACATTCTAAGCAGAGTTTCAATAAGGGCCATGATATCTAAAACTCCTTATGAATTATACAAAGGTAGAAAACCAAATATTTCTCATTTTAGAAGTTTCAGTAGTAAATGTTTTGTTTTAAATGATGGAAAACACATTCTTGACAAATTTGATGCTAAGAATGATGAGGCAATATTTCTAGGATATGCACTAAATTCAAAAGCATATAGAGTTTTTAACAAAAAGAACTTTAATGATTGAAGAGTCTATTCATGTAGTTTTTGATGAAACTAGTTCAGTGTAAAAGAAAACTTTTATTGTTGATGGTGATGCAAAGGACCTTGAGAAACAAATGGAAGAATGGGCCTGAAGAAGAGCCAAAACAAGGAAGAAAACTCCCATGAAAGAGAAGCAAAAGTTCCATCTTTAGAAGATCCGTAAAGAATTGAAAACCAACCTAATGATCTTCCAAAGAGGTGAAAATATGTTAAAGACCACCCACAATAGCAGATTATTGGTGATCTTTCAGAAGAAGTTAGAATAAGAAGAAAAGTTAAAGAAACATGTAAATACTAGATGTTGAGCCTAAAAATTTAGAAGAAGCAGAAAAGGAAGAAAACTAGATGTTGGCCATGGAAGAAACAGAGTCTGGACATTAGTTCCAAGGCCATTCAATCACCAAATTTTTTATACAAAGTGGGTGTTTAGAAACATGGTAGATGAATAAGGTAATGTGATAGGAAACAAAGCTAGGCTAGTTACTCAAGGATATAATCAGGAAAAAGGTATTGACTATGATGAAACCTTTGCTCCTGTTGCTAGGTTAAAAGCCATAACATTATTACTTTCATTTGCATGTTTCATGAATTTCAAACTATTTCAAATGTATGTGAAAAGTGCATTTTTAAATGGCCTTATTCAACAAGAAGTTTATGTCAAACAACCCTAGTTTTGAAGATTTTGAAAAGTTAGACTTGTTTATAAATTGCATAAAGCTTTATATGGACTAAAACAAGCTCCAAGAGCTTGGTACGAAAGACTTTTAAAATTTCTGGTTGAAAAAGGTTACAAAAGAAGAAGTGTTGATACAACTCTATTTATTAAGAAATGCTTGAATGATTTAATCATAGTTCAAATTTATGTGGATGATATTGTATTTGGTGCTACTGATGAAGTTTTGTGTAAGAACTTTACTGAAGAAATGCAAGGTAAGTCTGAAATGAGCATGATGGGTGAATTGAAATTCTTTCTTGGTTTTCAAATTAAACAATATGAGGATGGTGTCTTTATCAATCAAGAAAGATACACAAAAGAAATGTTGAAAAAGTTTGAAGTGATGAACTTGAAGGCAAATGGCACACCAATGAGTCCATCTATCAAGCTTGATAAAGATGAAAAAGGAAAGAGTGTTGATCAAAAGCTCTATAAAGGTATGATCGATTCTTTACTCTACTTAACTACCAACAGACTTGACATACAATTTAATGTATACTTGTGTGCACAATTCCAATTACATCCCAAAGAATCACATTTGACTACTGTGAAAAGAATTTTTAGGTACCTCTTGGACACAAAACGTTTAGGATTATGGTATCCAAGAGGACCATCTTTTAATCTTATTGGATACTCTTATGCTGATACTGCTAGAAGTAAAACAAATTGGAAAAGCACTAGTGGCACTCCTTAATTTCTTAGAAATATGCTTGTATCTTGGTCTTGTAAAAAGCAAAACTCTATTGCATTATCTACCGCTGAAGCAAAATACATATCCTTAGGAAGTTGTTGTGCACAAATTATATGGATTAGACAACAGTTAAAGGATTTTGGAATAACCATACTTAATATACCCCATATTTTGTGGTAACACAAGTGCTATAAACATTTCAAAGAATCTAGTTCAGCACTCTAGAACCAAACACATTGAAATTAGACATCATTTTATTAGAGATCATGTACTTAAAGGAGATATTAAGATTGAATTTGTTGATACTATGCATCAATTGTCTGATATCCTCACAAAACCCTTAAGTGAAGAACGATTTTTTGAAATTAGAAAAGATCTAAGGATGCTTAATGTAAATGAGCTTTAGGTATATCTTTTAAGTTCACCTTACACAACTTAAGTAATCTGTCAGAAATACTTCTTAAGCAAAAGGCATATACTGATTAAGTTACCATTTGCATAATTGAACAAATTAAACAAGTCAGTAGAGACTTAGTCAATTAGGAAAATCATCTAATCGATAAAAACATTATGTGTTGATCAATATATTCAAAGTGCTTGACTTAGTTGGTTAAATGTAAGACTTAATCAGTTAAGAAACTAAAATATTAAAAAAAAAAGAAAACAAAGGAAAGGAAAACTGTTTAATTGCTGAAAATTGAAAAAGTAGAAATAGGGGCTAAAATTTTGAATTTTGAAAAAGAGATGTTAGACCTTATTTAAAGAAGGAAATTAATAACTTCTCTTAACTTCTCATCTCCCCTTCATATTCTCTCTTCTTAAACCACCCTTTCAAAATCAAGACTCATCATCTCAAAGTCTTCAAACATCTCTTCAAAACCTAAGTCAAAAACCACCGAGAACAATGGCCATATCTTCCTTGCCAAGTGACGTTCGAGAAAAGAAAAAAAGGAAAAGTCCTATGGAAGAAAGTCCCTTGCCCAAGGCTCAAAAGAAAGCAAAAAAAAAAAGACCCAATATCAGTGGCTGAAAAAAAGGGAAAAAAACAGAAAGAAAAAGCATCGAGATAAAAAAAAAAGATTGAAAAGGGAAACCCCAACAAAAAAAGTAACTTTGCATCCTTAAAGTTTAGAAACAAAATTCATGAGGAAAGATTTAAGAAAATAGAAAATGCTCACATATCATGTGGAAAATTCATTGACTAGGACAATTTTGATGAAGTTCCTGAAATCGAAAGAAGTCTATTTGAATATTTTGAGGAATTTAATTTAAAGAAAGTAAGTGTTTTTGAGAATAGATCGTATAGTGCTAGTCTTGTCAAAGAATTTTACTCTAGCATTGCTTTAGATAAAACAAAGCTTGATGATCCGGAGGATTTTATTGATGATAGTCTTAATGTATTTCTGAATGAAAAGGAATTTGTGCTCACTATTATTGATTTGGGGAACTTGTTGAAAATTGAATGTAATGTGGGAGAATATGAGATTCCAGATGAATATGATCCCTCATCTCTATAGAAAATCATTATTGGGAAAAACGAAAGGTACTCCTTTAGGAGTTAGGCAAGCTTTATCAAAAGTCCTCAAAGTAGGATCTTACACTATTTTATTGCATAAACAATTCATAGATGAAGCGGTAGTTTTAGTTAAGTAAGTCTTCAAGACATGTGGCTGATGGAACATGCATTCAATGCAACTCCTTTCAACCTTGGAAGGTTTATGACTGAGAGGATAAAGGGAACTTGCCATGTAGATAAAATCAATATGGCTTATAGGAACCTCACTACCTCTTTCGTAAGGAAGAAAGGAATTTAAAGTACAAGATATCAAATACATTAGGTCAAAAGCAGAGACCAAGCCATTTATTTGAGAAGTCTACCAAAAAATAAGATATAAACTTGAAGAAGAAAAATTTATTAAGACTATCAAAGATACCCCAAGAAATGAGAATATTCCCTATGCTCAGAAAAAGATAGCCTCCTCTCTAATTTTTGATGAAATGATATTCAATTTGTTGATTAAGATTGATGGCAAGCTCAATGATCGGTCAGTCAAGATTTTGAAAATTGAAGAGCAACTACAAAGCCTAGCTACTATTGTGAAAGAGAAAAGAAAAACACAATCTGGTCCTACATCTGAAGGCACTTCAACAGCTCAAAGTCCTAGACCAGAAAGATAAACTGCTGAGAATCCTATACCTCAAACTGAAGGTGGTGAAACTAAGCCTAGCACATCAAAGGAACAACCTACTCTTGAACTTAGAGAAGAACAAGAACACAATGATGATACAGAAGTAATTGGTTCTCTTGATGACATCATCAATAATTTCAATCTTTAACAACATGATGAAGCAAAGAAAACAAAGAAATCTCTAACAAATTCTGAGGAAATCTTAATTATGGATGTATTTCATCAAATGGTTAGAGAAGAAGAAGTTGAGAAAGAAGTAGCAAAAAGCAAAGCACATACACCCGCACTTGAAAAGACTTCACTAGCTCAGTTGACATTACAGACAGAAGTAAACCTACTAACAAAGCAAAAAAGAAAGGAACTGCATCTGCATAAGCTCCAATCAAACCTATTTGAAAAAGAAAGAAGACAATCGCAACCAAAACTAATTTCATCAAAAAACGAATGTCTTCCAGGTTGACTGCCAAAGCTAGATCCTTAGTTAAATCTTCTAGCCAAAAACCTCTCCAAGTTTTAGATACTCCCTCATCTGATTTCTCACCTAAAAAATCATCGCCCTTATCATCTCCCAAACCCATAAATGTTCACTTCGGCACTGATGAATCCACCCCCTCTTCTGACTCTTCTTGAATCAACTTTTTCATAAGACAACTTCTTTTGTTGATGGCAAAAAGGGAGAGAAAGTATAAGTAATAATACAATGATTTATGAATCTGACTCTGATGATACTTAGTTTTTGATGACATGTTGTTATTTTTTTAACTGCTGATGGTTAATGCTTAGATGTTGATAACTTCTTGTTATGTTATTGTGTTATTTTAATTGTTGATGACATTTAGGTTTAGTATGGATATGGTATGTTGATGGGGATATGTTGATGACATTTTGTTATAATGTTAAATATATCTATTGAATAGTTAATGATATTTTGTCATTTATCACTGACAGCTATGAAAGTTTGTATGTTAACTCATGAATGTGTTTTGTTAAATGTCACATTGTACTGAATGGGTACTTGATATCTACACTAAGTAATATATAGAAATTAGCTAGCCTACTGAGTTGGAAAAATAAAATAACTTGAAATATCATGCATACATTAAGAGGGAGCACAAACTCAGGGGAAGTAATTCCTCATCATGTGCAGTATAAAAGAAATGTATAGACACAATGATATTAATCAAGGGATGTTCTACTCCAATATTTGTAATAAAGTTTAACACCTTATCTTGTACCATTCAGATCAGGTTAGTGATCATAGGTACATCTTTATTTCTCGTTTACTTAGAGTGTGAGAGACACTCTAAGGGGTAATCAAGCTTTAGACAACTTGGTTGTTGTTATAGGTTCTAACTTAGCCTTAAAAAAGTTAGTTTTGAGTTTTGGTTGGTCTTGAAGAAAAATCATTGTTAAAGATTGTGGCTGAGCTTATGAAAAGCCATTGTAAAAGCTTGGTGGAAGTTTATGAATTCCACTAAAGTTAGTGAAGTAATTTGGAAATCCTTGATTGGGAGATCAAGGTAGTGGATGTAAGTCAAAGGTACCAAATCACTATAAATCATTGTGTTTTGTTTACTTTCCTTTGTTTTCTTCTCAGTTTTCACACTTAAATCATTCTTCCAACAAGCTTTAAACTTCCTCTTTCAAATTCCCTCCATTAGCTATTAAGTTAGAAAGAATTTTCTTATCATTCAGAACATGTTATTCACCCCCCTTTAGCACACTCTTTGGGACGAACAGATGTCCACATCATGGGATTCATGATTGGTTGCAAGTTCAGACATTCTACAATGGGCTGGTTGGTTCAATAAAAATCACAATTGATGCTACTATCGGTGGGGCATTAATGGGTAAGAATGCTGCAAATGCTTATAATTTGTTGGAAGAGATGGCTTCAAAAAGTTACCAATGGCCTTTAAAAAGCTCTGGTTTGAGAAAAGTTATTAGAGCTTGTGAAATTAATGCACTTAGCACCTTAATTGCACAAGTAGCTACACTATCCAAAAAGTTTGACACAATGGGAGTTCATGCCGTTCAAAATTTGTTTGTAGTTTGTGAGATGTATGGAGATGGCCATTCAAGTGATTAATGTCCATATAATTCTAAATCAGTCCAATTTGGGCGAAACTTCTTTAGGCAACAAAATAATCCATATTTTAGTACATATAATCCTGGTTGGAGAAATCACCCAAATTTTTCATGGAAATAACCCAGGGCCTTCACATCAAAAACCCATCATGCCTCATAGTTTTCAACAACAAGCTAGACCACCAATTCCTAAAAAGAAACCCTAAGTGGAAAAACTTCTCCTGCAATATATATCACAGAATGATGCCAAAATTCAAAGCTATGGAGCCTCTTGAAGAAATCTTGAGACCCAAATGGAATAGGTTACAAATTCCATCAATAGTAGACCCTAAGGTGCCTTACCAAGTGACACACAAACCAATCCTAAAGGTAAGGAACAATGCAATGCAATTACCCTTAGGAGTGGAAAAGAAGTTTGAAGGGTGAGTGAAAAATCAATTGAATCTTTAAAAGAGCATGTAGATGATTAAGAGTTAATTGTTGAGAAAGAAGTTGAAGCGAAAAAGAAAGATAATGGGAAAGCTAAAAATCAAGTGAAGTCTCAAGCAAATGATCCTCCACCACCATTCCTACAAAAGATTGTAAAGGCAAAAGTTTGATAAACAGTTTGAGAAATTTCTCAATACCTTCAAGAAGCTTCACATAAATATTCCTTTTGTTGAAGCTTTAGAAAACATGCCAAGCTATGTTAAGTTTTTGAAAGACATCCTAACCAAAAGAGGAAGCTAGAAGACTTTGAAATAGTTGCACTTACTGAGGAGTGCAGTGCTATACTTCAAAATAAGTTGTCACTAAAGTTGAAGGATCTAGGGAGTTTTACTATACCTTATACTATTGGCAAATTTTAATTTTCTAAAGCTTGTGTGATTTGGGTGTTGGTGTTTTGATTATGTCTTTGTCAATTGTTCAGAACATTGGACTTGATGAGATTTTGACATCTTTACATTCAGGTGGACTTCATTGTGCTTGAGATGGAAGAGGATGTGGAAATTCCTTTAATCATAGGACGACTAGTCTTGGCTACTGCCGGTGCAATAATTGATGTTAAGGAAGGCAAGATAACTTTTAAAGTTGGAGAGGAGGTAGTGGAATTTAATATTTTCAATGCAATCAAGTATCCATATACAGATAGTTACAATAAAGTGGATTTAGTTGGTGAAGGCAAGGTTAAGCCTGTGTCTTCACCTACCAATGAGCAAGCACCAATCTTTGAGTTTAAGCCACCACCTCTGAATACTAAACCCAAGTAGGCAGTGAAAGAGCATACTCTACCACCACCATTTAATTTTCCTTTTGAGGTTGGACAACAGGTAGTGCTACTTTCTCGATCATACTTCAAGCTTTTTCCATGGAAATGTAAAGAAAAATGGTAAGGTTCTTTCGAAAAGTAAAGGCTTATCCTGGTGAAATAATCAAGATTTATAGTGAGGATACGGGCACATTCATGGTTAATGGGTGGAGTGTTAGGCTATATTTCAAGGATGAAGAACTACAAAAGAGGTGCTATAGTCAAGCTAGTGATTATAAACAAGTGCTTCTTGGGAGTTAACCCAAGCTTTCAAAACTTTTATTTTTTATTTTTGTTTTATTTATTTATACTTCTACATTAATCATTTTTTTGCAGTAAAAACAAATTACCTCCCACAATTGATGATAATGAAGATGAGGAGGAAGATTTAAGTGTATTTAGATTCATCCAATCACCAGGGGAGTATTCTTTACGTTTCCTTTATTTTTTTTCTTTAAAAATCAGGGACAATGTTTAGTTTTAAGTTTGGGGGGTGGGGTGTTTTTGTTTGTTCTTGCTTATCTTTGTTTGTTTATCTTTATTATTTTACATGTTTATCTAGTTTTTATTTTTATCTTTTAAAAAAAATTGGAGATAAGTTGACACCTTGTCTATGATTTTTCTCTATCCTAGGATGATATTTTGACAATTTTATGATTTTAGCTTTTGGGAAACATATGGTTATGACTTAATTTTATGTGATATTCTTGTGTTAGCTTTATTTTAGAATGTGGCTTCCAATAATCTGAGGCATTTTATTCTTTTACTTAGAATTTTTATGTAATTCAGAGAATGTTTATGTTGATAAAGAGTATAGTGAACTCAAGAATTTCTAGAATTTGATTTATTCTCTCTCAAGGAGAAATCTTAGATATCACTTCGGATAGGAAGTGATTTAGGCCATGTTTGTAACGTTTGAACCTTTTTGAGCTTACCTTGTTATATTTATCCATAGTCACCTTTTTTGAGCCTAACTTATGTTTTCTTTGTAAATACATAATAATGTTAGCCTTAGCCTATTTATTTAAATCCAACAATTTGAACCTTTCATCCTTCAAGTATTTTAATCTTTGTAGGGAGTGATTTAAACTTAAGGATAAATTGAGGGAGAAATGTGAAAAAAAAAAAAACAAAAAACAAAAAAAGGGTGATGGTTGTTAGAAAAATTAACCCTTGTTTATAATTGTCAAAAATAAGTTTTTGGTGTTAAAAACAAAGAAAAGAAATAAAATGTGTTGTACAAAGGAAAGTATACTTCAAGTTCCCAGATTGATTAAGTACTTAGGGTGAATTTTAGCCTAAATATATCCTTTATCATACCTTGATCCTAGCCTCACATTATAAGCTTAATGAAAGCTTATTGATCCTTGAATAAGTGTTATTAAATATTAGCTATGGGATTCTAGTTCTAATCTATGCTTAGAATTGACATAAACTAATCCGAATTGCATGATATTCTTTGTAAGAGATTATTCACAGACACATAGGAAGTCTATTCGAAAAATAAGTTTTCACTTGAATTAATGCATAAATTTAAGAATTAGTTGTATTTTTCCTTAAGTTAGAATTGGGATAATTTCTAAGGGAAAAATTGGAGAATCATGCTTTGATACTTCTATCTCTCATAAAAATTTCTTTTATGATTAATTTTCTTCGTTTTATTTTCTTTTGCTCAAGGACTAGCAAAATTTCAAGTTTGGCTGTGTGATAATTCTATTTTATAAAATTATTTTAGTATAATTATGTTATTAAATATTAATCCTTAATTTTTTAATTATAATTTAGTTATTTTTAGTTGCTTTTATAATTAGTTTATTTTTAAGTGAGTTATTTTAATTTTATGTTTATTTACTTTAATTTTTTTATTATTTATTAGTTTTTATGTTTTTGTAGGAATTAAGGGAATTTAGATTAATTTTGGAATGTAAGGTGTTTGAAGGATCTAGAATTCTGCTTGCATATGCTTTAATGTTTTGAACATAAATCATGTTACAAAACTCCAAATGATGTGATTCTTAAACTATTGGAAAGTTAAGAGATAGAGCTAAAACTTTTATGCAAATCACTTTGTCCATGTTTTCCTCAAAGATAGAGAAAATTGTGTCGGAAGATGACAAGGTGTACTATTGCGAGAATAGATATTTTGAAGCTAATATTTGATGTTTTGGCCTCATTACACTTTTAAACCCAATAGTTAGAGTCAGTAGGTTAACTTAGGGAATTTTAGGTTAAGATTTTTACTATAAATAATATGTTTTAGGAGAAATTAGATAACTTTTGGAGATTGAAGAGGCTGAAAGTTGAGGCAGAAACTTGGAAAGCAAGGCTGCAATTAATTGTTTAGTTTTCTTCCTTAGCTTTTATTTTCTTGTTACTCTCAATGGTTGAAATTTATATATTATCATTTGTCTTTGCAATTATGAGTAGCTAACTTTATTTTTCTAAGATTGCAATTAAACTCACTTGTAATCTAAATTTTTTTATCTCTTTCTTGCTGGTCTTTAACAGGATTTGAATTGTTAATTCCAATTTGTTCTCCATGCTTTTTAATTGATTGGCCACCAATTAAATTGATTGAGGAACCTAAACAAAATTGGGAAAGGGATTTTAGTGTAAAATCAAATTAGGATAGCATATAATCATATTAATTGGTTTATGTATAGGATAGGGATATACGTATATGCCATATGTAGTAAGAATTAAAACAAGAACTTAATGAATCTGTTTTAATTTCAATTCATATAGGGATATAGTGCTTTGGTTAAAATAGATATTTTTGTAAGATGAGTCAGAAGACCCTTATAAATAGTTAAGGACTCTAGGTTAGCAATTCAACCTATTGAAATAAGTTAAGGAAAAGATATAAGATTCAAATGAAATGTGAGGGATATTATAATCCTAGGCTTGTTTGATTTGATTTTTACCCAAGTTATTGTTACTTTGACTTTTCTTTTTAGTTATTTGATTTTGAATGTTTGGGTAATATTAAATTGTTTTAATTTTAGTACTTAGTGAAATTTTTGATCAATTCTCTATGGGATCAATACTCTGCTTACCGTTATACTATCTTTTCAATACATATATTTGCGTAGGTAGAAATTTAACTAACAAACATACAATCCAAAAGAAAAGCACTAAAAAGATATCCCTAAGTTCCAGTAATATAATCAAAGCACAAAAAACACATAAAAGTGATGGCCAACTTCTGAAGTGGCAATAGAGAAGACATGAAAAACAAAGAAACCGAATCCCACATAGAAAAACACAACCTAACCACCATTCATAAGATATATTAGCCTTGTCAACACTAAGTTTTGCAAGAGAATCAGCCATGGAATTAGTTTCCCACAATGTGTGCATGAATACTACATTAGGAATTTTTGAACAAAAGCAATCGATCTCATTAAAAATTCTCCACCACCTCCAAGGGTGTGACTCACTCACAATCACCCATTTGAAAGCCACCATAGAATTTGACTCCATATTCAAATTCACACAGCTCCATTTTGTTTCAGCAAACACCTTCATTGCCATGAGAATGGTCATTGTCTTAACATAATATTATTGAACCAAAACGCCTTGTAGCTCAACAAGGAAGTAATTCTATTGTTGGTTAGCATTAGAACCAAATGGGGTGGGCAACTGGCTAATTTGACCACCAATTGTGATAAATAATCCTTCCTTATGCCCACAAGGAAGTAATTTTTTTGTTGGTTAGCATTGGAACCAAATGGGGTGGGCAACTAGTCGATTTTGTTGACTCCATATATTTTTATGATAACAAAACATTCTTCATCCTTTGATGTCTAACTATATCACTTAAGTGTTCAGGAAAAAGTTTAATCCCTTAATAGAATTGTTTGAAAACAAATCAAGAAGCTTGCCTAATTACAATATAAGTTAATAAGTACAGACAAGCAAAGAGGAAAAAAGTTAGTGAAGAAAGAATGTTGTTAACTGATTAACATAGACCCTTAATGAATTAAGGCAAAACTAGGCACTATGCAAAGGTAAGATAGAAAAGCAAAACAGAAGCTCACTAATATGTTAATCAAAGGGGTTAATTAATTAAAGCTCAAATTAGAGCAACTAAAAGCACCAAAATTCAAATTGAAAGTGATTATTGACTGTTAAAGAGCACCATATAAGGAGATCCAAATTTGAAGATTCTTTAATCGATTGAAGCTTATTTTAATTAGTTAAGGATAAAGGAAGAGAAGCTCTAATTAGTTAAAGGATAGACAAATCAGTTGAAAGAAAACTAGTGAAAAATAGTGCCTAAAAGTGTCTCAAAACAAAATGTTCTTAATTGGTTAAAGCCACCTTTAACCAATTAACATAGTGAAGGAGACATATAGAAAAGGCTTAATTAGTTAAACCTCACCTTTTACCGATTAAAGGTTCATTGTCGACACATTAAAATTTAAGCACTAGAAGACAAAATAACGGTAACAATGGGTTTAGAAATGTTTCTAATGGCCAGAATCTATCTCCAATGGCTAGAAGCTATTTTTCAAGTATTTAAAGGTTCTCAAACGATCAAAAAGAGTAGATAGAAGATACTAAGAGTTTGTTGGAGCCTAAAAAGGAAAAACTCTCTTTTACACTTGTATTCCACTTCTATCTTTGTAAAAGTGTTTAAGCTTGAGCTTGTACATCTTAGATAAGCTAAGTAACTAATTGTGCTCCATCTTATTCTTATTTCTCGCTTGATTAGAGTGTGTGAAGCCCTATAAGGGACTGTTGTAAAGATTTAGAGCTTGGCTTATAAGTTCACCTTGTAAAACCTTGGTGGAAGTTGTTAATTCCACTGGTTTTAATGAACTTGGGTTGAAAATCCTTGATTGAGAAGATCAAAGTAGTAAATGTAGGTTAAGTGGATCAAACCACTATAAATATTGAGTTTTGTCCATTTCTCTTAACCTTTCTTTACTTGGTGTTCACTAACCTTAGCAAGTTTTGAAACATTCCATCTCATTTCTTCAAAAAGGTTTTAAACTTAAAAAGATTTCCTTTAAAAAATTTTTTAGTGCTGTTTGTTAACTCTATATGTTTTTTATGATAACAAAACATTCCTTATTCATTATTATCTAACCCTTTGCTTAATTGTGCAAGATTTTGTTTAAATCTCTTAATATTGATGTTGATTAAAAGCAAGTCTAAAAAGGCTTGCCTTGATATAAGTATGGTCAATCAGTTAAAGGAACAGAGAATAAAAGCTAAGTGGAAACAAACAAGTATTGACTAGTTAACAAGAAGCCTTAATCAGTTAAGGTATTCAAGGGCACTGAACAAGTGCGAAATGAAAGCTTCTTAATCGGTTAAAGGTCAAAGCAAAAAGTCAAGAAGTGCCAAAGTTCAAATTCAAATATTGTTAATAGTTCAAATAAAGTCAAATGAGAAGATTTAACCTTGAAGAAGCCCATTTCAATCAATTAAAAGGAGAATTAGTCAACTAAAACAAAGCTGGTGGAAAACATTTCTTAAAAACAAAAAATATTTAATCGATTAGAGCTACCACTAACTGGTTAGTGTAAGAAAGCAGTGTAGGAAACAGATAAGAGTTAATTGGTTAATAGGTCACTGCCAGCACACTCTGAATTTAAATACTAAAAGACAAAATAACGGCTAGAAAGAGATCAAACCTATTCACAATGGTTATAAACTGTCTTTAACAACCAGTTTTGAGTTTTCAAATATAAAAAGGTATTCCAACGGTCAAAGACTAGTGAGAGAAGCTACCAAGACCACATTTTGAGCTAAAAAGCAAAAAAACTTTCTTTTGCACACTTGTTTTCATTCCAATTCTTGTAAAAGTGTTTTGAGCTTGATCGTATGCATCTTAAATCAACAAGGGTGATCACTTGTATTTCTTTTTCTTCTTAATTCTTGGTTGATTAGAGTGTGCGAAGCACTATAAGATTTACTATAAGGGATTAAAGCTTAGGTTAGAAGCTCACCTTCTAAAAGCTTAGTGGAAGCTATTAATTCCACTAGTTTAGTGTAGTTAGGTTAAAAATCTTTGATTCGGACATTAAGGTAGTGGATGTAAATCAAGAGGACCGAACTGTTATAAATAATTATGTTTTGTCCACTTCTCTTTACCTTTTCCTTATTTGGTGCCTTTTAACCTTAACAAGTTTTAAACTTTCTATTTCATAGTGTATAAAAAGTTTTTCAAGCTTAAGAGCTGCCTTCAAAACATTTGAAGTGCTATTCACCCTCTCTAGCAATCCATTGTGATCAACAAATGGTATCAGAATCTAGCTTTCAAAATTAAGACTTAATATCTTTAGGGAAGATCCAAATGGCTTTGCAAAAGTTTATTGTTGCTAAGGGATAATCCACAAATGGGCCTCTTCTATTTGATGGATCAAATTATGCTTATTGGAGTACTAAAATGTCTATTTATATTAAAGCTCTTGATTATGAAATATGGGATGTGATTAAAAAATGACATTACATTCCCACCTATTCTAGTTTTGTCACGAGAGAGAAAATTCTCAAACCATGGGCAGAGTGGACTAAAGCTTAGATGAAAAAGTTCAAACCAATTTCAAAGCTATTAACACTCTTCACTGTGCATTGACTCTTATTAAATTCAATAAAGTCTTTGGCGGTACCACAGCAAAGGAAATTTGAAAAAGACTTAGAGTCATTCATGAAGGGACTTATCAAGTTAAGGAGCCCGAGCTACTTTACTCACCCATAACTATGAAATGTTCAAAATGGAACTGGGTGATGACATCTCTACCATATTTGATAGGTTCACCAACATTACAAATAAGCTCAATCAACTTGGCAAAATCATCCGTGAACATGAGTTATTTAAGAGATTGCTTAGATGCCTCCCAAAAAGTTGGAAACCTAAAGTCACTACTATTTGAGAGGCTAAGGATCTCAATGTTGTTACTCTTGATAAAATATGTAGCTCACTTCTCACACATGAACTTGAGTTGAAAAAAGATGAAGAGGAAGAAAAGAGAAAAGCCAAAAAGAAAAAGAAAAACCTTGCCTTGAAGATCAGCACACTTGAAGAAGAACTAGAAAATCTTCCAAGTGATGAAGATAAAAGAGTTAGCTATGATTGTTGGAAGATTTAAAAAGCTCATGGGACAAAAAGGTAAAATGATTGGAAGAATGAATTATAAGAAGGATCAAGGTTTTTCATGGAAAAGCAAGTACAAGAGTGATCTCAAAAAGAAGGATGAAATAGTTTGCTTTAATGTTAAAAACCTGGACATTTCAGATCCGAATGCCCACTACTCAAGGAAAAACCTTCAAAAAAAATGAAAAAAAATCAAAGAGAGCAGTGGTGGTAGCAACATGGTTCAACATTGACTCCTCAAGCTTAGAGGAAAAAAAAACAAATTTCTACTCGATGGCATTGGATGATGACATCTAACTCATGTGATTTTTCCTATGATAAACTTCAAGATGAGTACGATTGCCTATGTGTTAAATTTGAAAAGCTTGCATTGAAATATAAAACTATAAGAAAGAAAGCCATGGCATTGGATGATGAACTAAAAAAATCAAGTATGATTTTAATTCTATCTTTGATCAAAGAAATATTTTTCAAATTGAACTTGAGCATTCCAAAACACATGTTAAACCCTTGAAGTTAGAACTAGAGAGAAAAAATATAGCCTTATGAAAGGCAGTGGATGAAAATGTTGCTATCAAATTTTCAATGGAAAAAAAACTCAAAACTAAAATGAAAAATAAAAAGAAACCAAAAGGAGATGCAATTATAAAAAAAAAAAAGTAATACATCGGCATGTCATTGTTATGTGTGTAGCAAGAAAGGTCATTTCTTTTGTGATTGCTATCATAAGGGAAATAACCTTCCTAAAACTAAATTGGTTTGAATGCTTAAAAGATCGCATGTGCTTGAAAACCCCCAAAGACCCATCATAGTATGAATACCTCTATAGAAAAACTGAAGATTTGTTTGTAGGTTGAGCAAGAGCAAAAGGAATAATGTCTTAAAGTTTAACCAAAGGAAAGACGGCCTTGGTACTTAGACAGTGGTTGCTCAAGGCACATGACTAGGAATGAGAAATTATTTGTAAAGCTCAATAAAAAGAAGAGTGGTAGTGTTTCTTTAGGTGATGACTCCAAAGGTATTATCTAAGGAATTGGAACCATTAGTAACGCTTCTCAAACCCAAATTAAGCATGTTTTTTTCATTAATAGTCTAAGGTATAACTTGTTAAGCATTAGTCAACTTTGTGATAATGGCTTTAAAGTTTGCTTTGATTCCCATGGATATCAAGTAATTGATACTAACACTAATAAAGTTACATTCATTGGCAAAAGAATTAAGAACACGTATGTTAGCTTTCTTGATGAAATTGAGCTTTATAATGAATCGTGTCTTATTGTTAATGATGTATGTGATAGTTGGTTATGGCATAAAAAATTAGGGTATGCTAGCATACACACTATTTCAAACTCTTAAAAAAAGACTTAGTCATTGGACTTCCAAAAATGTCTTTTGAGAATGAAAAAGTTTATGATGCATGTCATTTTGGAAAACAAGTTAAAAGCTCTTTTAAATCTAAGAAAGTGATCTCAACTTCTAGCCACTTGAATTATTGCAGGTTGACTTGTTTGGATCAATTAATGTTACTAGTTTAGGTGGCAAGCCATATGGCTTTGTTGTTATTGATGATTACTCAAGATATACATGGGTATATTTTCTTGCTCACAAAGATAATGCCTTACCTACTTTTGTTAAATATTGTAAAAGAGTGCATAATGAGAAAGGCTTACCATTATTGGTGCTAGAAGTCACCATGGTAGTGAATTTGAAAGTGATGATTTTGAAATCTTTTACAATGAAAATGATTTTGACCATAATTTTTAAACTCCTATAACTTCACAACAAAATAGAGTTGTTGAAAGAAACAAAAAGACTTTATAGGAAATGAAAAAAACAATGCTTTCTGAAAACAATTTGCTAAAATATTTTAGGCTAAAGTTGTGAACATGACATATTACATTTTGAATAGAGTTCTTATTAGAACCATGATTTCTAAAACCCCTTAGGAGCTTTATAAAGGAAGAAAACCAAACATTTCATATTTAAGGAGTTTTGGATGCAAATGCTTTGTTTTAAATAATGGAAAACATACCTTGGGAAAGTTTGATGCTAGAAGTGATGAAGCTATTTTCATAGGTTATGCATTGAACTCTAAAGCATACAGAGTGTTTAATAAAAGAACTTTGGTTATAGAAGAGTCAGTTCACATTATTTTTTATGAGACTAATGTTGTATAAAGAAATGTAGTGTTTGATGATGATGATGCAAATGATATTGAAAAGAAAATGGAAAATATGAGCTTAGATAACAAAAAAGATGATGGAAAGAGCTCAAAAGAGAAAGATGAAGAAGAACCACCTTTAGAAGACTTACAAAGAGTTGAAAATTAGCACACCGATCTTCCTATAAACTTGGAGATTTGTAAGAAATCATCTTCAAGAACAAATTATTGGTGATCCCTCGAAAGGTGTCAAAACTAGAAAAAGACTAAGGGAAACTTGTGAATATCTGGCATTCATATCACAAGTGGAACCAAAGAATTTTGAGCAAGCTATAGAGGAAGAGGGTTGGATGATTGCCATGCAAAAAGAACTTGGTCAATTTGAAAGGATCAAGGTTTGGACCTTAGTTCCAAGGCCAACCAACCATCAAATTGTTGGTACAAAATGGGTATTTAGAAACAAGTTAGATGAGTTGGGAATGTGGTTAGAAACAAAGGAAGGTTAGTTGCTCAAGGCTATAATCAAGAGGAAGATATTGATTATAATGAAACTTTTGCTCCTGTAGCTAGATTAGAAGCAATTAGACTCTTACTTGCCTATGCTTGTTTCATGAATTTTAAATTGTTTCAAATGGATGTCAAAAGTGCATTTCTAAATGTCTTTATACAAGAAAAAGTGTATGTTGAACAACCCCCTAGTTTTGAAGACTTTGAAAAAATTGATTATGTTTATAAATTACATAAAGCTTTATATGAATTGAAACAAGCTCCTAGAGTTTGGTATGAAAAACTTTCAATATTTTTGATTGAAAAAGGATACTTGAGGGGGAGTGTAGACAATACTCTTTCCATAAATAAAAACAAAAATGATTTGATTGTGATTCAACTATATATTGATGATATAGTATTTGGTGCCACTAAAAAAAGTTGTATGGAATTATGTTAAGAAAATGCAGGGTGAATTTGAAATGAGCATGATGGGAGAGCTAAAATTCTTCCTTGGTCTACAAATCAAGCAATGTAAAGATGGAATATTCATCAACCAAGAAAAGTACATTAAGAAAATGCTGAAAAAATTTGGTATGATGAATCTAAAATCGATTAGAACTCCCATGAATCCTTCCACAAAGCTTGACAAAGATGAGAAAAGAAAAGATGTGGATCAAAAACTCTATAAAGATATAATTGGCTCATTTTTTTTATTTAACTACAATTAGACTTGACATTTTATTTTGTGTTTGCCTATGTGCAAGATTCTAATCATGTCCCAAGGAATCACATTTGATTCTAACAAAAAGGATTTTTGGATATCTCTTAGATACTCAAGGCTTAGGACTATGGTATCCTAAAGGATCATCTTTTAATCTTCTTGGCTACTTCGATGTTCACTTTTTTGGTAGTAAAACTAATCGAAAGATACTAGTGGCACTTGTCAATTCTTTATAAACGAGTTTGTGTCATGGTCTCGCAAGAAACAAAATTCACTTACTCTTTCAACTGCTGAGGCTAAATATATTTCACTAGGTAGTTGTTGTGCACAAATATTATGGATTAGGCAGTAGCTAAATGATTTTGGCATGTACATGCATAATGTTCCTATCTTCTGTGACAACACGAGTTCCATAAACATCTCCAAAAACCTTGTTCAACATTCTTAGACTAAGCACATCAAAATTAGATATCATTTCATTAGAGATCATGTGCTTAAAGGAGACGTAAAGGTAGAATTTATAGATGCCTTGCATCAATTAGCATATATTTTCACAAAACCATTGAGTGAAGAACAATTTTGTAAAATTAGAAGAGAATTAGGAATGCTTGATGTAAACTACTATGATTGAGTAATATTTTTATCATGTTTTTGATGATATATTATATGGAATCTGCTTTAATTTCATGATTTAATTGATTGTGTGTTCATTTAATTAGTTATAGGACTTTCAAAAATTGGAAAATCTTGCTTTAGTTAGTTAAGACCTTCTTTAACCAGTTAAAGTCTTTTTGTGAATAAAGTGAAAGCCTAAACCAATAGAGTCGTAATCAATTAAAGGTCATTTTAACTGATTAAAAAAATTTTGTTTGTGAAAACTTGAAATACAGCCCTTAAAGACAATAACTCATTAATCGGTTAAAGCAAGCTTTAACCAATTAAAATACCATATGTCAGCAAACAAAAAAAAAGTAGACACTAAAATTAAAATTTTGAAAATAAAAAAACTTGAGAAAAAAGCTGACACGATTTAAGGGGCAACCTAACTGGTTACCGCCTATCATTTGTAACTCTCCACCTCCTCCAAAAATCGTCCTTCACTCTCTCTTAACCTCCAAGTCCTAAAGCCTAACTCAAACTCTCTCATATCCATCTGAGCAGTTAAGAAATCCAGAAAAACACTAAATCCAAACACCAACAAAAACCATGGCTAAGATTTCACTAATAGAAAGTTACGAAAAACAGGAAGAAGAAATACCAGCAGAATCACCTTCATCACCCCTTCTACAAAAAAAAAAAGGATAAAATGGCCTTGAATCTGATGTCATAAAAAAAGGGGTTAAGTTGGAGCAAGAAAGGATCAAAATCCAAGAAATCTATAGCGATGGGGGTTTCAATTGAGAAAGGTACTTTCCAATCTTCTTGGTTTAGAAATGAAATTCATAAAAATAGGTTTACAAAGATTAAAAATACTATTGTTTCTTGCGGTAAATTTTTGAATTAGGATAGCTTTAATGAAGTTCCTGATTTTAAGAATTCTCTATTTGACTTTCTTGAGGAACTAAAATTAAAATATTTTAACACATTTGGAGAAAGATTTTTTAGTGCAACATTAGTTAAAGAATTCTACTCAGGTATTGCCTTAGGGAAAGATGTAGCTACCTTGAAAAGTTTATTAAGGAAAGGCTTAATGTTTTTCTTTGTGGGAAAGAATTTATTGTTACATCTTCATATTTAGGTAATTTGCTAAAAACAGAGTGTGAGGTTGGTAAATTTAAGGTTCTAGACGGCTATGATCCCTCATTCATCTGGAAAGTTATCACCAATAAAAGGGAGAAATACCCTTCCAAAAGCTATGCCAGCTACATCCTTAGGCTCAAACCAGAATTCTCCACTACTTCATTGCCTCTACATTGCATGGGAGAAGCAATAACTATAGCTATGTGACTTCTAAGGATTTATGGCTAATGGAATTTACCTTTAATGGAACCTCACTAAATGTTGCTAGGTTCATGATAAAAAGAATTAGAGGAACTTGCTTAGAAGATAGAACAAGTTTACCCTATGGGAACATCATTTGTGCTTTGATCACGATAAAGGGAATTTGGAACCCAAGATTCCAAGTAGATTGGAATAAAAACAAGGATCAAGGCATCTACTTGGGCAGTCTATAAAAGATGGGATTTAAAATGTCTAGAAATGTATGCTAGAAATCTTCCAAAATGCTCTAAGAACCACTAGAAATAAAGCTCCCTTTACCTCTCAAGGAGATAACCAACCACCCATCATAGATGAAACAATCTTCAATTTGAGTTGATGGAAAGTAAATCGAAGGATTAGTTAAACTAACAAGCTGAAAGAGAAAGTAACTAAAATTAAGGAGTTTCTACTAGATGTGAGCTACCCTAGAAAGACACCGGCCCTAATAGAAACTATAAAGCCTCTACAGCTAAAGAGAGAAACACAAAGACATCTACCCCTATATCCTCCAAAGGAAAAACAATAATAGGAAGTCCCACACTTTCAAATGAAAAGACTATAACCGAAGAATTTGAAAGTCTGGCCTTAGAATTTTCAACTACAATGTCAAAGGGCTATGATGTTGAAAAAGAACAAGTTTTCGAACCTTAAAAAAGTGTAACAAGAAACTCTTGAAAACTGAAAATGACAAAGGGTAAGAACCAGATCAAGACAAAGGAAGTGAAGAAAAAAGGGAAAGGATTTTAATCAAGAGGATGTGAGTGCTGCTAGCATAATGATAGATGACTTTATTCAGCAACTTATACGAAAAGTGCAAGACAAGATAGCAAAGTATGATAAACCAACAATAGTTACATCTACAAAGCAAATAATTAGTTCAACAAACACAACTGGTGTGAGCAAGATCACTAAGAACGAACAACTAAATAAAGGAAAAGGAATAGCATCTGAACCTGCATCTACTAAAGCCAAATCCAATGGGACAAGAAAGAAAACAAAGGCTACAAAGACCCAATTCCTCAAAAAGAGAAAATTTGCAAGAATTGTTGAATTCACTATCAAACCACCCTCAAAACCTAGACCTCCTCAGATTATATCGTCAGCATTTAACTCCTCATCCTCGACACTCTCTGATTCTTCCTCCTCCTTATCCCCTAAAGCCTTCAATGTGTATCTGGTACTGATGAGTCCTTACCTTATTTAAACTTTGCTGGGAATTAAGTCTTAGTATAACTCTCTTTTTGATTGACGACAAAAAAAGGGAGAATTAAAAAGTAAGGAGTAGTTAGGAAGATACAAATAGGGAGAACAATATCTACTGTTTTATGCTTTTGGAAAACAATATCTACTGTTTTATGTTTACTAGTTTATGCTTTCGCTATGATTTTGTTCCTTATGCTTGAAACTTGCTAGTGATGAATTTACTGGTTTATGTGTTTATGGATTTGCTGTTATGTGTTTATCTATGCTTGATAATTGTGAAAATTTTGTGCACATACATACAAATTAAATTTACAAGAAAAGATTTAAATTCCTTATTTTTTTAATGCACGTATTAAGAAGGAGCATACACTTAGGGGGACCAATCCCTAATCTGCACATAGAATTAATGGCATAAAAGACATTGCACTCTTAATCTACTAGTGTTTTGTCATCATCAAAAAAGGGGGAGAATGTTGACTTTGTATGTTTTTTATGATAATAAAACATTCCTTATTCATTATTGTCTAACCCTTTGCTTAAATGTGCAAGATTTCGTTTAAATCCCTTAATACTGATGTTGATTAAAACCAAGTCCGAAAAGGCTTGCCGTTATATAACTATGGTTAATCAATTAAAGAAACAAAGAGTAAAAGCTATGTGGAAACAAACAAGCATTGACTGGTTAACAAAAAGCCTTAATCAGTTATGGTATTCAAGGGCATTGCACAAGTGTGAAACAAAAGCTTCTTGATCAATTAACACGAAGACTTAATTGGCTAAAGGTCAAAGCAAAAAGTCAATAAGTGCCAAAGTTCAAATTCAAATATTGTTGATCGTTCAAATGAAGCCAAATGAGAAGATTTAAACTTGAAGAGTTTAACTAGCAATATGCTAACCATAATAAGTCTAATTTTATTAAACAGTTTGAAGAATAAAACTAATAATTAAATAAAAAATTATTTTGAGGGCCATTAAAAATATATAATAAATAAAATTGAATTGAAAGAAAAACAATTATTTCATTCTATCAATTTGTATATATATCATTGTTACTTAAAGTTTGTAACATACATATTAGAATGCATTGGTTATTCTGAATAAAAAATGATATATTTATGAAATTCTAAACAACAATGCAACTTATATTTGAGAATTACATAATAATTTATTTATTTTTAAAAATTAAAGTCATAGAAAATAAAATCAACATAACAAAAAAAAAAGAATAACACAACAAGCAGAAGATAAAACCCACATATGACATAATAAAAAAGAAAGAAAAAGAATATAATTGATTGTTTGTAGAAATTTGTGAAAGAAAATTTATAGAGATTTAGAACATATGAGTAAATAGAATAGAAATAAATAAATAAATAAAAAAATAAATTAAAAGAAAAAATAAAAAAATTTTAAAATTGAGTCAAGCATATGAAATTATTTTGTTATTCTTTATTTGTATTAATTATTAAATAAAGAATTATTTTAAGAGGACCATTAAGAAAATTTATATAGTATGTAAAATATTTTCAAAATTTTGGGGGGTCATCCCATAAGGAGGCTCGGTGCCCAATTTTAATTGACTTTTGCACACTTCTTTAGCATTGTCCATATCAAATTTTTGCAAGATGTCTCTGATATATTTCTGTTGGGACAAGAACATACTATTACATGTGGATGTGACTTTAAAATCTATGAAGAAATTGAATGCACCAAGATCTTTGAGAGAGAGATTGGAAAAAAGTTGATTAGAAAGGTAGTCATTGTTGCATTATCATTTCTTGTGATCAAGAGGTAATCAACAAATACCTAAGTTTTTGGCATAGACAAACACAGATGCATCTGATTCTTAAATGAGATTTTTTTGAACATGTTGTTGATGCATCTGCTGCTGATTTGCTATTGATGTGGCTGTTGGTGTGTCTGCAGCTGCTGATGCTTGAGTAGCTCTTGCTGTGCCTTGTTAGAAGCTACTGCTGTTTCTTGAAGTGATTACCGGTGCTGCTGTGCTTATCAACTGTTGTGCTTTGCTTGTAACATGCTGATGCTCTGCTTTACTTGTATCCTTTCCAGTCTGCTTCTGCGTGCATTGCTTGTATCCTTTACATGCTGCTGCTATGCTTTACTTGTATCCTTTACAACTTTTGCCTTTTAAGGAGTAAGCATTATCTTCAACATGTTCTATTTTATTAGTCTTGGGTTACTATTTTTTTTTNGTGAGATTGTAGTAAAGAAAATAGCTACAGATGAAAATCCGGCAGATATGCTAACTAAGTCAGTTTCTGGGATAAAGTTCAAGCATTGCTTGGACTTGATCGGTGTTCGTAGTGCTTGAGGCCCATTGGGGCAGTGGCGGTGTCGACAGAGATTGGTTCGTAAGGTGGAGCTTGGTGAATTCAAGCCTAAGGTGGAGATTTGTTAGGATAGTCTTGAATTGTGATTTAATTAGGATTGTTTAATTCTAATTAAATTAGTATACCTTATAAAATAGTCTTTAAATCTAGTTATATTAGAATAACAATTCCTAATTCTATTAGGATAAGATTCCTAATTATATTAGGATAAAGTTATTGTATTTGACACTATAAAAGGACCTTATGGGTTAAAGAATAATAATCACCTAAATTTAGAGAGAGTGATTTAGGTGTACGTGGGATAAGGGTTATGAGTTTGACACTGTTCTTGTAATCTCCTGATTTTTCTCTTAGTGGATTTTTCTCTGTTGCTGTGCCCGTGGACGTAGGTCATCAAAAGACCGAACCACATAAATTCTTGTGTTCTTGTGGGTGTGCTTGATTTCTTTCTTTCTTTATTCTATTGATTGGGTTAGATCTCGGGCAATTCTTTAGAGACAATTCCGCAATTTTTCAACAAACTTGTATCAGAGCTTCAAGGTCTTGGGTCAATCTGAATCTCGTTATGGTAACTTCATCGACCAAGTATGAGATTGAAAAGTTTAATGGAAGAAACGATTTTAGCCTGTGGCGTGTTAAGATGCGCGCATTACTAGTGCAACAAGGACTGTTGAAGGCACTGAAGGGAAAAAAGTATCTTCCCTCGAATTTATCTGATGGTGAGAAAGATGACCTTATGGAAAAAGCACATAGTGCTATTCTCCTTGCTTTGTCTGATGAGGTGCTAAGAAAAGTCACGGATGAAGAATCTGCTGCTGCAGTGTGGTTTAAACTCGAAAGTATTTATATGATCAAGTCCCTGACGAATCGGCTTTATATGAAGCAACGATTGTATACTCTCAAGATGAGTGAAGGTCCGTTAATACCCACATTGATGAATTTAATAGAGTTATTCTTGATTTAAAGAATATCGATGTTAAAATTGAGGATGAAGACTTAGCCGTAATTCTTATATGTTCTTTGCCTCCATCGTATGAAAACTTCGTGGATACTATGCTATACGGCCGAGACACTCTCACTCTCGAGGATGTAAGGGCATCTTTAAATTCCAAGGAATTAAAGAAGAAAGTTGGTGGTATTCGGAATGAAAATCAAGCAGAAGGTTTGGTTGTAAATAGAGGTAGAGGTAAAGAGAAAGGCTTAGACAGAAAAGGTAAATCTAGAGCAAAAAGGAAAACTTGCAGGAATTATGGTCAGAAAGGGCATTTTCGTCAAAACTGTACCAAATTCAAGGATGATGAAAAGTTCAATAAGTCTGAGAATACTGCAAACGTGGTTGGAGATGACTTTGATACTTTTGAGGAAACTGATAATGTTCTTGCAATTACTAATTGTAACCTGATGGATACATGGATCTTGGATTCTGCTTGTTGCTTTCATATATGTCCTAGGCATGATTGGTTTACAACTTATCAATCTATTAATATGGGCACTGTATAATTAAGAGATGATTTCTCTCTCTTAGTAGTTGGGATTGGCACAATTCGAATCAGGATGTTTGATGGTATGGTAAGAACACTTGAGGTAAAACATGTCCCTGACATGAAAAAGAATTTAATATCCTTGAGTTTGTTAGATAAGAAGGGCTACAAATATAGTGGCCAAGATGGTGTCTTGAATGTATCTAAAAGAGCCTTAACTATCATGAAGGGCAAGTTATCCGGTGACCTTTATTGTCTAGTGAGAAACACGGTCATTGAAACTGTTTCTGTGGTCTCATCTAATGATCCTGAAGATGATGTAACACATTTATGGCATATGAGATTGGGTCATATGAGCTAGAGAGGGATTAGAAAACTGAGTAAGCGTAGTTTGCTATGTGGTCAAAAGAGTGAAAAGCTAGTTTTCTGTGAGCAACATATAGTGAAATTTAACACTACAACTCATCGAACCAAAAGTGCAGTAAACTACATCCATTCAGATTTGTGGGGTCCTTCTTCGATGGCATCAAAAGGTGGATCATTATACATGTGGATCTTTATTGATGATTTTTCAAGAAAGGTGTGGACGTATCTTCTGAAGGCTATGAGTGAAGTGTTAACCACCTTTTTGCATTGGAAGGTATTGATCGAGAAGCAGACTAAGAAAAGGATCGAGAGCTTTCGAACAAACAAAGGTTTGAAATTTTGCAAATGTGAGTTTGGTCTATTCTACAAGAATGAGAAAATCGTTAGACATCGCACTGTCGACAAAACACCATATCAAAACGATATTGTAGAATTGATGAAGAAAACACTTTTGGAGAGAGCAAAATACGTGTTCTCAAATGTTGGCCTAACCAAAGTATTTTGGACAGAAGCTATCAACAAGGCTTGTTACTTGGTAAATCGGTCTCCATCAACTGCAATTGAATTTAAGACTCCCAAGGAAGTTTGGTCTGGTAAGCCTGCTGATTATTTTATATTGAGAGTATTTGGTTGTCCTGTTCATGTTCATGTGAGTGATGGTAAACTTGAGTTGAGGGCGACAGAGTGCATATTCCTAGGCTATGCATATGGGGTGAAGGGTTATTGGTTGTGGTGTACTGATTGTAAGTTCCCCAAGTTTATGGTGAGTCAGGATGTTACCTTTGACAAGTCTGCATTACTTTGTGGGATAAAGTCTAGAATTGCAAACACATCAAACCAAGAAGTTGGCAAGCAGGTGGAGCTTGAAATCAATGCTCTTGTGACAGTGCGAGATGATAGTGAAATCCAGAAAGAATTGCAAGAGGTACAAGAATTGGTATCTCAACGAAGCATTACTTGTATTGATGGTGATTTTGATTCTTATGTTTTATTTGTGGAAGTAGAGATTGAAGAGCCTTACTTTTATCATGAGAAAATTATATATGTCGAGTCTTCTAAGAAGATTGAGTCTCTACACTGGGATCAAACATGGGAGCTTGTGAAAACACCTAAAGTTACTATTGAAGTTGGCTTAGTGTGTGAAGGAGGTGCAAACATTAGTCGTAATGTGGTTGGCTTCTCCAAATCAGATTTTGCTGGTGATCTAGATAGTAGAAGATCTCAAACGGGGTATGTGTTCACTCTCTCAGGATCTGCAATCAGTTGGAAAGCAGTTCTTCAATCAACCTTTGCTTTGTCTACAACTGAAGCTGAATATATGGCTGTGACCGAGGCAGTGAAGGAGGCTTTGTGGCTTAAAGGCTTGGTTAGTGATCTTGGTTTTGAACAAACACAAACAGTTGTGTTTTGTGATAGTCAAAGTGCTATACATTTGACTAAAAATCAGATGTTTCATGAGAGAACCAAACACATCCAAGTCAAGTGTAACTTCGTTCGAGAGATTATTTCTAAAGGTGAGATTGTAGTAAAGAAAATAGCTACAGATGAAAATCCG